>NC_081348.1:54054330-54391473 GCF_029784015.1 Lycium ferocissimum | reverse complement strand
AAATCAACTAAAACATATTACACATTCATAAACGACATTCAAAAAACCAAAATATAACATGGGCAACTAAAACTAAAGTTAAAAAACATCGACACTTTAACAAAACACTATAATTTTAAATCAAAAAGGATCAATTAAATATAAAACGACGAAGACAAAGATATCAATTCAACAAACAACAATTTAACATAAAAACAAATATTCGAAACGACAAAAGATCCAAATTGTACTTAAATTTTGGAACGAAAGACATACCAAAAAAGAGGAGGAACGAAGAAGCAACAAAAGAAAAGAAAAGGGCAAATGACGAAATAAAAAGGGGTTTTAAGGTAAGGGTAATTTCGAAAAATTTCATTAAACAAGGGCAGGGCAAAAATTAAAGAAGGCATAAATAGGCAAAATATAAAACGCCCAAAAAAAAAAAAGAAAATTAGTCCATAAACTATTCCCATCCATTTTTTCCGGAGTGCCCTTCTTTTAGTGGTCTTAATTTTGCCCTCATATTTGGTCTTTAAATTATGCCCTCATATTGTCAGTCTTAATTTGCCCTTCGTTGTAACTTTGAGCTTTCGTCTGAAATAATGAGGTTCAGTTCGAACCCCGCTAGATAAATTAAAAAAAAAATCGCAATAAGATTTGTTGCGTTAAAAGCGGACTCGATACTTTTTTTAAGGAATTACACATTTTAGCGGACGCATACTCATGCCTTATGGGCGGACTTGGCATAAGTATCGGTCCGGGATAACTTTGATAATTTCCTCACAAAGTTAGCCCGGGGGCATACTTTTAATGGGCAAACTTTATCATCGCATAACTTTGTGAAGGAATTATCAAAGTTATGCGGGCCGCAAATACATGCGTCCGTCCATAAGGGAAGAGTACGGTCCGATAACTTAATCCTTCAAGTTTTGCTGGGGATACTTTAATGGGCAACGCATACGATCCGGGCATAAACTTTTGAACGAATTATTATCAAAGTTATTTTAATTTATTACCTATGCCAAGTTCCACGATAAGGCATAAAGATGTACCGCATAACTTTGTACCCTTCACAAAGTTATGCCGCGCATACTTAATGGGCAAACTTTTGAAATGAATTATCAAAGTTGTCTTTAATTCGCATAACTTGGTAATTCCTTCACAAGTGTATGCCGTCAGGCATAGGCGAAATTTAAACTTGCCTGCAATTTTTTTTTTAAAATTTTGACCGCGCGTGGGTTCGAACCTCGGAACCTATGGGTTTTAGCCATGGCAAAATTTAAAGATTAAATACGAGTGGTAATTAAAGACCACCCCACATCCATGGCAATTTCGCGAATTGCCCATTCCTATCCGGGTAGCCAAAATTCTGTAGCAGTCTTTTTGCAGCATTTAAAAGTCGCCACGAAGGGCCTGTCAGAAAATCAGGCTTTTTAGTGGCAATTAAAAAAGTCGCCACTAAAGGTTAAATATCCCAAAACATGTATAATATGTGTATATTTAGTAAGAAATATCCCAAAAAACTCTGAGGCGATTTTTGTATATAATGTGTATCGTTTGTGTGTAAAAATATGTATCATTACCTATTTGTAATGTATAGAAACTATATAAAATATGAATCACTACGGTATGTATCATTTTTGTATATAATATGTATCATTTCATGCAGATATACGTGTATTATGATTAAAAATTGTATCATATTTGTATATAATATGTATCATTTTTACAGAAAGTGTATATATAATTCCAAAGACATATATAAACTATATCACCTTTGTATAGAAAGTGTCATACGTATAAAAAGTATCATAAAAACCGTATCATTGTGGTATATAACATGTATCACTATTGTATATATTAAAAATAAATATCATATCATTATTATATAATATATATAATAAATGTATAATTAACGTATAATTTATTTATAATAAATGTATGATTAATTCTATATATGTATATAAAATGTATAATTTCAGATATAAAGTGTATATATAATTCCCAACATATATATATATATATATATATATATATATGTTGTAGCAGCCCTTTAGTAGCGACTTTGTCGCCACAAAAAGTTCTTTTTTTTTTTAAGCACCTGTTGGGCCGACCAGCCCTGGAATTATTTTGGGCCGAACGGACACCTAGTGGAATTAAGCCCAAACAAAAGGGTTAAATGAAATTAGTTTGAAATGACACACACATGTCCTTTTCCCTATTTTTTAATGGTAATATAATTAAGAATTTCATTTAATACGTGTCTATGATTAACCTAAACTAATTAAATCTCAACCCAGAACTCGGATCCACCTAATAACCCGTACCCGCCCCGATTAAAATCCAATGAACCATGGAGAAAACCTCCAATTGCCGGAGACCAGTCACTACCTCCGACGAACAACTCCGTCTCCTACCGCCCCATGACCGCCTTACAAGGATACTAGAATTGAAAACAAACTGAAGTAATGAACCAGAAACAACAGTTAATTGCCAACACCAGTATCTTTTATTTTCTCTTTTTATTATTGGGAGCTTCAAAATCGAGAAGTTAAACTTAGAATTTTTCGAGGTTTTATTTTGAGCTTATTTGTGTTGAAATTTAGTTGAATACTGGGAAAAAAATACTCTTTGTTTAAATTCATGAAACCTCCACAAAATCCAGACATCCACCGATGAACATTGATCTCAATTTGAAAATTTGATTTCAAGATTTGTTGGCGATTTGAACATGGTCTGTTGGAAATTGGTTCTTAAGGTGAAGTGTGATTGAGCATACTTGGAAAAAAACTCCACCGAAGAAATGAACTAAACCAGCGATTGAAGGAGCTTTTCGAAGCTTGCCTCGAAATTTCCAGATTTGTGAATTTGTGTGTTAAAATCAATTTCTATCTCGCCGAGTTACGGGCAGCCTTTAGGGGTTGTTTGGTAGCCAGTTAGAATTATGCAGACATTAGTTATGAGGAAATTTATGTACCATTATTTTATGCATATTTTAATTATTTATATATTAGTTATTTTATCTTCTATCATGTGTAAAATAATATATAGATTTCCTCATAAATTATACATTTATTAATTATTAAACTAAATACCACATTAGGTGTGTTGAATTGTATATATAATAAAAGAATGCTACCAAGCATAGTATTACTTATGAAGGATTTAATAAATGAATATATTAGCTCTTAACTAGCTACCAAACGCCTCTAATGGTAAATTCTTATTTTGGAGCGGTCTGGTCATGGTAAAGTACTCCAAACTTATTTTCCAACTCTATCTTCATAAATTTCAAATAGAGTGTTGTCTTCTTTCCCTTGCAAAAACTATAACCAAAGATAACTTCATCTTTAACTCTAACTTCATAAATTTCAAATAAAGTGAAAAATACTGAGAATCTATGGCCAAGCAGCTACTTTAATTTTCACCATGTTTGAGTATGGTTCTCAGTAGGGTTGTACATTCAGTTTTTCGAATTTTTATTTAATTTTTCAGTATTCCTGTTTTACTTTTTTGATTTTTGATTTAAAAATTATCATCCAATTCGAACCAAATTAAAATTGGTTTGGTTTGATTTTTTGGTTACTCAGTTGTCATATTTAAATGACGAAAAAAGAGTAACTATTATAAACCACGAGAATATTAATGTCAAATTTACTAAATATTTTATCTAAACTTAACTTATGTAATTAAAACAATGAGCACTACTGATACGACGCTTCGTATTACTTTTGTAGTTTCTTGTCCCTTGATTTCTTTTATTATTTGTTGTGTTATGTACTTCAATTGTCGAATGATTGTGTGGTAGTCAAGCACCATGAAGAAAAGTAGCAGTGAATGTAGCAAACTAATAAGATAATCGAAGTACAAGAGATAACAGATAGTAACAGAAAATCGAAAGACAAGAAACTATAAAGGTAATACCACGTCTACTAGTATAGAAGGATACACGAGACACGTTCTACTACCTACTAACCTTCTACCCTAACTTGCGTCCTTCACAACCTTGTTTCTAAGGTCATGTCCTCAATAAGCTACAACTATGTCATGCCCTGCCTAAACACTTCACCTCAATACTTCTTTGACCTACATCTACTTCTCCTGAAACCATCCATAGCCAACCTCTTACACCTCCGCACAGGGGTACTCAGAATTCAAATTTATCAAATGTTTTCACTTTTCTATCTCTCTTCTTGCTCCACACTTGAAAGATTTGAAAGAAATACGTATAACTACTCTTATTACCAAACATACAACTAAAAGGGGAAAGAAATAATAGAAAGAGATCCATTTGCCTACTCCGCCTCGAAGAAGTGAGATATTTTGTCCTCTTACAATTTGAATAAAAGAAAGTAGCCTTTCATCTCTTGTGTGTTTTTTTCGGGTCTCTTATGTGTAAAAAATGAAGACCTCTTGTAAAAAGATCATAAAACTAAATAAAAAAAAAAATTGTAATAGCTGAAAAGTCATTTCTCCCCTCTGCCTCTCCTGCTTCCTCCCTATAACCATTTTTTTTTTTAGCAGAGGCTCGAAATAAGACTATGATTATAAAGAAGAGAAAGCAAAAAATACTTCAAAGCTGATGTTGATTTCTCAGTTCTCCATATACTCCAAATTAGTTAAGTAACTCGCGCTTCGAACGGTGTGACATTCCTTTTATAAATTTAGTTATAAAAATTTATAATATTACAGTAAAACAAACTATACAATATAATTCATATATCAATATACCTATGCCTTGGTCCCAGCAACTCGAGAGAAAACACAAAAAGTATGAATAAAATATTCGAGGATTGAAATATATAAGGACAAAAAAAATCTCCTTGTTGTTGAGAACACTAGTTAGCCTTATGACCAAGTTTCCCGCACACATAGCAAGCTCCTTTCGCCTTCTGAATCTGACTCTTTCGTTTCTTGAAAATTGTAGTAACATTTATTAGTGACAATAAATAAAAAGAATTATACAAATTAAATATAAAACAATAATTCTGATATATCTGATAATAGAGTAAGAATAATACCCTCATCCTATTTACAACACACAATTATATAACGTATCGTGTATGCAATATTTGAACAATAGTTATTACTACATTTTCTTCCTTACTTCTAGCTCCATTTTGTTCTTGACTCATCGTTTCAAGTTCCACCTCTTTATATAATAATTACTATCAGAAAATTATAATAAGAAAATCAAAATTAATGCCGCTACTTCACTAAATAAGCATTATTATTGTCACCTCCGCTACTTCAATAATGATAGTTGGATGTATGTATAACGTTGACTCAACTTCACGACTAAAATCTCTTCACCGCTTATAGTTACATCCAATGATCTGTCTTGGATTTCCATGAACCTATCCTCGTGCATCTGCAACATGTCATGACAATAAAATACAATAGTACATTTAAAATATTTCAGGGCAAATTAAGCTCAACTAAAAACTAATAAGCCTGATTGAAAAACATTTGTCTGGATATATAGAATGAAATAGTCATCTATAACTAATTTTATGGGTACATATCACTTTTGACTTGCTATTTATTACACCCCGTATCTTAGAACTAAGGTTATACTCGTATCGTTAGAGTTTTAGTGGAAAAACTGAAAGTTTGAACGTTTTGCGAAAATGGTTGATAGGCCTACTTCGGGCAGCTGTAACCCCTTGATTAGTTGGGAATGTGGGGACGTACCCTTAATGAGAGTTGTAGTACGTGTAGTACGTAGAAATATCTTTCCAACCATATAAGGACCAGGCCAATCAGAGATCGGAGCAGTGAGATATGATCGTCGCAAGATGGTTAATAGTAAGGCGCTTAAGATTCGATAGAATCGGCTAAGTTTTCGATACGTCTGCATTCCAGCCCAAGTTAGTGAAAATCAGTTGAGAATTTGAGAAAACTTAAACATGAAAGTTGTATCTTTGAAATAGCTTTCCAACGATATGTTGTGCAGGCTGAACTGAGCTCTGTACAAGAAGTTATACCCATTTTACCGGACACTGTGCATAACCGACACAGGCCGCGGGTGAGGGCACGTGCGATGGCCCCGCGTAGCAGCCGAACACACAAAAACACCCTCTCTGACCAGGGACCTGCAGAGGGTCCCGTTGGACGTGCGATGTGGGCCCAATGCGGATGGGTCTGGTTTGGGTCAAAACCTCATATTTTCGCCTTTTTCTTATATTTAAGCTTAGGATTTATTTTCCTAACACCCCTAATCGCAAAAAATCATCCCAAGGCAAAAGAGAACAAGTCCCAAGAACCCTCCAAGGTAAGTTTTCCCAATGATTCTAGCATGAATTCAACTTCTAAATATCATTCTAACATGATTAAACCCTTCTCATACGTAGAACCTTGATTCAGACGTTGTTCGACGAGAAACCATAGCTTTCGAATTCAATTCTCGTGAACATCAAAAAGGTATGGTCTTTATCCCCAAATTGATTATAGCATTAGAGTTATGATTATAAACCATGGATTCTTGGAATAAGCTAATGGGTTTGATGAAGAAAACCTTATGAATTATTGTATGGGTTGGATTGTTGACTTAAGGTTGTTGAAATCATTTGGGCAATGAAGAATGATGTTAACTATACCTAATTAAGATTGTAGAATCACCTAAAAGTAATAGAATGAGAATTGGGTGAAGGAAAAACCATTAAAGAAGGTTGTGGAGCTTTATGCCCACCAAATGTTTTATAAAATGCTTATGTAACCAATGGATTGATATTATTGCTAATATAGAATCCCTTTGATTTGTGTTGCTAGAGTTGAAAGGGTTGACTAACGTTGTATTACGCTCAAAGGCCGGAATTAAGGCATGTGAGGCTAACTCTCTACGTTTGGGAATGTTGATGATTCTCTCTACGATACTGCTTATTGACTATTACGATTTGCCTCAGAATTACAGTTATACCTTAGTTCCATGAATAGTTACAGAACCTCTATTCTCTAGTTTCGTAATTCGTTCGTGACTTTTATTTTGAATGTTGTGAACTCAGAATGTAATCTATATAGACTCGTATTTGATACCCATGAGTCTCGGTCTAGAAACTTAGGATGCTTAGAAACAGTTAAGGCTTCAGACCTCATAATCAGTCCTTGAATACATGTCTCAGTTTAGCAATGTTCACTATTCCAGTTATCTCAGTTTTTTAATAATAATTAATGAATATTGAACATATGTATTCTGCCCGAGGGCACAGTCTCATGTATACGTATACTTGGCCGAGGCCATTGACTGACGCACTTACTTGGCCAAGGCCACTGATTTATGCACTTATATTGGGCCGAGGCCCCACATATGATTAACTCAATTAAAACAGGTGAATTCATATTCGGAACATGGAGTACCTTTTACTTTACTTCTTTTGTTCTGTTCAGTTATCAATTTCAGTTTAAGATTATATATACATGTTTATTAATTTGGGTCGCTCTTTTCCCGAGCACCCCACTTACGCTTCTTTTCCTTTAGTTGCTTTACACATACTCGCTAAATTCAAATGTACTGACGTCCCTTTTGCCTGGGGCCTGCATCGCAACGATTCTACTTGCTAGGACATTCTCGTATCGTTCGCTCGCGAGCCTGGGCTTCCTCGGGCGTTATCATGATTTCGCCTTTTTATAGTAGTTCGGGCCGGGCCGAGGTATGCCGGGGCCTTGTCCCGGTAAATGCTTTAAGAATTTAGTACTCTTTAGAGGCTTGGTAGACTATAGTCCAATGGCCGCCGATGTTGGGTGTTTTATGTGTTAGCCTTTTCGCTACTCGTTTATACTTGCGTACTTTTCGACTTTCCCGCATTTATGATATTTCAGTTAGACTCTTTAGTAGATTAGCATGTCGTGTGATTATGTTTATCTTACAGTTATACTACATGTTGATCCAGCCAGCCTGTTGGTTCATTCGGTCACATGCAGTCAGGCAACGAGTGCCGTGTTACGCCCAGGTCATGATTCGGGGCGTGACACTATTATAGAGATAGCGTTTATTTCCACTTATTCCCAGTTCTTCATCTGTATCATTTAAGTTCGAAGCATCTACATTCTTTACTTTCTTTCACTAATTTAGCGGCTAGGGACTCTAGTTCTAGGCCATTGACTTTTTGTTTTATTTGCCTTATTTCCTACTTCAAAAATTTTATCTCACCTTTTAGGTCTGATTTTTTTGGATTCAAATTTTCTAATATTCATTTCATACTAAATGGCTCTACTTTTTGTAGTGGATTGTTCCTGCAAGACAATATCTTTTAACTTTAATAGGTATTCTCTTTTAATGTCTTCATCTTCAATTTGATCTATTATTTCAAAGAAAAATTCCTTATTTTCTCTAGTTATTACATTAATGGATCCTACTTCACATGTACATATTTCTCCTTTACAGTCACAATCATTATCACTGCTCTCATTACTACTATTTTCTGATTCGTATGCTATATTTATCTGTTCCTCTTCACTAATTTCTTGATCTGGGGAGGAATATTCTTCACTACAATCATTTTCATCTACTACAGAAGATATCTTCTAAATTCAACATGTTAATCTTATTTTTCTTTTTCTTTTTTACTCTACATTCGTTTGTTCTATGTCCCCTTTTCCCACAATTGAGTTCAGTTTTAGAAGATGCACATCACATCACAATAATACTTATCAACTAAAAGCTCTACTAAATCAGGATGCACTACAAATTAGAGGCAAATAAAATCAAAAGTCCAAATATTTAAGAGGTGAAAAAAGTACGCGAAAGGAATCTCTAGGAAAGATTCTCGAAATATGCTATTGTCAAATAAAAATAATAATTATTGTTGGTGTGGAGAACTAATCTAAATTTACGAAAGAAACATAATACATAATTTGGAGTATGATTTTGTTGATATAGGTCCAAAGACACCATATAAAACATAACAGATTTCACATACGACTTAATTATATGTATATATCTTCTATTATTACTAATTAGTTTACACAATTAAAACAAGGAGGAGGTTTATATAAGTAAAATTTTAATTGATTTTAAATTCCCAAATAATAGGAGTTTCTACATAGTTCAAATAAGGAAAGTTGGTTTAAAATAATCAAAATTTTAGTTAATTTGTAAATTTTTAATATTAGAAAAGTAATTAAATTACAATTCTATTTCTAACTAATGTGAGATATATTTTTAAATGATAAAAAAAGGGGAATGATATTTCGTTATAAATAATTTTAAGTTCAACTTTGTATAGTAATGCCAATGATCAAGCAGAAAGGAGGATGAACGTGCAAATATAACCAAATATAAAAAAGGAAAAATTTATTTAGATAGTTAATTATTGCCTTTTGAAGATCGAGGGTGTTGTTCTTCTTACAATATCTTAATCATATTCAACATAACAATTGAATTTCTTTCATTCTTTTAATTTCCTCGTTGCCACTTTTTATTCTAGCTTATGGTTCCCTTTTAGCTATAAATTTAACACGACTTGAAGACGCAACCACCAAATAATAAGATTTCTCTATCACCAGACTCTCAAATATTTTTGTGATAGTGTTTTATATAATTAATTAAATCTTTTTCTTTTTGTTTGAGAATTACGTGCTAGTGAGAGATTGTATTTACTCGATAAAGTCAAGATGCATGCAACTGATCCAGACATCACAATCATAAAATACGGTATATAGAACAAAATATATATATAGTAGATAATTTTTTTCCCTACAGAATGATCATATCATAACATGAAGAAATCATTAGTAGTATTCAACGAACGAAAACAACATTAATTACACTTCTATACTTCTACAAATAAATGAATAGCCTTAGATTTACAAGAAATATCTCAAACAAGTTTGAACTCAAACTTTCTTATGAAAACAACAAATAACAACTTCAATCTGCAAAAAAGAAAAACACAGTCAAATAATTATAAACATATTATAAAGTACAAAACTACAAACTCGATTGATCCATTCTTGAAATACATAAAAATATGAAGTCAATTATCATAGAAAACAGGGCCATTGTAGTTTGAGTGTACAATACACAAGTAATGAATCTTTACTGTTGAAGAAAGGGGTATATTATATAGGGCTAGGAAAAAATACCAAAAATCAAAATTTCAGTTCTTCGGTTTCGGTTTTCGGTTCGGTTACACTTCTTTTTTTCTTCTAAAATTCAATGTTCAGTTCGGTGTTCAGTTATGGAGTTCCAATTTTTCGGTATTTGCTTTACCTGAACTTTTACAATATGAGTACAGTTGAATAAGATCACAACTGTTTGTCATCATCTTGTGATACCGAACGCCCACCCGTACTTATTATATACTCGTCTGCATCATACGTTATGATGACTAATTTATACTATATTAAAAGCACGAAAGACCTTAGAAATGTTGATTGAACTTTTTGTCCTTCATTAAAAGACTTTGCAATAGACAAAATTGTCATTTACTATTTTCTTCAAATTAATATACATATATAAAAACTAATAATATGTATTTCCTTTCAAATAAAAATCTGCCGTTATTTTTGATAATTTTTCCCTGTTTCCTTTTCTATTTAAACTATGTAACAAATAAACGTCTCATTATTAAACTACAATTCTATTTAAGTAAAACTTGGAAATCCTTTTCAATTTAAGCTATAGACGTAAATAAACTCCCATTATTGAACTACATTCTTTTTATATCTAACTTTAATTAACAGAGTGTTACAAGTCAATAAATTCCCCGTGCTCTCTTGGATGTTGGCCTCATAAGAACTACCACAGGAAATCATGTTTTTGGTGCTTTCAAGGTATTATATTTCCTCCTTTTGGCTTCCTTTCTTTATTTCTTTTAGTTAATGGCTTTTAAGATTATGAATTATGTGAGATTGAAGATTATGTTTTACTGATTAACTCACAATTGTAGAATGTCCAGGATATCTTAATATTTGTGTACATTGTAATTGCTCAATATCAATACTCTGAGAGCTTGTGTTGGCATGTTGTGTTGTAAAGTGATTTACTTTTGGAACTCTATGAAGTCAATGTAAGATGATTTGTCCATATCAATTGCTCTAATAATGCAAGTACATAACTAAAAATCAACAATTGAAAATGTTTTCTCCTCTTTTGATAATTTTTTGTATTTTTCTTTCAGTTGAAATCTTTTGATCAAAAAGATGTGAAGAAACAAGCAATGTTGCCAACAAATTCTAGATTTAAATTCAATTTATGGTTGACCTCTAAGATTTGTAGATTGAATTGTATTCTTTAGGTCAGGGCTCATCTACTATTTTTTTTTTTTTTTTATTTTTTTTTTTAGCATTTCTACACATGTTTATATTTAATGTCAAATATTGATTCGATTAACACTTGGTGATGCCGCATCCGCCTGGACGAGATGGTGTCAACTCACATGTAAAATGGAAAAATCAACCTAAAACTTAGGTTGAATAGTTCTTTTTGTTCGTTAAACCTTAATTATTTCTTTGATGTTTATGTACGAAATCATAAATTTAAAATTGTCATGGAATTTTTATTGTTTCTTTGAAATTTAAAAGATTCATATTAAATAGCTAAATCTGGGCACTTTTCCGATTCTTTATTCCTAGTTATAGATTTATATTGGTCATAGAATAAAAATCAATTAGTTACTATAATATAATTGTCTTCTTAGAAATAAAAAAGAGAAACCAAGAAGATTTTTTGGTGAAAGTTGTGTTTTGTAAAAAAGGAAAATAATTACAATTTCAACCATCTAATAATCTCTAAATATTGTAGGTAAATATTTATATTTTGGAATTTGACAGGTAAAAGTCTAACTATTGCTATGTTATAATTTCATTGATTAATTCACTGCTGTAAAACGTGATATTGAAAGACAATTATATCACTTTCGCTAGAGGAAAAAAAATACATTTTTGCTTTTGAATCAAATTAGACTTACTTTTAAAAGGTTTTAATTTAAAAAGGAACAGACTAAGGACTCTGTTAGATTTAGCTAAAAGATCAAATTCATCTTCATTTAGGACATGAATTTCATAATACTCCTTTTAGGTTTCTGTTAACGTAGTAATTACAGTTCTGAAAGAATTCTAAAACTAAAAACATTTGACTTATATTTTCAAAGGACATTGAGTTAATTAAGGACTCCTTTCAACTCATTATCAGGCAAATTAGGTTCATGTTGGAAACAAATTCGTAAAACCTCTTTGCACATTTATAGAACTCGATGGCTACATATGTTGTGTAAGCGCACAACAAATTTTTGACTATTTGTACTATTTAGAATAAGTTTTGTGTTTCTCTTTTTCTACTCAGTTTTTTTACCCCAACTCACTGTTTTTTTTTTTTTTTTTTACGTTAACTTAATCTCATGTGGTGTTGCTTTGTTATAGGTTATCAATAACTTCAAGCTATTCTTTCCCAGCTGCTTTCTAAAAAAAGTTTAAAAGCCATGAAGAACATATATATTGTTTTTTTTTCTATATTTTTTTCAAATGAACGCTTTTCTATAGTGTTTGTGTTGTCGCAAAGACATTGTGCTGAGTAAAGCTAGTTTGATTAAAAACCGAAAGACTCCTAAACCTAAATAATTTCAAATACAATTTTAATTAATTTAATAGTTAAAATATTAGGGAATATAATTATATAAGGTAGAAATTTAGTTGGTTTTAAATTCCTAAATATTAGAATTTCCTACCTAGAAATAAGGAAGGATTTAATAACCAAAATTTAGTTAGATTTTAAAGTCCTAAATATTAGAAAAATTATTAAATGACTATTTTGTCTATTATAGAGTATTTGAATGAAGGGCAAAAAGTTGAATAAACATCTCTAAGGCCTTTCGTGATAGACAGATAGATTAATTTATCCGTTCTTATTGTAATTGATTTAAAGAGAGGACAGGCGTCTAGGGTCCGTTTTGAACCATTAAAATGTTGCCCTGATATTAAACATAACTATTAAGCTCCAGTATTGATTTTGGAGCATATTTAGAAGATTTGAAACAAATCTTTGTTTGGACATAAAAATTTGACAGTTTTGAAGATAAATCTTCAAATCTCAAATTACGCTCAAACCTATTTTTGGGCCAAGATCTATATTTTGGCCTTTTTAAAACTTTTAAAAACTACCCCAAATTTTTATATTTTATAAAAAAAATCTCTGCGATTTTTGACCCAACTAATTCTATCTACCATGTTCCTCCATTAAAGCCATATCTTTCATATTTTCACAATTAAAGCAGTTTCTTTTATAAAGTGAACGAGCTAAGCTAGTTACTACCCTTTTTTTTTCTTGAACGGATGGATCTTTGTATTGTAATTTGAATTGTAGTAGCTAGTAAGTGTATTATTAGCAATTGTTATTAAAATATCATGTTCTGCATAATTTGAGATTAACAGGTATGTATGTTTAGTATGGTTGGGTAGCCTTGATAGTTTTTACCCTCTCCGGATAAAAAAAAGAGCTCACTTAGCCATTTGCATACCCCTTAAGAAATTACTAACTCCTAGATAAAAATAGGTAATTTGACTAAACTACCCTTAATTAAATAAGCATTGGGATTTAATCATATAACACTTAATAGGGGCAAATCTGAAAAATCAAGGTTAATTCTTTCTTGATTTGATAAGTGGACACTTTTTTTGATTAAAAAAAAGGGCTAAGTGAACACTTTTTTGATCCGAAGGGAGTAGAATTTATAGGGATAAGTAATGTTTCATGCTTTTGCAAAATAAAAAGTGAAATATATTATGAAAAACTATAGCCAAACACATTTTCAAAACTTGAAAAACTTCACCCAAATCAAGTTTTTCAATTTTTTTGGGGATCTATGGCCAAACGCTAGCTAAGAGTTCAAAAAAGAAAAAAAGAAAAAAAAAAAAAAAGTGGCTGAAACGTTGCGAGCAGGAATCGAACCCATGATGCTTACATAAGTGGCTAAAATGTAAACCACAAATACCAGCTGATCTACAAGAACATTTGGTATCGCCGCCTTTGTAACATATACAAGGCACTTAGGGTTTGTCTACACTCCATATTTAAGCTTGTCACACGTTGTCACTTGCGCCCCATAAACCCCTCCTTAAACCCCACACTACCAAAAAAACGGTTCTTTTGGGTTTCTTGATTCAGTTTTCTTACAAAAAAAACAGTTCTTTTGGGTTTCTTGATTCAGTTTCTTACAAAAAAACAGTTCTTTTTTGGTTTCTTGATCTCAGTTTCTTACAAAAAAACAGTTCTTTTTTGGTTTCTTGATCTCAGTTTTCTTGAATTGATGCAAGTGGAAAGATGAGGAGAACACAAGAGACAATACAAGTTACTAAACAGCCCTACATTGAAGATGTTGGTCCTAGAAAGATGTAAGTTGGTTGGTTAATTTTCTTGATTTTGTTTTCTGGTTTTTGAGTGTTATGGTTAATGTTTTATCCATTATTATTGATAAAAAGATTTGTTTTTTGTTGGAGAGGGATAAGAAGAGTTATGAAAACGAGGAAAATAGTGTAAAACAGATTATCTTTTATTTAGTTATGTACTTTGTCACATACTAGCATTCATTCATATGTTGATTCTTTTTTCTTATTAAAAAACTTTTTTTGAATGTTTGTTTAATGTTAATTTTGATTGCTTTCATAAAAAAATGTTTTTGTTGGAGAGGGATAAGAAGAGTCATGAAAACGAGGAAAATAGTGTAAAACAGATAATCTTCTATTTAGAGCCCGTTTGGATTAGCCGAAAAAAAGCGGCTTTTAAGCATAAGTGCTTAAAGTACTTTTAAGTGCTGAAAGTTATTTTATAAATAAGTAGTTACATTATTTTATAAATAAGCAGTTACGTGTTTGGATAAAAGTGCTTAAAGGGTTTTTAGAAGTAAGGGTAGTATTGGAATTAACAGAAAATATAAGGGATAAAAGGATAAAGTTGTTGGTCAAACCAAAATGGCTTTTAAGCCAAAAAAATAAGTTGAGGTTGAGCAACTTCTTGGTTTTGGCTTATTTTAAGCACTTTTAAACTTATTTTAAGCTATTTTCTATTGTTGCCAAACACTCAAATAAGTTAAAAATGGCTTATAAGCTGGTTTGACCAACTTATAAGCCAATCCAAACGGGCTCTTAGTTATGTACCTTGTCACATACTAGCATTCATTCATATATTGATATTTTTTGTTGATTTTTCTTATTAATAGAACTTTTGTCTTCTGGTATTTGAATGTTTGGTTAATGTTTCATCAATTAATTTTGATTGCTTTTTTGTTTATTGTTGGAACAGAAAAAGCATTCAATTTTCTCTGTTCTCAGAGGCTGAAGTTTTGAAACAAGCTGAAGTTGAAGTGTACAAAGGGGTTTATTATGAATCTACTAAAAAGCCTATTCCAAATGGCTTGTTAGACCCCCGAATGGTAACCGTCTTATCTTCCTTTAAATTCTAATTCACTTGTCCATTCGAAAACCAGCTGATTTCATGGACTAGTACCAATTTTTAGATTTTTATACATATAGGATTCTTACATTCTACAGGATGACGTTGGTGTCATCATTATCGATGGATTCTTACAATTGGTAAAACTTGAGGAAATAGGTTTTCGTTTGCAGTGCAGGGTGAAAAAGGGGGGAAATATCTCAAAATAGGATAAATGTGCTAAGATATAACATGTCTATTTGATTTTGGAGGCTAGCGTATGCAACCTTTTCGGAGACCAATAATTTCAGAAATGCTGAGAGATGTCTTTATATATTCTCTTTCGACCAATTACTTTTTTATGTCTTTGATGCTGATTTCCATATCGTGATTATAGGAAGTTTTGGATTTCAGGGGCCTCCAAACAAGAATGGATGTTGTGAAACATGTCATGGTAACTTTAGAGAGTGTCCAGGTCATTACGGGTACTTTGTTCTTGCTCTACCAGTTTATAATGTTGGATATTTAGGCGCTGTGGTGCACATCTTGAAGTGCATTTGCAAGGTGATATCTTGTTTGAACTTAACTTTTTTAATCTTATATACAACAATGTGCTATTTGTGGTTTAACGATGAAAAAAGCTATTTGTAGTTTTCAGTTAATCTTTTCTGGTATATCAACTTTTCAAGAAAGCACTTTGACTGGTACAGTGGCTGAAAATTTAATCTTTCTTCCACATCATATTGGTAGTAGTGAGGAAAATTAGTACCCAAATTATTAGAAGTTACTTTGGTTGAAAGAGAGTCATTTATAACTTTAAGTTTAAGTTGTTGAATGATTAAATTTTGTGATAGTTTTATTCTAAATTATAGTTTTAGGCGTGTAAAAAGTTTTTAGAGACATAAAATAGCATAATGAGAAAAAACACCTACTTCCCTTTACCCTCGAGACAAAAAAAGCAGTAAAAAAAGCAGTATATGGATTGACGCTCTAGATAATTGAGGTAATACTTGTACTGTAACCATTCTCAAAAATAAAATTAAAAATTGATGTAACACTTGTGCAAATTGCCAAATTACAAGCAAAATATTCAGTTTAGCATAGACAGAGTAGTAGGTCATTTATTAGAATTAGACCTTTCCAATTAATATGACATAAATATTTCAGATAATTGCAGTTGTCATAAACACTGCTATGTCCCATCAATACAGGAAAAAGATAAGAAAACATGGGTTGTTGTATAAGGAGAGGTTTAAGGTGAATTAATTTGGGGGCAAGGTAAAGGATGCCTGGTGCTGGTTAAGGTGGATCAACAATGGTGAAGGTTTAAAACGTGTTCTCTACATGTGCAAACACCAAATTGCCTGTATTATGAATATAAAGAAAAAAATACTGCAACGGATTTCATCTGCTGATGGTAAAGTTAGTATCTTCTGGTGGAGAGTTGTCACTGCAAAAGTTAACTCAGATTGAGATATAGCACCGGTCAGTAATAAAAATAAATATGAACAGTGATTAAGTAAGTAGAAATTGAACAATCCTAATAGGCTTCAAAAGCCAATTGGTAAGATTCCACGTCAGGACAATAATTTATTTGAGTCTGATAATTTCGCCTTGTTTCCTGTGTAATGATGGTTAGGTGATAGTAAACTAATGTTAGTGAAGTTTATGATGCTTTACTAGAGTTTTATTTTCTTTTGGCTCTTTTCCCTTGCACTTGCCTTGCTCAAGAGCTTGGTATCTACTTTGCTTGTAGTGCTTTAATTTTTTTCCTTGTGCAACTGCTTTCTTGATCAGTGCTGCTCCTCGATACTTCTAAATGACAAGGACCGTCGGGACTTTTTGAAGAAGATGAGAAATCCAAGAACTGAGTTTTTGAAGAAGAGTGAACTCCAAAAAAAGGTTGTGGATAAGTGTAATGCCATGACAAATAGCCAGAAGACTGTCAAATGTTCCAAATGCGGATACATGAATGGTTTGATATTCTTCTCCATCTCCATCTCCATCTCCATCATTTTGTCTAAAACTAGTCCTTTGTTCAATCTAGATTCCATCTACATTTCTATTGACTAGTCATTATCCATTTGCATTCCACATGTATTTCACGTGATTATAAAGAGCATTAATTTGAAAATATTTATGAAACTTGTTGTATCTATAACCTAATGCAGAATTCAAAATGATCGGATATTATTTGAACTCATAAATATGAAAAAACATTATTTGGTTAATATTATTGTGATGCACTTTTATTACAACTTTTTAAAGATCAGCCAGATGACCACAATATATCTTAACATTTCTGTATAAACACAAAATAATACTAAGAAGTAAAGAGAATGTGTATGAGAGATTTTCCCATTATTAATAAAATTATTTACCTTTAAAAATATATCAAAGTATATATAACGTTTGTTAAACCGTGTAACCATCTCACACAAAGCTTAAGTTGTTAGTCAGAACACACTTTTATTTACTTAACTATGTCTCTAGACGCCCTCTCACGTGAGGGCCTGATTCTTTTTTCATAAGCCAAACACGTTAATTTTTTTTACATAATGGGAACCAGTAAAACTCGAACCCAGGATCTCTATCTGCTCTGCTACCATGTTGAAGTATGCCACCATCTCATCTAAACGCTTAATCTGTTAGAAAGATCGCAATTATATTATTTTGATATGCACTAAGAGATTTTATAAATACGTGCACTAAGCCATTGCAGCAGGCGTAGTTACAAAATTGTGCAATCTTCTATTGTTTCTAACATTGCATCTATATTATGTACAATAATTAGTTTGCACCAAAAAGCTACCAAAAAATATACATCTAATACATCTAATATTTAAGGCTATGAATGTATTTCCTTTTGCTTAATTATGTCTTCAACAATTTCAAACGATTAATTTGAGACTTTGATTAGATAGTAGGGGAGGCTGCGTTGCTCTATGGTCTTTGCATGGTGACAGTACCCTCACAATCTCATTATTTGTCTTATTCTTTTATTTTTGTTAATTGTAGGTGTGGTGAAAAAGGGCCAGTTAACAATCATACATGAACGAGGAAATCGTTTCTTGGATGAGGTTGATGTAGCTCTCTCTCACAAGAAAGAGCTCAGGTCATCTGTCAGTGTGCCTCCAGAAATTGACCCAAAAGCAGTTTACTCCCTTTTTAAGAATATGTCTGATGAGGTATTGTTTAATATGTGTTAATTTGTACTTCTTCTACGCTCTTTCATTCTTCTTCTGAAGTAATTCACTTGGTTGTCTAGTCCTACATTTTTTTTTTTTTTTTTTTTTTGAGAAGGTAACATTTTGTATTAAATCCAAAAGGGGCTGTGAAGCCATAATTATAGAGATTGTAAGCAAACTGATCTATGCAAAAATTGCTCTATAAAGAAGACCTACTTTCTTATAATCTTTTCTACCATTGTTCTCTCATGGTTGTGCATGCAGGATTGTGAGTTACTCTACCTTAGTGATAGACCAGAAAAACTCCTTGTTACAAGTATTCCGGTGCCACCAATAGCTATTCGCCCTTCAGTATTTGTGGATGGTGGAACACAGAGGTCATATGCACAGCTTCTTTGTCTTCCCACTTTTACATTGATCTGGAATGTTTGTTGACAATGGAAGATATTTTATTGCACATGTTTTTCCACACTTGAAAGTATTTTAGTTATTTTCAAGTTTTGTTTTTTCTGTCAATTTTGGTCCATAGGTAGCTGCGCTACTTGTTTTGGGATGTGGACTTTTTGAGGTGTTGGTTGTTGGTGATCTTGTGTTTGCCCCAAATATAAGAGTATGACAAACAACCATTTAGTGTTGAAGGATATTTAGCAGGAATCAGGATATGGTTTCATATTTGGTGACAAATTGTTACATCGTTGACCAAACATAGGCTAAATAAGTTCTAATTTGACAATTCACATAGTTTTATTGCATTGTGATATTGATCAACAATTTTCAGTGTTAATTTTGATTCTATGAAAATTCAAACCCGATTATTGCCAATATTCCTCTTTTGTAGCTTTACATGATTGACATGTTGATATTCTGATAGATTATCAGTTACCACTTGAAGCCTTGCTTTGTCCTTTGCAGTGTTATTATCTAGCATGTTAAGATTCAAATACTTTTGATAAATCCCTGAAGTTGTTTAGTTGCCTGTTGCAGCAATGAGAATGACATCACGGAGAGGCTTAAGCGCATTATTCAAACAAATGCCAGTCTTCGTCAAGAGATGTCTGATACCAACAGCAATAAGAGTCTGGTATTTTTTGATTGACTCCCTGCTCTTTATGAAAGTCAATGATTCAGTGTTCTCAATCATCACCTTTTTGTAAATCTTTTTTTTTTTTGGTTGTTAATGAGATCGAATATTTAACATGTTTCTCCTGGACTTTATATTCAGTATGTGCTGCATAGCTGTTACGTTATAGTCGAATTGTGTACTTGATGAGATGTATTAAGGAGTCTATTTTTTTTTTTTTTTTAAGTGATGTTGAGAAGCCTAATAGTATTATAACTCCCGTTCCATAATTGTGGGTGGCTATGTGTGATTGTTTTTTCTTGCAACAAGTATAGTTTGGAGTTTTAACACGAATCTCAATTAGTCACACTCCTTATTGAAGTTTTTGAGTTATATAAAATCCCGCATTAGACATACGACCGAATGAAGTTCTATAAAGATCATGGGCCACTTCACCCTCTGCATGAAGACAACAACAACATACCTAGTGACCTCTGCATGAAGGTTTCAGTGAAATTGTTATGTCTTTAATGTGGTATCTCACCCAGTCTTTGTTGGTCCTGAAGAAAATTAACATTGGGTTTAATTCAACCTCAAAAGCTAATTAATCCAACGAAGATTGTACATGACACATATGAGAAGACAAACAACGAATTTTCTCACCAATGTGTAGCACTCTTTAACACCTCCTCCCCCGGGGCATGCTCGGGATTGGACATGTGAAGCATTTATAAAACAATATGGGGCCCAACATTAATGGGCCTGACACCTATACCAAGGGAAAAAATGGAGCTTGGGGCGTGATTCAACCCCGGAATTTAACTAATAAGGTGAGAATTGTCCAAAATGATATGAAGACAATGGCACATTCTCTCACCTAGTGTATGGTGCTCTAACATATTCACGTCTCCCATTTGTAGGTCCACATTCAGTCCACTCGTGAACCTCGAAAATCGAGTCTTGTGTGAGTAATATAGAGCCTCATATTTGACAAATAAAGGCATCCAAATGGGGCTTTTAAAGGTTTTGGGTTCGCTTCACCTATTGATTTGAGGTTTTAGGTTGGACATACTAGTTCTTTCACCCTCGATACGTGGGGTCTAGTGGCGTATCCAGGATTTTCACTCAGGGGGTTCGGGAAAAACAACAAAAGCTAAATATAAAAAATAATGTTGTCCCTTGAAATTGAACCTAGGAAGCTAGAGACAATTTTGAACACCCTGGACCGGTTGAGCTTACCTTTTGCATTTGTTCAGGGTATTCAAAAGTTAATATATGTACGTAAACACAGAAAATCTACCCTATATATACAATGTATTTTTTGGCCGAGGGTGTTAGTCTGAACACTCTCCACCCTCTAAATCTGCCCCTGGTGGGGTCATATACTAGCAGCACATCATGTCAAGGTCCAAGAAAAAGAATTAGACCCACGTGTTTTGGGGTGTGTTACATAGCTACCTAAATAATTTAAGTGTTCCTTTTTAGCAAACTAGATGAAGCAATTCACACTCTTCAAAAAAAAGTTGATGGAACATGCATTATTGTTTATGTTTGAACTGCGTACAGCTGCCGCGGGGTGTGTGCCGCAATCAGAATAGTAGAAGACCTCTGCTTAGTAACTCGTAGTAGATTAACTGGGAGATCATCTCAAGATATGGGGTTGTAGAGAAAGGCAGTGAAAAAGATGCAATCTTGTTAAGAAACCAAGAGCGTAGAAAATGGCAAGTTTATTCTTGTATTGCACATCCAAGCGACAGTTGCAGTAGTTAGTTGCTGGTTGCAAATTTCTATTTCTGCTTCTGGTCAGCTCGTTTTCAGTTTTCACCATGCCATTTCTGTCAATTTGTTATCAGGTTGTAGTTGCTGTGTTTTATTTTCTAACATCAGGTTTTGCCCACGGTAGAAAAGAACCAGTTGATAACTTTATATCCAAGTCAGACACGTTCTTTAAGATATTCAGGATGCAATAGCATGCACATTACAACTGATGGGAATACTTTCATATATTGTGCACTTCTTGCACCTTTTGGGTTAGTCCTTTTGTACTGTCTGTCTTAGCAGATAAAATTTTCCTCGATGGTGAATACTAATACTAGGATTACATTCTCCCATCCAAATTGTCCTTCTTACCTCCTTAATATGAATTGGAGAATTTATCCATATATACATGTGGAGAGGGCTTCTACAGTAGATTTTTAACCTATGGTAGGTAAATTCTTTGAGAATGTACCTATGTTAGGTAAATTATTGATCAAATAGTTTTCAACTGTTGAAATGGAAAAAAAAACTTGTGCTGTTGTTAAATCTTGGTATTTTCAGACACAGCATTGCAAATTACTGTCTCTTCAAGATTAAATGGCTAGGATAGTGTAGGGAAGATTTTTTTTTTTGTTTTTTTTTGAGACTGGTAACATGTATATTTATATATATATATTAAACCTGCACCATAACAGTGCAGCCATACTTACAAAAACCCCACCATGCTTAGGACTACTGCTTCACAAGGAACCTATCATATCAACTAGTGATTCAGCCTCCTCTACATTTCTTTACACCAAAAGTGAAACAAAATGACACAATTCATCTTGATTTTCTGCACAGAATTGCATTTGTCTTCAAAAACTCTATTGTTCCTCTCCTTCCAAATTATCCACCAAATAACTGCCGGGATAAGTTTCCACCAACTCTTTTGTCTTACTGCTCCCCCATTATAGTTCCAGCACTTCAATAGTTCACAGCTGTTTGCCGGCATAGTCCAACTTAGTCCTACCATGTTCAAGAAAAATTGCCACAATTGTATTGTGAAAGGACAATGTATAAATAAATGGGAGTTACTTTCTCTGGCTGCATCACACAGAACACATCTAGTACATAGATGAAAACCCCTTCTCCTTAAGTTTTCCTGGGTGAGACATGCTTCTCTTGCTACCAGCCAAGAGAAACATGAAACCTTATACGGGGCCTTAGTCTTCCAAATGGATTTCCATGGCCACTGATCGGATTGTGTATATTGCCTAAGCTGATAATTGTATGCTGATTTGACAGTAAAAACACCATTATTGCCATGGTTCCAGTACAAAGAATCCTCCGATGCTTTAAAACCTTGAAATTGTTCCAAGGTCTTGAATAATTCCACAGCTCTTTCCAATTCCCAATCATGTAGTAATCTTCTGAAAGTAATATTCCATCCATGTACTCCTTTAAAGTGTAGGGAAGATTTTGAAATCTAACTATTGTATTGTTGATTTTGACTTGATTTGTCTGGCAGTTCTGTTAGTTCTGATAAATCTTAGCACTACCCCATCCATTTTTCTTCTTTTGAAATATGTGCTTATTTCTCTTTATGGTCTTATTGAACACTACAACCATCACTGGAGAGTCTAGATATCAATCCCACTAATTGTGTGTTCCCTGGTGAAACACTAGAAATTGATCTTGAATTTTTTGACATTGGTTTGATATAGTTACTTGATGTTTAGTGTGAGCTTTTCCTGTGAGAGATATAATATGCCAGCAAACCTCTATTTAGGCTGCACTCAAGGTGTGTAACACGCAGGGTTTTTCCAAACCTCAGAGCTATTTGAAATTTATGTCCTGTGCATACTGCATCGATTATTGTCAATTTGCTGATGCATATGGACCAGATAT
This sequence comes from Lycium ferocissimum, assembly GCF_029784015.1. Taxonomy (NCBI): domain Eukaryota; kingdom Viridiplantae; phylum Streptophyta; class Magnoliopsida; order Solanales; family Solanaceae; genus Lycium; species Lycium ferocissimum. The sequence goes on along the minus strand of NC_081348.1, from coordinate 54,368,234 downwards.
TTTCTGTCTATTTATGCTACTTCATACCTGTTTTTTAAGCTTACTCGATGTTACAATATTGATATAGAGTCTTTGGGTTGATCTGCAAATGGAAGTTGCACAGTATATAAACAGTGATGTTCGTGGAGTGCCACTACATATGCAAACTCCTAGACCATTGAGTGGTTTCACTCAACGTCTTAAAGGAAAGCAGGGACGATTCCGTGGAAATCTCTCAGGAAAGCGTGTGGAATATACTGGCCGAACTGTTATATCTCCTGATCCAAATTTGAAAATTACAGAGGTCTGGCATGGACCTAGTGTTTGATCGATGTTAATCATTTTATTTCACTATGAAGGGAGAATCACAAATATATATGCAGGTTGCCATTCCAATACTGATGGCTCGAATTTTAACATATCCTGAGCGAGTTTCACAGCACAATATAGAGAAGTTGAGGCAATGTGTTCGTAATGGACCAAATAAGTATCCTGGTGCAAAGTTTATTAGGCATCCTGATGGAACTGAGATGTAAGAACTATGCTTTTTTTAACCTTTCCTGTAAATCGCATGCATAAATCTTCTAAAGTCTGTCTTAATTGTATAATGCAGATCGTTGATGTTCTCTTCTAGAAAGCGTCATGCTGATGAATTGAAATTTGGTTATATTGTTGATCGACATTTAGAAGATGGAGATATAGTCCTGTTTAACAGACAGCCAAGTCTGCATAGAATGTCAATCATGTCTCATCGGGTGACTATTATTTGATCAAAATGCGTCAATGAATATTTTGCTGACTCACGTATGGGCAGTGGAGCTTTGGATCATTCTATCTTTAAATTTTAAATTTTTATTTTTTCCGGCAGGCAAGGATAATGCCATGGCGCACATTGAGATTTAATGAATCTGTATGCAACCCTTATAATGCTGATTTTGATGGTGATGAGATGAATATGCATGTGCCACAAACAGAAGAGGCGAGGACAGAAGCTCTTATGTTAATGGGCGTAAGTTTACTCCTTCGGCCATCTTTACTTGACATATGTGGATAACGAGTAAAATGGTAGTATTTTGAGTTAGCTAGACAAGTGTGTGAAATAATAGTAATGTGTAAAATAGAAGTCCAGTTGAGAAAGTCCGCATCCTTGTTCATTGTGAGGGTAAACATTTGTTGCATTGCAAAAATGCCAGCCTTTTGGGGTGGACTAATAAATCAATATGGTCAATACTATCCAACCGATACAAAACTTATTTCGACTAATATTTTCACTTGTATTCAGATTTAAAAGAAGTAATTTGCTTGGTATAGTGTTTACGATCAAAATTTGCTTGGGATAGTCTTCAGTTCTATTTTATATACATTATGAAGTACTCCCTCCATTTCAGTTTATGTGGCAAAGTTAGGAGTGCGATGGTCAATGTACTTTATTTTGGGCATTAATTCGAACATAGATTCATCAATTTTTGGAATGAAAATTTACATATTTGGAAACTACATAAAAATAGGCGGAATGGCCCGGGAGACCCTTGTACTTGTTCTGGATTGTCATCCCGGTCCCTGTACTTCACGGGGTTTCATCTAGACACTTCAACTTGGTCAAAACAAGACTCTTAACCCCTCCTACATTGTGTGTAGCTCACTCGCCCTGACATAAATGACATGTCGCATCCACGTCACATAAATTAATGCCACGTCATAATTGTCTTCATTAACTTTTTTTAATCATTAACTCTTCTTCAACTGGAAAAGAGCTGACCTGCCAGATTTGGTTTATCTACTAAATTGCTCAATCGGAACTTCCAGTACATGTCTCAATTGGTCCAACCCCCTATAATTCACAAACAATAATTTGGATCAGGTTTCTCAAAGAAACGGTTGTAGCTGCTACATAAATATCACCATTAAATCTAGAAAGTTTCAACGTATGGGTTAAAAATTGGGGGTCAAGTAAAATGGTGAATTCTACAATATCACATCTTAAAACCATGGGCAAACACCTTAAAAACCAGCAAAACTCATTTTTAAATTTTATTAAATATTCTCCGAGTTGATGAACTCTATCCAAATTTGAGATACTTTCAATTTTGTTAAATCACTGATAGGATTTTTATGGTCAATCGAGCTTCTTTTAATGTGGGTTAATCTCGAGGGAGAAGAAAGTTTTCCGTTCGATGGTCACCTAAACTTTTGGTGTTTCACAATGGACTCAGATAGTGGAGAGAGAGAAGGGACGGTGATAACGGCGGTGAATGGATTGAAGTGTGAAGAGGAAGCTAGGATTGGAAGAGCTTGGTGGCGGCGTTGTGTTTTAAGTTTGGAAAGGGTGAAATTTAGAGATGGTGATTAGACCCGCATTGTTGTATGGGGCAGAGTGTTGGCCAGTCAAGAGCGCCCACGTTCAAAAGATGAAGGTAGTGGAGATGAAGATGCTCAGATGGGTGTGCGGGCATACTGGAGAGATATGATTAGGAACGAAGTTATACGGGACAAGGTGGGAGTGGCATCATCGGCAGACAAGATGAGAGAAGTGAGGCTGAGGTGGTTCGGGCATGTGAAAGGTAGTGCGAGGATGTGCCAGTAAGGAGGCGCGAGAGGTTGGTTGTAGCAGGAGTTAGAAGAGGTAGAGTTAGGCCGAAGAAGAACTGGGGAGGTGATTAGGTAGGACGTGACACATCTTCAGCTGACCCTAGATAGGAACGTATGGAGGTCGAGGATTAGGGTAGAAGACTAGTAGGTAGCTAAGTGTTGTCGCCTTCTGTGTGGGGAGGTAGGGGACGAGTCTCCTCCTCTCCCCTTTTCTTTTTAGTAGTAGTATTCCGTTATCAGTTAGTTTCTTATTTCTTGATGTGTATTACTATCTGTTGCCACATTTGTTTTGTATCTTGTTATTTTGCTATCGCTTTTCTGACATTACTGTGCTAGGTACTTTTTCTGAGCCGAGGGTCTACCGGAAACAGCCTCTCTACCTCACAAAGGTAGGGGTAAGGTCTCCGTACATCCTACCCTCCCTAGACCCCACTTGTGGGATCACACTGGGGTTGTTTTTGAAATTTAGGGATGAGGATATGGCATAGACGCTGGAGGAGGAACAAGGGTTCTTTTTAGCCCTTTTTCTTTTACTTCCCTTTTATTTTAACTTTATTATTTGCCTTTTCTTTTCTTTCTTATTTTAATCTATTTTCATCAAAATCACTTAGTCACTCTCTGTATTCGCGTGTATCACACACATTTTGTCCAACTCAGTCAAGACAATGCCACATAAGCCGGTCAAAGGTATCTAAAAGTCTTGTTTTAATCAAGTTGAAGTGTCTATAGATGAAACCCCCTGAAGTACAGGGACCAGGATGACAATCCGGAACAAGTACTAGGGTCTCCCAAACCATTCCTAAAAAATACTATAAGTCATAATAGTTAATAATTCAAAATATTTAAAATTAATTTAGAGAAGCATGGTTAATTAGCAACCTCTTTGACTCCCTAATATGGGACGACTTAATATATTCGAGCTGTATGCTGGTTTTGGGTGTTTTCTGCTGCATTTATGCAGCTTAGAGTCTACTGCTTAAGGTCATCTATTTGAAAGATTACCGTGATGTCTCAAGGGCTCCATTTCCTTGATGTAGTTTGCTTTGCTTTTTCCCTTTTCCAAAGCGAGGAAACTTTTCTTTTTCCCCTTTCTACTTGATCTCTTTGTGATCAGTACTCTCCTTTCTTGTTGAGGATACAACATAGATTTGCTTGTTCCATTGTCAATATTGTTGTCTCTCTGAAAGGTCCATTGGCATATCAGAATGGTGTCTTCTTAAAATCATGAAGACACCCCACCTGCTTATTAGCTGAAGTTATTTTATTGGATCTATAGGCGTATCTTACAAGATCGACGGGGTGGGATATCTGGTTCTGCTTGTATTTATTCCAATGAAGCATCTTATCTTCAGTTCCTTTATTTGAGATTCTTGCTTAAGGCTTTCTAAGCGAGGTCAAGGTTTTGTCATCTATGCTTTAGTAAAATGCTTTACTAATTTTACATTTCGGATTGAAAGTTTCCTTAAAGTCATAACAGGAAACCTGAAAAGCGGATCTTCCAAACTCTTTATCTTTTCAATGATATTTTATTGCAAAAATGTGGGAGAAATTGCATCTGTCTGTCCTCTAACTGTGACCAAAACAGGCTATGAAGAAATACCAAACTTGTCTTTAATTGTTTCCATGTTAGTTTTCTCCTTCATGTGCTTGTTGATGAAAATGCAGGTTCAAAACAATTTATGCACTCCGAAGAGTGGAGAAATTTTGGTTGCTTCTACCCAGGATTTTCTGACGTCTTCCTTTCTCATTACGAGGAAGGACACATTCTACAATCGTGCTTCCTTTTCACTTATATGCTCATATATGGGCGACGCAATGGATCCTACAGATTTACCGACTCCAGCATTTATTAAGGTTTGGTCAAAACCTTAAAAGAGTGTGAACTTTTACTTCCATTTGTTGCCTGATTGATGAAGTTCTCTTTTCTTTGATCCTCTTTCTATTCCTCTATGTGCTCCTTTCATGTCTCCAACTTTCTTGATGATTGGTCAGACATAAGGCTTTACAAGCCGATGAATTGTTCAGGCAGGACTTTAAAAAATCCAAAGTAGCACTTGCGCAGATTCAACATTTGAACAGTTGCGGTTATCAATAATAAATCAATTATGAAATACTTTTCTGGGGAAGTGCATTTCGCAAATATTAAGCATAAGTGAACCTGCATTTTTACATTATGGCAACGACCTTTTAGGGATTTGCTGCTTATGGCGCTTTCTTACCCACACCATAAGCTGATTTCCACTCTTTAGCTTTTGCAAGTATGTGTTGGCACCTCTTTCCATCTGTTAGTAAAGGTGAGGCCTTTATAAAAAAGGAATACTCTGGAATTAGTTATTTTGGTCCTGTGTCTCGTGAGGGCATGTAGGTGGCGGAATTTGTGGGTGGAATAGTCCACACATGACCATACTTTCTTTCCCCCTTAATGCTCTCTCTCTTACACATAGATTATGTTAGGCCAAGTAGTGGATAAGTGTCTAATTGAGAGGAAGAAAAGGAAACAAGGTGTTATTGGGGATGTGATTCTTGAGAGGGGTGCCTAGAGAAAGGATGGGTGCAGTTAAGTTGCTTTGACAATTTCTTTCCTTATTTTTTTTAACATCCTTTTGTTTATTTGATTCTTAGGCAACATAGAGTAAGTGAAGAGGGTTGTTGCCCTAATAAAGGAAACTATTAATGACATTTGAACCTTATGTGTTAATACTGCTAAAATTAAAAAAATATCATTTGATTGAAATTTTGATCTTTGAAGCCTTTTGGCCAAAGCAACAGAATCTTCTTTCTAGATTTTTGATTTGGACTGGAATATGGATAGTAACACTAACCAAAATCATCGCATATTCCCTTCTTTTTTTATTAGTTGGTGTGTTTATTGAGTTCTGTTTCCATCTTTATTGAGTTCTGTTTCCATCTTTCTTGAAATGCTGAAGCCAGTAGAATTTACTCCTTGTCTTGTCTTTGGATCTTCAAATGACTGAGATGGCCTTTTACAGCCGGTTGAGCTTTGGACTGGGAAACAACTCTTTGGTGTGCTACTGCGTCCATATTCAAAGATGAGAGTCTATGTAAATCTAACAGTCACAGAAAAGAGTTACAGTGGGAAAGGGGAAACAATGTGCCAAAGTGATGGATTTGTTTATTTCCGTAATAGTGAACTGATCAGCGGGCAACTGGGGAAGGCTACATTAGGTCAGTTTACCTTAAGTTCCCACTTGTCGAAACTGACATGATGTTTTTCTTATTTGCTAAATAATTTGATTCTGTTGATCCTCCTGAGGTACATGTGGCATTTCATGCATGGCAAGGAGCTTTATTGGTTTGAAATTATGATCTGCAAATGTTTAAATAAATGCTTTCATTTCATGCATGGCAATATAACTTATCTCTAATTTATGATATTTCAATACCATTGCTCGTGAAATTGGATCTTTTGGTGCCTTCACCTGCAAATCATTTTCTTCTTCTTAATCCATTCAAATGCTCATAGGTCGCTTGGTAGTACCTTAGATATTGTCTCAAGATTAAAAATTATATGCGTGATTAGATATAAATAATTCTATTTTTATCGAATCTTTTTTATTTGGGGACATTTGGATTGTTTTACAACATATCCAATTGCTAGTGGCTTGGGCTCAATTTTGGCTCCTAATTACATTTTAAAACAAATTTTAGTCAGGTTTTCTTTACCATTCATTGTCCATGCCATGTATCATACGGGCTGATCATCATTAAGCATACCATTTACGGGAAAAAGATTGCTTTTAACCTAAATTTACAGGGAGCCCATATATGTCTTAAGAAACCACCAGAATTACCCTCAAAAGCTCCAATTGTCTCATTTTGGATTTTACAGCTTTTTGATTGCAGCCACGAGCCATTTCATAATGGTGAATTGGCAATCTGCTTACTCCCGCATTTACCTAGTCTTCAATCTTGGCTAACCTACCATCCTTTTTCATGCATCTTGTTGTTCTTCTCTTAAACTCGTTTGCATCCCATGAGAAGGAGGTCATTCAAAGGGAGAAAGACAAGACCCAAGGCATGGGATGTAGCCCCACTAGCTCTAATGTGGGTTGGTGGGAGGGAGAGGATAGGAGAGTGTTTGAAGGGGTTAAGAGTGATTTTGTACATGCGAGGAATAGCGAGTCTATAGTTTCTTCTTGGTGCACCCATGAGGTTCTTGTTTGTATAGATGAGTAGGTGACTTTCATAGAGAATTATATCTTGTTGTAGGTTTTTCTACTTTTTGGTATACTTCTTGTATACAGGGATTCACCCACATTAATGGTTAAGAGTGATTTTGTTCATGCGAGGAATAGCCTCTTGTCTATAGTTTCTTCTTGGCGCACCCATGGGTTCTTGTTTGTATAGATGAGTAGGTGACTTTTGTAGAGAATCATATTTTGGTGTAGGTTTCTCTACTTTTTGGTATACTTCTTGTATACAGGGATTCCCTCACATTAATAAAATTATTTACCTTGTCAAAAAAAAGTAGGAGGTCGTTCATATATTTACTTGCAAGTGTGTGAGATGTCTTTCTATCTTGTTTCAAGAACTCATATCTGATTATGCTGAATTCACTTCTTTATTTTGTTTTGATATGAGAAGAATGTTAAAGGACACCTACTTATGCACTAATGTTACAGGCAGCACAGCCTTAATCTTTTCTCATACCCTTTGATTACTTTGGAAGGGGTGTATTGTCCAATTGACGCATGGTCTGTATTTTTTTTTCCGGATTTTAAGACCGTAAGCAATAATGAGTTAACGATAGTTGTTATTTGTGTGAGAGGACAACAGGAAATGGAAATAAGGATGGTCTATACTCTGTTCTGTTGAGGGACTACAAGTCCCATGCTGCCGCAACATGCATGAATCGGCTTGCAAAGTTAAGGTGTGTTAGATTCAGATCAGCCCTTTACTTCTGCTTTTGTTGTCAATTGAAATTTCTTTTTTAAGCTGTCATTAAAGGAGTATATTTCATCTTTGTAGTTGGTCCTCAGACTTTTGGAGAAATAAATGATTTAGAGGCTTTCAATTTTTCATGGACTAAGTTCAAATGCTACACGCACTTTATGTCCTTATTACTTGGTGTTGGTTCTGCATGAAGTTGAAACTTCTTTCTGGTTTCCATTGGGTTACAGTAGGTGAATGAAAAATTTCCTTAAGTGATTCTTTGGCTATTTAAGCTTTAAAAAGTCCCTTTCTCCAATATTGGATGCTGAAATTAGTTACTTTGATTGGAAGTTGACTATTCTAGCACTAAGTCTGTATGCAGTTGGTATTTTTGAATTTTCAGTAAATTGTGTGCTCACTTCAAAGAAGCACACACTTTCAGTTCTCTTTCCACTTCAAGCACCATGGACATTTTCGTTTTGTTGCGTTTTTCATTTTCTAGAAACACTGACTTTATCACTGTTCATGTCTTGTTAGTGCACGGTGGATTGGAAATCATGGATTTTCCATAGGGATTGATGATGTCACGCCTGGGGAAAACTTAGTTAAGCAAAAACAAGGAGAGATTCATCGAAATTACAAGAAATGTGAAGATTGTATTCAACAATTTAATGAAGGAAAGCTTGCTGTGGCACCAGGGTGTGATGCTGCACAGACTCTGGAGGCTGAAGTAACCATGTCGCTGAATAAAGTTCGTGACGACATAGGAAAAGTAAGAGATATGTATCTTTTAATTTGCTGCCTGTTTTCTCTTAAAGTCGTCACTTGCAGGGCTTTTATCTATCCAAAGCAGGTATATTGCTTGTGAACTCTTTCATGCTTAGTAGAACCTTCCTGTCTTTGATCTCTTCCTAGCTCTCCTGACAGATAAAAGGAGGGAAAACATGGATAAGGAGCGCTTAGCCACAATCTTCAAACATTTAACACTTCAAGGCTAACTTCTAAACTTGTGAACTAGAGTAGTAATTATAGAACGAAAAGAGTTACTCTTGGCTGCTGACTGAATTGCTGATCCTGTAATAGCAACTCGAATGGAACACCACTAGCCAATTTGCATAAACCATATCTGATGATGTTAAAGTTCAATTCATCAGTTACCTAAGAGTTGTGCTACCCATATAAAGTGTAAGGGAACCTCTGCACCAAAGCCTTCTTTCAAATTGTTGTCTATTCGCTGGATTAGATTCTTAACATCGTCTGGCTGCTAACAGACTTCCAGTTCTTTCCCTAACATCTTACGATCTGCTATTCAGGTTTACATACACATTTTCCCTCCACTTTGTATTATTTGCACTTGTAGGACACTTCCCTCTATAATCTTTGATGGCCAGTTATGGCAGAATAGCTCTTTTTCAGCTTCTAAAGTTCAATTGCAGGTTGGTTTTCAACTATTGATTATAACCTGTTTAGTGGTCAGCCTTCACTGTTGAATTCATCTTTCATCATCTGTAAAGAAAGCAGGTCGATATCATCATGCCATATTCTTGTTACAGATTCCTTTTTTTTTTTTTCTGTAGATTTTGGTTCCCGTTGATTTTACAAATTGGCAAAAAAGAAACATCTAGCATGACCCAATACAAAGTTGAAAGTGGAGGAAGCTCGTCTTATCTGCTATTATATGGCTCTGAAGCACATTTTCTATTATTTTAAACAACGATCAGTAAGACATTTGGGAAAAATCCAAACTACCTTTCTGCTAAAGCTCTAAAAATTCACCCTATTATGCGTCATTTGACTGATTCCATTGTTCTCTTCTAAATTCACATTTTACTTCAGATAACTCCTCTCCTATTTTTGCCAGGAAATATAAAAAAACTGAGCTGGATCCTCATCATAAACAAAATGCAAAGGAGATAAAAATTAAGTTTCTGATCTCCAGAGTGGGTGTGCGAATAGTTCGGATATCTTCACCCATTTCCCAATTGACACAGGCCTTCTGCTTACCATTACACTGTCTCCAGACTGTCTGTTTTTAATTAAAAAATCAAAAAACTAAGTTCCACAGTTCACTACATATCTCTTCCATTGAATTTTCACCCACCTTGCACCTGCATGGTCGGAATTCTGATGGTTCTGTTCATCATCAGTTTCTGTTGCTATGAAATGTCTTAATTGAAAGCTTGACCATATAACTTTTAACTTATAGGGAGAACCACTTTTCCATGTGTAAATCTGGCTTTCCTAAAATCTTCGTACTGTCCAGCATCTCCACCATTTTGAATTTGCCTTTCATTATAATGTCTGAGTGTCCATCCTGTCCAATGACTGAAGGCAGTAATTGTAACTTTTCTAAGAAGCATCCTATATTTTCTCCTTCACCCTTCCATCGAATTCCAGCTGTACTACATCCTGCTGAAACCTGAATGCTTTGCTGCTGTCTCACAATTTGTTACATCCCCACTGAACCTCCCTTTGCTTAGTAACCCTTTCTTTTTCATTTTCCATCTTCATTGTGGATTGCCTGAATTCTCTTTAATTGTTCTCTTAACCAGTCTAAATCTTCTGGGTAAACCCCAATTTCCCTGACACTGCGAAATCCTGTCTCGGTAAGTAAAAGGAAGTATCTTATCCAAGTTGTCATTCCTTTGTTCGAGATTCTTCCGCTCAATCTGAGCAATAATGAAGCTGTGAAACCTTTGCATCTTCTGGATGCCTTGAATAGAATCAATTACTTCATCAAAAATAAATAAATAATGAAGCAGTGAAACCCCTATTTAGAGAATATGATGGAGAGTTTGGTGCATTCAAACTCAACAACAACAACATACCCAGTGTAATCCCACAGGTGGGGTCTGGGGAAGGTAGAGTGTATGTAGATTTCACTGGAGGTAGATAGGCTGTTTCCGATAGACCCTCGGCTCTGGAAAAACATATCAAAGCAGCTTGAAAAAGGAAATGCGGCAATAAAAGAAGACATGACAACTAATAAGGAAAGCAGTAATAGCATTCAGAAAAAAGGAACAATAACAACATCGAAATAATGCAGAAACACAAGTGGTAACAGAAATTGAAGAACAGGAAACTAAGTAACTACGAGAATAATGCTAATACTATTGTAAGAAAGTGGAAACAGATACGACAGATATGATGCTCCAATCTACCACCAAGCATATCCCGCTGAAAAGCGAGACAACACTCAACTAACTAGTACCTTATCCGCAATCTCCATACCTTCTTATCTAAGGTCACGTACTCGGTAGCGGAAGATGAGCCATGTCCTGTCTAATGCGCCATGTCCTGTCTAATCACCTCCCCCCAATACTTCTTCGGCCTACCTCTACCTCTACCTCTCCTTACACCCACCTTTGCCAACCTCTCACACCTCCTCATTGGGGCATTAAGCATCTCCTTTTCACATTCCCAAACCATCTCAGCCTCACTTCCCTCATCTTGTCTGCATTCAAGCTCATTTTGGAAAATACATGCTTGTGTTTATTTGAATTTGGGGTTGGGGCAATTGGAACCCTTGCCAAATTGCATAAACGATTTTAAGATATCTTTAAATTTTGGCCAATTATATGTGGATTCTTACATGCAACAATATCTTTTTTGCATAAAAAAGAGAGCCCATCCAGTGAAAGTGCCAACTTGTAATGAGAATCTTCTTCCCTAAAACAAGTTGTCGTTTTATGGTCCCACCTATCTGAGGAAAAAAGAAATGAAGTGGTCATTTTGCATAAGGCCTATAGCAAATAATTTTGAGTGTTAGAAGACATGCTTCGTTGAAGTCTCTTTCTTTCCTCTTGAACCTTTCTCCCAGAAATATAGTTGTACTTCTTGTGATGTTTAATAATTAGTTTAATGCCACATTTTGATACGAGAAGATGGAACAAATTTGCCTGAATATCATTTTTTTGACAGATTTGTATGAGAGCACTAGACTGGAGGAATAGTCCTCTAATCATGTCACAGTGTGGTTCAAAAGGATCCCCAATTAACATAAGCCAGATGATTGCGTGTGTTGGTCAGCAGTCAGTCGGCGGCCGTCGTGCTCCTGATGGATTCATAGATCGAAGTCTTCCTCATTTTCCTTTCAAATCAAAATTTCCAGCTGTGAGTACTTCATGCTACATTTTAGTTTTTTTTTTTATGCTCTGGATCGTTAAGTCATTTGCTCTTATGACAAGAGCTCAAGGTTTTTCCTTATACGCCTACCTGTATTAGTTGGTGGAATCACTGAGAGCATCCCTCCTATTCCTGTCGTTAACCTTCTTTACTTTCTTCTTTTTGTTAATGTTAATCTTCTCAGTTCAATTAATTTAGCGGCATCAATGTATTGCTGTCATACAGTTATGATGGTTCCGTATCTAATTTTTCAGTTATGCATCTTCATCTATAGTTATTCCAGTGGACCACATGTTACAGGTGTTTCTCGCTCACATTGATGGTTATACTTGTACTATTAAATGATTGCCTGAATGCCTTAGGTGAGATATGTATTTAGCAGATAGTGGTAGTGACCATTTGTCTGTCTATTCTACCAATGTAGCTTCACACCTGCCTACTTGTTGACTATTGGTTTATCTATTCTACCAAAGTAAGTTCATTCCTGCATGCCTCTTTTATAGTAGTTACTTTGACTTGGCTGAAGAAAAAGTAATGAACTGGTAACCTAATAAAAGTGGATAAATGTGATGCTTTTGAACACATAATGTTGATTCGGGAATTTGACAAAGGAACATACTCTGTGTTGGCTGCCATCTGTTGTGGGGAGAACAACATTTCTTTGGTGGGGGACATATATCCTAGGGACTAGGCACATTTATCATGTTCTGCAGTGGAAGTAGATGGTTCCATGTTACAGCTGTTTCTACAATGAGATCCCAGACTATGCCCTGCAATAAGCCACTGTATGTTAAGTGGTCTTGCAGTGCACTATGTTTGGTTTCAGGACTGGGAAAGGAATGGGGACGAATTGAGAAAATGGCTGGTTTACTTAGGTTAAAGTATTGATGATGTTAAAAAAAGAGAGAAGCAGATACTTTGATGGTTTAAATTGATTTATGAAGAATGTAAAAAGTTACCACCTATGGACTTAAAATGCTCCCAGGCACTAAAATCGAGGTTGCACCTAAAATAACCTTTTCCGACACTCTCTCTCTTCAAACCTTCACGCCGACAGTAGCAACCACTGTTCCGACATGACCCAGCCTCCTCTCTTCTTTTCTCTCTCCTCCCTAGACTATTCCGACATAACCCAGCCCTTTTCTTATCTTCTCTCTCCTCTCTAGCATCGAGTCTGCCTCTCGTCGTCACTCTCTCTCTCCGGCGAGGCCTCTTCTAGGTTCAGCCATCTTTTGGGATGGGGGATAGGCTGATTTTCCCATCAGGAGAAAAATCTTTTGAGATTTTAGACATTAGTGAAGGGCAATTCCGATGGTTCCTTATTACAGAGAAAAGCAATCGTTTTGTTAGCAAGATTAAGCTTGATGAAAGCAACCTTCGATGGGTATGTGACTCTTTGAAGCAAGCATCAAAAGGGGCGGGGAATTTATATAGAAGATGGGGAAGAAAGCAGCAAAACATATTACATAGGGTGTACCAAAATTACAATATTTATGGGCGATTCACTCGAATCGAGAAATGGAATGGGGCAAGGAAAACCGCAATCATCCTTCCAGAAAAGGATTACAATGCAGGCTGGTGCGATTTTGCTGAAAAGGTGCTCAAATTTCTGGGCAAGTCAAAGCCGGTATTTCAAAGGTTTGTCTCACCGGAGATATCCTACACTCAAGCTGCTAGCATCCAATCTTGGCCTGTTATGAATGGTCAGTCCACTTCGGAGAGCGGAAACAAACACATTCTGAGCCGATGTTTGGTGGGGGCTTTCAATGACTCTTTTAGTGCTAATCCGACACTGGATGTTATCCAGAAATGGTTCTATAGTCGCTGGTCGATGACAGCTGGGTTGAAGGTCTCAGCTCTTGCTCACAACCTCTTCCTTTTCGAACTGCCATCGAGGCAAGAGGCTGAGCGGGTCAAGATTGGCGACTGGTTCTACAACGGGAGAAGGCTCTCACTCGACTGGTGGTCGCCGGTCTTGAGGAACAATAAGGTGGCAGAAGAGCAGGGGAGAAAATGGATAAGGGTCTTTGGAATCCCTTTGCATGAATGGTCTGAGGAAAACCTTAGGTTCATTGGTGGTAAATGCGGTGGATATGTCGATGCTGACGAGGATACCAAGAAAAGAAGCAATCTCCTATGGGCTCGTATCCTTGTTAAGGATTCGGATCTCGTTCTTCCTTGCAAATTGGAACTTCCGTCTGGGGATTGCTCCTTTGAACTTTCCATTATCATGGATAGCCCCTCGAAAGTTGTTGCTAATCGGAGTATGGCTGGAAGAGACAAAAGAACTTACCCTAATAACCTTTGGTCCATGGACCTTCGGTCCAAAGAAGGGGATGAGCCTGTTCAAATTTTGAATTCCAAAAACTGTCAGTGGGCCGGATCTTTATTTGATTCAGCCCAACAAGTGGTCAACTGTGAAGTCAATATTTCTAACTCCCTTAATAGGGACCACCCCTATTATTATTATAACAACAAGAGCAGCAAGCCCAAAAGGAAAAGGCCCAAATCAAGAGCAAAGCCCAGACAGATAAAGAGTTGGAAAGCAAAAGGGCCAGCCCAAATTCAACATTATCCCAGAAGTTTCATTAACGACCCCACCATTGAGAAGGCTGTGGTAGCCCTTTCTGATCAAAATACAGAGAACTTCGGAGCAGAGGATGCAGATGATGAAGCCGACCCCCCTCTTTACTCTATTCCGACATCACTAAACGACTATCCTATCGACAACTCCATGGATTTTGAAATCTCTTCCTTCTCTGGCAGCGAGACACACTCGTTAGTTCTACATGATGGGTTAAATAATGGGAATTGTTTAATCAACACACCTATGGTAATCGAGACTTCTCACTGGACCAAGCTGTTTATGACTAAGGCTTGCAAAGCCTTTGGAGTTAATTTGGCTGGATTCGAGCACGAGATGTTCGATATGATCCTCAGGATGGAACAGAGAAGACAAGCTCAATTAATGCTACAAAAAGAAAAGAAGAATGGGGGAAGGAGCTCTGCAAAGAAAGGGGTAAGAGAGGCCAGGAATATGGAATGCACTGTTACTTATGAAAAAGGGGAAGGATCAGCTAGGGGCAGGTTTCAAAAAGCTTTCTCTGAATGAAATTAAAACTTATTAGCTGGAACGTGAGGGGGCTCAACGATATGAGCAAAAGGAGTACTATCAGGGCTCTTATGCAAAAATGGAAACCAGACATTTTGTGCTTGCAAGAGACCAAAACAGATGGCTGTCCAGTGGCTACTATCACACAAATTTGGGGTTCTAGATGGGTTGGTTGGGCTGAATTGAGGGCTCGTGGTACTAGAGGAGGCGTAATTATTATATGGGACAAGAGACAATGGAACTGTCTTGACTCCCAGCAAGGTCAGTTTACTATCACAACTATGTTGGAAGGGGTGCATACTAATTTTAGGTTTTGCTTTACTGGAGTTTATGGACCCCACACTAATTGGGAGAGGGCTGAATTATGGGAGGAACTGGCTGATGTTAGAGGATTATGGGATGAAGGCTGGGTGGTTGGTGGGGACTTCAATGTTTGTAGATTCGAGAATGAAAGATACAATTGCATCAGGAGATCCAGGGCAATGAGTGCTTTCTCTGATTTCATTCAAGATATGGGACTGATTGACCTTCCTCTTCAAGGGGCATTCTACACTTGGACCAGGAATGCTGATTTTCTTCAAGCCTCCAGAATTGATAGGTTTCTTGTCTCTTCTGAATGGAGTGATCACTTTGGGGTTATTTCTCAAAAAGCTCTACCCAAAGTTGTCTCTGATCATTGCCCTATAGCGCTAGAATGTGGGGATTGGACATCTGAACCTTCCTACTTTAAGTTTGAGAACATGTGGTTGCAACATGAAGGCTTTGGTGATCTGGTGAAACAGTGGTGGCAGGGGTATGAAGTGAATGGATCCTCAGATTTTGTGCTCTCTCAGAAGCTCAGAATGCTCAAAAAGGACCTGGTCGCTTGGAACAAGGAAGTATTTGGTAGCGTCAACACTAAGATCAACAAGGCTTTGGAGGAGCTGCAAATGTTGGATCAGGTTGCTGAAAATAGAGTGTTGACTCAAGACGAGACTAACAAATCCTTGACACTAAAATTGGAACTTCAACAACTAGCCAAGGCTGAGGAAATCTCATGGAGGCAGAAATCTAGATGCTTGTGGTTGAAGGAAGGGGATAGAAATACTAAGTACTTTCAGAGAATTGCCAATTCTCATAGGAGGTACAACTGTATCGACAGGCTGCAAGTGGTTGATGACATTATTGAGGATAAAGAACATATTAAGCAAGTGATCTTGGACTTCTACCAAGAACTATACTCTGAGAATGAAGAATGGAGGCCTACCGCTGATTTTGAAGGTTTGAATTGTCTTGACAATGAAGACAAAGAAACCTTAGAATGTTCTTTTGAAGAAGAAGAAGTCCTCAATGCTATCAACTCTTGTGCTCCAGATAAGAGTCCTGGACCAGATGGATTTACTATGGCTTTTTTTCAGAAATGCTGGTCCACTATCAAGCAGGATGTCATGAACACCTTCAACCATTTCCACACCAACTGTCATATGGTGAAATCCTTTAATGCCTCATTCATAGCCCTTATCCCTAAAAGGAAAGGGGCAATTGAACTAAAGGACTTCAGACCCATCAGCTTGATAGGCAGTGTGTACAAGATAGTGGCTAAAGTGCTCTCTGAAAGACTCAAAAGGGTAATTTGGAAGTTGGTCTCAGGCTATCAAAATGCATTCATAAAAGGTAGACAGATAACTGATGCTTCCCTTATTGCCAATGAAGTATTAGATTGGAGACTAAAAAGTGGTGTTCCTGGTCTGCTTTTTAAACTGGACATAGAAAAGGCTTTTGACAAACTTAACTGGAAATACCTAATCTCTATTTTGAGGCAAATGGGATTTGGAGACAGGTGGATCAGATGGATCAGGTTCTCCTTTTCTACTGTTAAATACTCCGTTCTTATTAACAGGAGTCCAGTTGGATTTTTTTCTCCCAAGAGAGGAATAAGGCAAGGGGATCCTCTGTCCCCTTTCCTTTTTATCATAGCAATGGAGGGACTTAGCAGGATGCTTGACAAGGCAAAAGAACTTCACTGGTTGGAGGGATTTGATGTGGGCAACAGGATTGGTCAATCAATCTCTATCTCCCACCTCCTATTTGCTGATGATACCCTTATATTTTGTGGTGCTGAGAGGTCCCAGGTTCAACATCTTAATATTTCCTTAATGATCTTTGAGACTATATCTGGACTTCACATCAATATGTCTAAGAGTGTAATCTATCCGGTGAATATGGTTAATGGTTTGGAAGATCTGGCCAAGATAATGTGTTGCAGTACAGGGACCTTCCCAACTACCTATCTGGGACTTCCTTTGGGTGCTAGCTACAAATCTGTTGAAGCTTGGAATGGGGTGGTTGAAAATTTGAAAAAAGATTGGCCTCTTGGCAACAACAATATCTCTCTCTCGGAGGCAGAATTACACTGATCAACAGTGTATTGGACAGCATCCCAACTTATTTCATGTCATTATTTCCCGTACCAGGTGAAGTCTTGAAGCAGCTTGACAGGCTTAGGTGCTTATTCTTATGGGATGACAAAGATGAGAACCACAAACTTCATTTGGTAAATTGGGACAAGGTCACCATCCCAAAATCTCTTGGTGGGCTAGGAGTGAAGGATTTGGCACTCCATAGCAAAAGCATGCTTATGAAATGGCATTGGAGGTACAACCAAGAGAATATGGGATTGTGGAAGGAAGTGGTCCAGGCTAAATATGGAAATGATAGCCATTGGGTTTCTAGTCTCAGCAGATCACCTCATGGCTGCGGATTGTGGAAAGAAATTAGGAAGTTGTGGACTGATTTTTCTTCTAACTCATCTTTACATGTAGGCAATGGGAACCGCATTCGCTTCTGGGAAGACAACTGGCTAGGGCAGAATCCCTTGAAGGAGCTCTATCCTATGATTTTTTCCATTGCCTCTAATCCTAACTCTACTGTCTCTCAAAACTGGGAGGGGCATACTTGGTGCCCCAACTTGAGAAGGAACCTGAATGACTGGGAATTTGATGAACTCGCAGCGCTTCTGGGAAGATTGCATTCCAGTGTTGTTAACCCACTGAGAAATGACATGCTCAAATGGGGCACTAGCATGGATGGATCATACTCAGTTAAGGCAAATTATCAGCTCTTGAATTCCAACAAAATTCTGATTGACCAGTGGCCATGGAAGCTGATATGGAAGGTCAAATTGCCCCCCAAGATCAGTGCTTTCTGCTGGATAGCTTTGAACAACTCTTGTTCCACTATAGATAATCTTAACAGGAAAGGCTTCAATACAGTTAACAGATGCTATATGTGTTTGAACAGGCTTGAAACTGTCAACCACCTTTTTTTGCACTGCCCGATTGCTAGAGACATCTGGTCAATGTTTTTCTCCCTTTTTGGTCTCCAGTGGGTTTTGCCAAATAGCCTCAGGGAAGTTTTTGTAAGTTGGGGCAATTGGAAAGTTGAGAAGTCCATCAGAAGAATCTGGTCTATGGTTCCCGCTGTTGTTGTGTGGGGTTTATGGACAGAAAGGAACCAAAGATGTTTTGATGGCATCGCAACTAACAGCTCCAATTTTAAAGGCAGATGCCTAGTCTTACTTTTTAGTTGGGTTAACCATACTCCTTTGTATGACCCTGATCAATTCTTGGATTTTGTCAGCTCTCTAGTTTTATGATAGGTTTTTATTTTTGCCTTTTCTAGAGCTGACTTTCCTACTTTTGTAAATCTCGCATCCCCTGGATGCCTTGTTATTATTATACCACTTATTTCATCAAAAAAAAATTGATTTATGAATACAAGACACCTATTTATTGTTGTCGAACCAAGACTTCCAACTTCTTTGTTGTTTTCCCGTAAGACATTCCTTTTCAGATTTGGTTATTCTTTATTTTTATTCAATCATTTAATTAAATGATGGGTTAAAAACTGAGATTAGAAGAATATACTTCATTGGTTGGAATAGATTATATGACATTACATGAAACATTAATGACACAGAAGCCTGGTATGAGTGGGTTGAGAGAAGGAAAAATACTTTATGCTGCAAGGTAGTGAGTAGGAAGGTGCTTTTAGCGTTGTGGCAACTACTTCACAAAGCCTTGGATGGCTTGCTTAATAATTTAAGAGATGCAAGAGGTAAGCGATGCCATGAAAAATATGAGGATTAGAAAAGCTTGTGATCCAGATGGTATCGCCATAGAGGTTTGTAAGCATCTTGGGAGGTTGGAGTAGGATGACTTACCAAACTATTTAATTCTATATTTAGAAGTGGTATGATGACTGGTGAGTGGACAAGAGTACCATGGTTTCAATTTATAAAACCAAAGGCGACACTCAAAGTTGTGTGAACTGTCATGGTGGTAAACTTATGAGTCATACAATGAAACCAGTGTGTTGCGAAAAGCTCTAAAAAGCGCTCAAGGTCTATTGGAGCTTTAAGCGCAAAGTGCAGTTGAAGTGTGGGTTTTAGTGAAGGAAGTGCAATGAAGATATATATACATATATATATATATATAATTCAAGAAAAAGTAATAAATTCATTCATAATGTTTTCCTCAGATTCATCAATTGCAGTTGTTTCCCTTTTTTTTAGGAAGAGATGCTTAAAGTTAAAGTAACTATTGCAGTTACTTGCACACTCAGTTTTAGAAAATGCATATATGTACACTCATGGAGTGCTGAGTACACTTCTGTTTATGATCCAGGCTAAAGGGTTTGTAGCCCATTCCTTTTTTGACGGTTTGTCAGCAACTGAGTTCTTTTTTCACACAATGGGAGGAAGAGAAGGCCTTGTTGATACTGCGGTATGGATCTCCTCTTTCGAATTATTTGTTGGTGGTATTATTTTACATAATATATGTTTACGTGAATTCTTCATTTATTTGCCTTGACTTACTTCTATCTAACGGGTATGATATGAGTGTGGGATACTTTGGGTAGTTTCTTTGAGATACACCAAAAATTGACAAAAAGACTGCACATACCCGTATCGGATATTTAACACACCCGTATCAAATATGAGAGTGCATGTAACATTGGATTCCCTATATTGTTGCTGATGTCTCCTTTGAAGTATAAGGCTAAAGTTTTGTCAGTGTTGGATGTTCATCCATTTTGATTGCTACAGGTTAAAACTGCTGACACCGGATACATGTCTCGTCGGCTTATGAAAGCTTTAGAGGACCTTGCTGTTTATTATGACAACACTGTACGAAATGCTAGCACATGTATAATTCAGTTCATGTATGGTGATGATGGCATGGATCCTTCACAGATGGAAGAGAAAAAAGGACGTCCTCTGAACTTTAGCAGATTATTTATGAAAGTTAAGGTATGAACTTCAATTGAATGAAGAACTTACCAAAAAAAAATTCAATTTTCAATTGTCTTATGGTGAAGGTTAGAAAATTTTGATAATAATGAATATTTACAGGCAACATGTCCTCCTGGAGATGAGAAGAGTTTGTCTTACTCAGAAATCTGCGAGATAGTAAATGAAAGGCTCTCTTGTCATGATATGAGTCCCGAAGGGGGATGCTCGGAGGCATTCCGTGCTTCGCTGTCAGATTTTTTGATTAAAAATTTAGCAGAAACCTTGAAAAAATTATGGGAAGCCCTATTATTGGGTGAAGAGCAGTATGCAGGGGATGACCGTGAATATCTTGAACACATTGCGTTAAACATATCTGGTATTACTAAGAAGCAACTGCAGGTAAATAGCTTCACAATTTCCTTGTTGCCTGTTCAGAGGATTGTTGGTTAATTGCTTGCTCCAACTATAAGTGGTTTATTGACAGAACTGCATACAACAATTAAGTTGCTACCTGATGTTTTTTCCTTCATTTTTTATTGGTTATCCTTTAAGATAAGAAGTTTCGTTATAATATGTCGTCATTGAGGATGATGCAAATTAGTTATTCAGAAGTGACTTATTATTCTGATAGGAGTTCAATGACATGTTTTCCATTACTGCTAGACGTAAATTCTTATTGGTACTATAGTACTCGATAGATGTTTTCCGATTGACAAAAATAAAAATATAAATGAATAGCAAGGACAAGCAAGATTTAAATCTTTGTTGCTCCTTAGTGGAAACTTCATATAGTTTGATCTTAACATTAAGTGGCATGGTTTGGTTTGCCAAGTGGTGGTGAATTTTTATTTGCAGCACACTCTAATAATACAAAATAGAACATATAGATTCAAAATCTTTTTCAAAAGTATTATATGCTAATGAGTGATGAAAAATGTAGTATGTGCAATGGAATATAATAGTTCTTCTACACATTTAAAATATAGTTGTAAAGGAGATACAATTTTGACTATTGAGAAGAATTACATAGCACCAAATGAGACATAGAAAGTAGTTTATTTTCAATAAGTTCAGCAAACTAATTGGTCAGAAGTATGTAACAAGCTATCTTGCTTAATCGTGAATACTGAAATTCAAGATTAACTGGTTCAATCCCTGGGAGTAATTGCTTGATGGTATGTATTTGCTTAACCAATTAGATTTTATTTGTTCTCTATTTCAGAAAATGCTCCTCTTTCGAGTGAATTTATGTTTTACTTTCAGATTAGTAAAGATAAGTTTTTTTTTTTTTTTTTTAACTGGGGTGTCCGGGCCAGCTTGGGCGCACCTCGACTAATTCCACGGGATACCTGCCACCTAAGAATTAAGTTCTGCAATGAAAAAAAAACCAAAATTTAAATTTAATTGGTAATTGAATATGTGAATTGCGCCCAAGGATGTGACCTAGTTGTCAATGAAGTGGGTTGAGAATCATGAGGTTTCAGGTTCAAATTTTAGCAGAGGCAAAAATACTAGGTGATTTTATTCCCGTCTGTCAAGCTCTAGTGGACAGAGTTATGTACTTGAGTTGGTGGAAGGTAGCAAGCACCCCATGGAATATGAATATGAATTCTCAAATTTGAAAGTTATATACAACAAGCTGTTTACTTGAAGTGTGTCAAATATTTAGGGAAGTCCAAAAATAGAAAGTGTCATGTAAATTTGAGCAAAGGGATCATTTCCTAGACTTTGATACGTCACATTTGCTTCAAACTATCTTACATTGTACCTGTTCCGTCAGTATTTCTAAAATCCTAGCTCCCTCCATGTAATAACACAAGAATGTTTTCCTATATTAATTGTTATTCTAACGGAAGTTATTTAAATTGGAAACACAGAGGAATTCTATGTTATCCCCTGTAGTGTGACTACATAAAGCTATAAAAAAGGGCAGCCCGGTGCACTAAGCTCCCGCTATGCGCGGGGTCCGGGGAAGGGCCGGACCACACGGGTCTATTGTACGCAGCCTTACCTTGCATTTCTGCAAGAGGCTGTTTCCACGGCTCGAACCCGTGACCTCCTGGTCACATGGCAGCAACTTTACCAGTTACGCCAAGGCTCCCCTTCTGACTACATAAAGCTATAGTATGTAAAATTGACATGAAATCTGTGTCCGGTACAAGAATTACTAGCAGTACTTCATTGAGGAAATAATTTCAACGGGAACTTAGGAAAAAAGGGCAAAACGAAACTAAGGGATAATCTTTTCTACTTATATTGAAAGAACAAGATAATCTTAAATTATCTCCAGACCATAAAGTTACTAATAGCATTGTGCATATGTGTGGGTTTTTAATTTCCTTGCTTGTTTGTAGGTGTTCCTCAACACTTGCATCTCTCGATATCACCTGAAAAGACTAGAATCTGGAACTGCAATTGGTGCAATTGGAGCTCAGAGTATTGGGGAACCTGGGACACAGATGACACTGAAAACCTTTCACTTTGCTGGAGTTGCAAGCATGAGTATCCTTGTTTATTTGGAGCTTAAATTTGCATCATCAAAATGGTTTTTGGCTAGGCTAACTGAGTTTTTATCATATATCCTGTTTCTTTAACTCTTTGGTAGATGTTACACTTGGAGTTCCTCGAATAAAAGAAATCATAAATGCAGCAAAAAAGATCACTACTCCTATAATTACTGCAAAACTACTGTCTGCTGCTAATTTAACTGCAGCAAGAATGATTAAAGCCCGTATTGAAAAAACTCTTTTGGGTCAGGTAAGTTGCTTGTGTTTACGATAAATTTGCAAAGCTCTTATAATGGCGTTGAACTAAGTTCATTGTGAACGGAACATTTATTTCCTATGCAGGTGGCTAAGAGTGTAAAGATTGTGATGGCATCTCGATTAGCATCAATTATTATTTCACTTGATATGGAGACAATTCAGGTGTCACAACTGTGTATTGATGCTTATACTGTCAAGCGATCGATTTTGCAGACCTCAAAAATAAAATTGAAGGAACATGTAAGATAAGTTGTGTTTCTGTATCTGCTGCTTATCAATCAAAATGACTTCTTGTTGAGTGAAATTCCTATTTGCTGCAGCAAGTAAAAGTTTTGAATCCCAGGAAGCTGGAAGTTTTTCCTCAGGCTGGTAAAGATAAACTGCACTTTGAACTGCACCGGCTGAAAAATATGCTGCCTGCTGTTGTTGTGAAGGTATGACAATCATCAAGATTTAAATTAAATTATATTTGTGGGTTTTCAGATGAGAATGGACTAATCTGTTTTATCTGAACTAGTCTGTCGACTTATATTTGTAAACCTTCTTGGGATATCAGGGTATTACTACGGTTCAAAGGGCCGTGGTGAACAAAGAACAACAAAAAGATCGTAAAAGTGATGTCAAAGGAGAAACATATGAGTTACTTGTTGAAGGGTAAGTTTTATGCATAGCTTCTTCCACTTGCTACATCATTAGCTTGTGCTTAGTTTGGTGTAGCAAGCCTGTAATTTTCTACAATATTCTTGTAACTAAATGCATTCACTATCTCATAACTTATTTCTCTTTTATGGGAGAGATTCCAATAATTATCTAAGAGGGCTAATTAGGTTATCGAAAACGTTAGACTAATCCAGAGAATTTAACACCCCACTTCTCAAACAGTTGCTTAAAAGTGGAGTAGAATGGAACTTGGGAAAATCTAAGTCCTTGTAACTTCCTTTTCGGACAAATCCTTTACGAGCACGATGGCGTTTATGTTCGGATGTGGGTTCATATTCTCATTGGCGGCCCAAGACCATGTATGGTCTAGGTCTGTCCATGAGTTCAAGTTTAAGCACAACCTACTTGGGCGAGGGTAGAGTCACAGATCGAAAATGGCCCCCCTACCAATTTGATTATCTTCAATTATTTATAGCTGTATTTCTCAACAGAATAATCATTTATAACTGCAACATTAGATATTCGTCTAATCTTGTATGTATCAAAATAAATTGTTATTCAATAGCAAACATAATCTATTTATCTAGTCAATGGCTACAAACGCACATTAAGTCCAGTAAAGGTGTTTTGTTTCTTATTTTTAAATTTTGTGACCTACAAATGCATCCTATGTGTGCTTTTACAGCTTTTAGACATAAGCTCTATATCATAATAATACATCAAACTAATTGAAATATTAAAATGCAATTATGATGTAGAATATATGAAAAGAGGACCCCAGAGGCTGTATTTTATGTCTATGCTTGCAGCATAAGGCTGTCGGCTGGTACATGAAAATTACTTGGTATCTACCAAGATTCTAGAGGCTCTGATTCCATATTGAAGGGTATCACCTATCTCATCTAAAAGTTTAAGTTGTTAGGAAGAGGGAGAAGTGTAAAATATTTATTTTATCTATTTAGGTTGTAACTTTGCAACATTAAAATAAGGAACAACTTTGAAATTATCTTTTCAATCGGAAAACAAGGTATTTATGAACTACTATTTGAGAAACGCAACAATTAATGCAACAATATTAAACACAAGAACATGAGTTGGAGCTTTTATGACCGGCTTGTTGCAGGTAGATCATTTAAAAAATATTAGAAGGATTTTAAAAACATGCAGACAATCTGTATTTTATTGTCTCATTGAGAGGTTAATTGGAAGACTAGCGACTCATCTAATCAAAATGATATTGTCAAACTAATGTTGTCTGATATAGTTTCAAGGATTCTGTGAAGAAATGTACAAGAGAAATACAGTAGGACTGTAATTTGTTTTATTTTTTTTTTTAATTTTTTTTACCTCAAAGAAAATTACAGTCTTACTCTACTGTGTTGGTTCAGTTTTCAGCAACTTGGGCTTTTGGATTTCTTCTCTGGGATTTCATGCTCCAATGAGTTGCTATAAAATAGAACTTCTACATGATACCTGCTCTTTCCATTCTGCAGTACGGGTCTCCTAGCCGTAATGGGCATTGAAGGAGTTGATGGACGTCATACAAAGAGCAATCATATAATGGAGGTGCAGCAAACTCTGGGCATTGAAGCAGCAAGGGTCTCTATAATTGATGAGATTAATTATACCATGTCAAGTCATGGAATGACAATAGACTTGCGGCATATGATGCTTCTTGCAGATCTGATGACATATAAGGTTAGTTGTATTGTAATTTTTTCCTCATCCAAAAACATGCTAAATGCCTTTAATATCCGGGTATCGAGTTTAATTGACATTCTTTGTCACTATCGTAGGGTGAAGTCCTGGGAATAACCAGACACGGCGTTCAGAAAATGAAAGATAGCGTACTGATGTTAGCTTCATTTGAGAAGACAACCGATCACTTGTTTAATGCATCTGTAAATGGAAGGGATGATAAGATAGAAGGAGTAAGCGAATGTATCATCATGGGCATACCAATGCAGATAGGCACTGGGATGTTTAAACTTCGGCAATGGTATTTGTTTGACTTTTGGAATGAATTTTTTTTCTTGAACCTTAATAATATTCTCTCTGTGCGCCGTAATTATTTGAATAAGCTAACACATTGAAAGCTACAAAGGGAGAAAACAGATTAGTCTATGAAATTGCTAGATCAGGTCATGCAGGTGTGGTGGAACTCTTAACATCCAATGAAACCCAGACTTCTGCCTAGCGATAATGTCAGAATAATTTGGTTACTTTGATCCCACAAATAATCATATTTTATGCTTTCATTCGTGCCCTTTTTTTCTCGTCGAGTCTTTAAAGTTCGATGTTCATCTTGCCTTCCTAGATAACTAATCCCTTATTTCCTGGTGTTTTGTCTTCTCCTTTCTTTGTGCCAGTGTTGAGCAGGTCGAGCTGAATTATCAATCAGAACCTATGATATCCTAGGAGTTCTAAATGTATTTTCTGATTCTGCAAATTTATACTTGAGGCACTGCTGGATTCTGGTGTAAGGATAATAGCAGAGGTAAAGAATTTAATATGAGGAGAATAAGCACTCGTTTGTGGCATGAGCTGCTTGTTTTCTGCCCCCATTGCATAGTGTGCATCAAAATTTCTTCTTTTAGTTCCCAATCTGGTTACTTTTCGTCAAAATTTTAGTTCCCACCTTTCTTGATTAACCATCTTACCTGTATTGTCTTTGGGACCGATTTTACAGGTAGGCAACTTGCAAATATTTCTTCGTGTGGCGTGATTTGCAGATCCTAGCATTGACCATGCGAGACATCAGGCGAATATAAAAGAAGTCATTGAAGGAGACAGTCTTACCAACACCTGAAAGATTGGTTTCACCAACTTATAATGTTGGAAGTCACTTTGGCCACTGTTTTGTCATGTTTACGGGTTACATTATTTGTTTTCATCAAGGTGAAACGTATCGTCGAGCTTTCTGCCTCCAGCTTGTGTAACATATCATTATGTTGCTCCATAGTTTCTGATGCAGATTTTGTTGGTAGTTTTTATGATTCATTCATTTGCAAAAAGTCAATAGGGCATATTGATACCTCATATTGGCCATTCTCCATCTGGGAATTGCAGAATATTTAACTATCCAACCATTTGTTAAAGAGGAACTAGTATATAATATATATGCATAAAATAATATTTAAAGATTGATGTGAAACTTCTTACATGGTGACATGCTTTTGGCATAAAGTTATAATTTCCTAGTCTACCTTTTATCTATAATCAAATTTCCTAGTTTACGTATGTTATCTGTGGGATTTTTGGGTTTTTGCTGTTTTTTAAAGGTATATAGTATCAAAATATTCACATATCATAAGAGGTAAGTAAAAATTAAACAGAATAAATATATTGATTTAGCTCTTCATCCTAACAAAGTATTCCCATAAAGCAATTTTATAGAAATCAAGATGAGAAATATGGTGATCGTTTTAGGAGTGTAACGGGATATGAAGATAAAAGGTAACCTATGATACATGAAATTATACTTTTAATCCTGAGTACATTTTCTAACCTTAAATTTAGGACTCCGTCTGTCCCAATGTCATTTGGGATAGACTGAAACAGAAAGTGTGTTACATAAATTGAGACAGAGCAACACTTCACTCATGTTTGAAGAGCACGATGACTAACGTGTTGTTGCACTAGTCGGTTCTATCTCTTTTAAGTTCTTCCGATGAGAAGTAAATCGTGGAGCTACTGTAGCTTTACTTAATTATTTGGTACACTCCACTATAATTGTAAATATAGTTCTTCTTCCCTTTTTTAACAATTGTTGAAATTGTATTCTAAATGAGTTTACTTGTTATCCTAAAATTTTGAGGATCAAGTTATTAATTATTACATGTTATTTAAACAAATATTTTATATTTACTTATCAATCAACTTATAACTTAAAATGGATTGAGACAATAATTTGTATTTGAGTTAAATTAAATTTTAAAAAATTGCCTTATTAAATTATTTTTGGTGTTACCGGTATATGAGCATCTAAGTCATTTTAACAAATAAGGTGCTCATTAGCATCATTTTGTCAAACACATCAACCGTTTATTTTCAGCTTCAAACACTCGTGCTTAAAAACTACTTAAATTCAGGTAATCCAAATGTGTTCGTCTGGACATCAAAACATGCTTTCTTAAAGAGTTGTTTTGAGGAGGATGGATCCTTTAATAGTGAAGAAAATAGAAGAGAATTTTGGTGGATTCGAGACCAACAGGTTATATTGTTCCATTTTCGAGAGAAAATGCTACAAATTTGCAAAGTGAATGTCAATAAGTATATTTACAATACTAGAATCAATATTGGGCCGATTTTTGGTGGTTGTGTATTCAAGTTACTGCCATCTTTATACAACTAGATAGATTTGATTACGAGTACATTATTTTCTGCTACTCTGACCCTCTTTAGATAAATCATCAGACAAGCTGAAAATACAAATTTACAGCAGAAAAAACTCCACAATTGTTTGAAAGAATCACGGCATTTCATATATACATTGGTGTACAGGAGCACGTAACAAACCAAGATTGATATTATACAGTGTTCAAATCACTCTGTATAATCACAGAGAGCTAATTGTAACTCAGAATCAACCGTATATTGCTTTACAAATGATCTTTTCCACCAAACTTCAAAAGCTCTTTGGATATTAGGACAGTCATCACCTTTGTTAAGAAATCGATCGAACCAGTTAAGCAGAATAGTTTGTTGTTGAGCTAATGGCAGTGTCAGAATAGTCTGGCCTAGTCCTTCCTCAACCAGGTTCTTATCTATTGATCTACCAGCCCTTTTCATCCACCCAAAATCATCATATAGACTTTCTAGCCACGTCGATAACAGACAATATCTAACATCTTTTGGTACTAACAAATTTCCCCTGCCAATTGCAACACAAAGTTGTGCAGTGATCTTACTGATCTCATGGCGATACATGGTGGGAATTTTGGAGTGGAGAACCGAGAGTTCTTTTTGTTCTGCCCAAAGTTTCACAAACTCATCCCCCATTTTCCTGTCAATTAGTATATCAACTAGCCACTGCAGATTGTCTGCTTCACGAGCAATATCACCCATTAGTACCCCTCGGTCCTGCCTGTTATCGTCTACAGATGTAGCTTCGGACAAGCAAAGTATTAGAGAAGTGAGGCATTTGTGACAAAGATGATACAAAGTATCCCGGGAGATATCAAGGTTACTTTCATGACTCTTATTATTGCAACTGTTTTCTCTTAGCAAACGAGATATCACTTTTTTCATCTCTCTGCGGGCTTTATCATCCTTGGCCTGTAAAACACCGGTAAGTAGTCGCTGAAGAATGTCATCGGATCTTGAAGATGTTGATGGTTCAGCGACAAGTCTCTGAAGTATATTATCAGCTGCTGAATCAGGAAGCTGAAGTTGACTGAGATGAGATACTACTTTTTCCTCTTCTTGTTGGGACCAAGGAACAGCCTCCAGATACTCCAAACAAGCCAATACTCCATCATCAAACATAATTGCTGAAGCTACCTGTGATAAAACATGACAAAAGAATATATTAATACAGAAAATAAGATCATTAAAAGAAACTTTAAGTCGCAAGTTCATGGGTGTAGTTAAAACATTGCCGCACAGGAAGAATGGAGCTTGGTAACTGTTTTCTACTCATTCTGCTAGCTGCCAAGATATCTATTCACACATTTGCAATAGTTTCTTTTACAATGTTTGGCTCTGTATTCTGATTTTTCATTTACTGAAGGAGCACCCAAAACAAAGAAGAGAAGAAGATGATTTCCATAAGATTTCCTCTCCAACAGACTTAAACTTTTACCATGTAAAGAAATGAACCTTGGGTCTAATTCAATCCAAAAAGCTAATTCAGGAGAGGAAGATTGTCAAAGATCTTATAAGAAGACCACAATCCATTCCCTCAATTAATGTGGGACTACACTCCCTCACACGCCTCGGATTGGACAACACGATCGTGGTAATATAACACGGGGTCCCAACATTGCCAACACAATAACAAGAATCAATCGATCTGAATCTACACCATGTGAAAAATGGACCTTGCACCTAACTCAAGCTCAAAAGTTAGCTCACGAGGGGAGGATAGTCCAAGAGCTAGCTTATATGGTCTTGTTTACTTGTTCTAGTCATGAGAATTTGGTAGCGAGATTCTTTTCTTCTGTTTTCTTGTTGACTTTTTCAATGGGGAAAGAAAAATGAACTTTCATGAAAAACTTGCTAAGACAGAGTTATATTTGAAGACCTGTTTCCAAATGCCGTATTTTGTTTATTTTTTTTCCAACATGTCATTTTATAGCTTGGCATTGGTCTCTTACATAAATGATACTCCTAATTTATTGTATTCAACTCAAGTTCCTATGGAGATCATCTTTCCTCCTAATATCTTACTCATCAATCTAGACATTAATAAGATCTTGCAACTCATCAAACAAACTTAAAAATATGAATATACATCTGTAGAGTACAAATGTGTCTTCACTGGGTATGTTGTTTGTTGTTGTTGTAGAGTATAAATGTGTCTTAACAAGCTCTTTCATTGGCAGGTCATAGCTTGTCATAGGACAACTTGCAACTTACAAGGGGCCCTTAGCTTCACAGACTAATTATAAAGCGATTATAATTCTGGATTGTTATGCAGTAATAATAACATGGATTGACATAAGCTGACTTCCAATAGATACATTATTATGCAACAATATTGATACCAAAGTCAATAATTAGTAACAAATACTGACTATACCTTAAATTAGTACATAGATTTTCTTTATAAAAATTTTAAGTACTTGTTCTGCGGAACAGTGTTTTAAAAGGCGGGGGCGTAAGGCGAGGCGTTTTACGTCTGCCTCAGCGAGGCGTAAGCCCCGAGGCACGGGGCGTAAGCCTCATGGGACTTTAATTTTTAGTATTTCATAAAAGGATATAATTATAATAAATACTTTTAAATAGGTAAAATAGCGTAAAAATTTGAAGAAAACTATAAATATATGCTCCATCCCCACAAAAAACCTAATCAGAACAATCTATTACACGCTACTTACAAGCACAAGTGACTGCTCGTTACCTTTTTGAGATAGTAGAAGACAAGATAAATAATTGAAAAAGAACATATATTGGGCATTCTAGCAATAAAAAAAGGTCGTGACTTTTAAATTTAATGTTTCGGTTCCTTTTTTAAATATTTGAGTCATTACTAGTTGACTTTTGAGAATTTAGGCATTATATGAAGGACTTATTTAACAAATTTTGTTTTAATTTGAAGAAGTTTTTTGGGCTTACGCCCCAACAACAAAAACTCTCCCCAAACGCCCAGATGTACGCCCCGAATTGCTGGGCGTATGCCTTTTGAGACTTTCGCCTCAAACCATCGCCCCGGGGCATTTTTGATACGCCCCGCCCCGGGGCTCGCCTTTTAAAACACTGCTGCGGAATTATATACAGTATATCAAATGTTTGTACTTGTAAGTAGAGTATGCTGTATTTGTGATGTTGAGTTTTATACTGGAAAACAAACATCATTTAATAGTAGAGAATTCCATCCCTAGATTAAACTTTCATTATACAGCAAACGAAACAAGCCCAAAGTGTTCTAAATAGAGTAAAAATTGATGATGTTAACACAAAAAGAACTACTCCCTCCATCCCAATGTAAGTGTCTTAGTTTGACCGGACACAAAGTTTAAGGAATAAAAAGAGACTTTTGAAACTAAAATGTTTAAGGAAAGTAAGACACTTAAATTGAGACTGTTGAAGTAAAAGATATACCTTAAGCAATCCGAGGACCTTGGTAACATGCTCACCAATCAATCTCTTCTTCAAATCATCACAATACATAAGCACTAACGTCTCCACATAAACCTCTACGTCATCACAATCAAGAATCTCAACCGAATGTGACCCATTTCTCTTAAGCTTCTCAGCAAAAAACCTACTCCTTTCAACAAGCACGTGCCCGTGAACATCCATCGAAACCTTAAACCCATCACGCGCTGCTATCGTCAGCCTGACGTCACCCACTGCTGGAAATGGTGCATCAGCCAAAACCTATTGGGATCGAAAAAATCAGGGCGTCATGAGGAAACAAACAATTGCAAACCTTTGAAAGATAAATCAGAAACAACAAAAGAGACTATTCTAAAATATGCATAATAAATTTAATATGGTTTGCCAATTGGCCTACACATATGAGAATACTAGTAAAAAAACATACTCCCTCCGTTTCAAAATGTTTATCTTTCTTTCCTTTTAGTCCTTTTAAAAAAGAACGTCTCTTTCCTTTTTTGACAACTCTTTAATTCTAACTTTCCACATAAGATGTTTAAGACCACAAGTATTAAAAGATATTTTGATACATTATACACATCTTTAATTTAAGACCACAAAATTCAAAAGTCTTCTTTAATTTCTTAAACTTCATGCCATGTCAAAACCAAACAAATGTTTTGAAATGGAAGGAAGTAAAATAATTGAGAGAGAATCTCCCCCTAAATAAGACTCTTTAAACGACTACATTGTAAATGTTATTGTGTTGTGATTGTGGGAAGCAGGTTTTAAACTATTCCTCCAAAACAAGGAATACCCAAATATGAAGAAAATTACTCCCTCCGACTCAGATTATCTGTCGTGATTACTAAAAGATTTGTCACTTTAAAAATTTAAGGTACAATTAATTATTTTTTCTTCACTTTACACTTTATAGAATTTTGTCATAATGACGCATAAATAAAGTAAACATTTAATAAAAAGCGATAACAACTTACATAAATAAGAGTAAAGTTAGTCAAACAACCATCATATTTAATATTTTTCTAGGGGCGTGTAAAAAACAAAATTTGAGACGAAGGGAGTATATTTTTCTTTAAAATAAAAGTATAAAACAGTTACGGTCAAACTTTGACTTTACTCCGAGAGAAAAGTAAAACTCAAAGAAAATCAGGACAAAACCTTAAAAACTCTGTCGCGAGCTCTGTGACGCGATTCAAGCGAGTGTTTGGACTCGCGGGTCTGTTCCTCAGACATAATTTCAAAAAGGGTCGGGTTTGGATTAATGGCTCGGGTCGGAATTTGGGTAGGTGAAGTTGGGTTGGAGACACGTGGCGGCGAAGGAGAAGGAGAAGGAGAGTTATATGGGTTGGAAATAAAGCCTTGTTTGATCATAGTTGAAACTAATTGGTTCTTGGATTTGTTATTAGGAGAAGAAGCCATTAAAGAAGCTAAAATTTGAGGTGCCCTTTCTTTAATATTATGGTATATTGTATGTTGTTAGAGCATACAAGAAAATTTGAGCAATGGGGGGAGGTTTTGGGAAAGGAAAAACAGAGGAGAGTGGGTGTTGGATCTGAAGTTGGTGAGTGACAGAGTGTATAATGGGAAATCTAGTGGAAAAGTAGTTAATTATTTTTTGGGATTGAATAAAAAAACTATATTAACTGCTTCTCAAAAAGTGGGGAATTTTTTTAATCATGCTGAAAGGATTAAAGGAGCCTGATTAGGAGAAATTTCAATAATGTACAATTCAAAGATATAAAATTACATCCATGTAGCAGTATTTTTAATTTATATTTGCATACCCAATTTTTCGCGCTTTTACACTGATATACAATAATACAAACTTATATAAGAGGTGTTTATAGACACTTCTACACTGTGTAAAATTATATAATAATGTATAAGAGGTGTCGACCCTTAAACCGTTTACCGGCTACCCCGCAGCCGCCCCACCTCCCACAATCGCCTACCCTTATGCCTCACCACCGTATTACCAAATCTACCCTCACCCAGACCCTTACACAAAGACAACGCAACACCGACCGCTAACTGGGATCTCCGTTTTACTGCACGGAATCCCAACAAGAAGATTACCAACGGCTAACTAAAAATGAGTCTCAGCGGAGCAGACCGACAGCGATAGTGGGTAAAAAGAAATATTGACTTAATCGGATAATTATTTTACCCCGATTAACATAGAGTATAAGAATCCTCACTATTAAAGGACTGAGATGGTTCGTGCATGTGAAGATTAGTTGCACAGATATCCTAGTAAGTAGGTGGGAAAGGTTTCATATCATCATTATTTTCTACAACCGTATTTTCTTTTCGTACTGATTTTGATATGTTTTACTTGAGTCGAAGGACTACCAAGAATAACTTCTTTACCTTCATAAAGTAGGCTAAGATTGCGTACATACCACTCTCTATAGACGCCACTTATGAAATTACACTGAATATGCTGTTATTGTCGTAATTGATGTGAAAAATGCAACACTTTGTAGGATTGAATATCTGGAACATGAAAATATTACATGATGAATGTTCAATATTATAGTAAATTAAAAATGCCATTGACTCACATATCTAATAAAAATCCCAAAAAATAACTCATGAGATAAGAATTTTTCAAAACCATTTGAAAAATCTAATATTTAATCTCATAATCGATGTGAGAACTCAACAACCTTTCATTGTAAACTATGTTTGTACAATTAAATCTTTTGAAAAAATAATTCACGTTAATTTTTTTTATATTAAGTAAAAGGTGGAAATATTTTGTGAAAAAATATTTACTAAAAATTGATAATAATGTTAGTAAATCAAATAATTTTGTGATGAGATTTTTGAGTGCGAAAGATTGATATCAGTAGCTTTTTATAATCACTCGATATTTAAAATTGGCTCAACTAATACCAATTCACACCCTGTAGAACTTATTAAAGAAGAAATCCTTGCTATCAGAAAATTTTCCATTCTCAAGACTTCAATCCGAAAAATCTAATTAAGAGTGAACGAATTCTACCACACTTTTTGGTTATATTAATATTAGTTTATATAAGTGTTGGTTGGAATTTCAAATAATTATGAAGGACAATGATTTTCTAAAAATGAGGGAAGTCTTTCTCTCTCATTTGAAAGAAAGTTTTCCTCATAAACTATTTTCCGCAGTCACGCACCTAGAAATGATATTTATTTTGAGAAATAAACATTTTCCATCATAACTAACACATAGACAATGAATATATGACGTGTGTCTGTTACATATATTATCAATTAGCATATATTTTTTATATAAATTTATTACTTAATTATAAAAAATAATTTAGTGTAAATACAAAGTGTGAATATTTTTTTTTTTTTAGTTCATCACTTCTCTTTTACACGAAGTCAGAACATTTATGTTGGTTTGTACATTGCAGTAAAGTACTTTGCACCGAGCAAGTCTTATGTGGAAACTGGAAAGGATTTAAGGTTAAATTGTGATTTTCTTCTTCTTTTCTTTTCTTTAAGTTTTTTTCCTTCTTAAGATGAGGTGAGTGAGTGAAAAGTAATGGAAAGAAAAAGTAAGAGAATATAAACTTTGTCAGAATTGAAGTGACATATGTGAAGTTGCAATAATTGCAATTGCAAGTGCTTCCTTCTCATATTTCATAGATTTTGGTTCTCACTTTTCTTGGCCAAAGGATGTGGTGAAAAATATTTCAGGTGATAATGAAATATATTAGTATCTTTTTGGTGATTTTTCATCCGATGTCTGATATTCGTATTGGAGTCCGATTAAATTTGAATTCATACTATGAATACCCACATTGGGAAATAAAACGCTCTCTAACAAAGGCAATTTTATAGGACCCCAACCCAATACCTCTAATAAAGGATGAATGAAAGATACTTACAGCCACTCCACTACGACCATTATTGGTAATGTAGGTATTGTTATAATAATGCTAGAGAATGTTGTGTAGGTATTATTTACTTAAGGTTATTTTCATTTTTCAATATTTTTTAAACTGGATCAAATTACAGAAGTGCTTAATGTAATTAACTAAAAGAAAAGTACAATGAATATGTGCACAGTGAGTCATACTACACGAGATACTTTTCTCAAGGGAATTTGCTGTATTATTCGAAGTCGTTAATTCTTTGCTCCTCCAATTCTTATTTTATAGGTGTCCCCTACCCTCTTTATTGTTTTCTTTAAGTAGAATATGGTTTTAAATCAAATTGGTAAAAGTAAAAATAAAAGTAGCTAAGAAAAGATTGGAAATAAGTGCATTTAGGACACATGATTATTACCTTGGCAGTATCATGTTCCCCTTCTGCGAGGATTCTAAATTTCTAATATTGGAGTAAATGTATTTGCCGTCAAATTCAAGATATTGTGACGTCTAACTATCAAATAGTAAATTTGGTGAAGATATTTAAATCTGTCAATTTCATAATTATATCACTCAGAAGGCCAAGATTTTCTTCACAGTAATACTATTATTATTTTCTCGCAGTAAAAAGGTAACCGAGGCTTATATTAGAGAAGACTCGTTTATGGATACCTATTTGTATATAATGTTGAAAAAGCATTATAATATTGAATGAATACAGCAACAAGATATCCAGTGAAATCTCACAAAGTAATGTCTGGAAGGGTATATTGTGCGCAGACCTTACCCCTCCCTACCTTGGGAGGTAAAGAGGTTGTTTCCGGTAGATCTTCAACGCAAGGACAAGCAACTCAAAGAAGTGTAAAAAAGTCATGGCCAAAAAAGCATGATACAACTGTTTGAAAAAGGAGCTATAACTACCATGAATTAATACGACAATCAAAGTATAAAAAACAACAGATAGTAAAGGTTCGTTACCTCATTAGGATTAGTAAGGTAAGGCCTAGCCCCCCTTACTTGTACTCTTCTCTTTGAGGTTTATTTTTATTTATTAATAAAAAATAGCCCTAGGCACCCACCTAGTAGATTCGCTTAAAAAAACAACAGATAGTAGCAGATATAATATTGAATGAATAAATAGAAAATTGGAAATATTTAATAATTAATAAGTTGTGTCAGGGTGAGTCGTTGCGTTGAAAGAGATTTCGGTCTGATTAGGATGTAAATCGAATTGACCGAGCATTCAATGAGGTTCCACAACACTCCAAATACGTAGACTACGGGCTAGAAGTTTGGAATTTGCAAAAAATAATTGCACAAACATAATTGAGAAAAAGAAAAAATGAGAAAATGAGAGTTTTTTAGTTAGTGTTTGGTAACTCAAAAAGATAGTTGCTTTTATAGGCCAAATTGTTGGAGCTATTACAGAGAGGAACTTATGGGGATGAGTGGTTACATAATTTAAAGTAAAATTTACTTGGCATAGGTTCCATTATTACCTATTTATGGAACATAACTAAACTTTTCAATAATTATATTTAGTAGCTAAAATATATCATATTTACTTCACATAGCTACCATGTTTTTACCACTCATCTGATAACTTCCCACTCCCCTAAATTTAAGCAAAAAAAAAACGTGTCTCTCTCCTTCATCCTAAATAGACGCCATTATTCACCATATCCATTACTTTCATCCAATTTCAAATCAGCTTTTTCAATTATTCAACTTCCTTTTTTATCTCTAATTAACTACTCATTGATTTCTCTCACGTTTCAAATCTAATTCCCAAAATAAAGTAAGATTCTATACAGATTTTTATTTTTTACCTTGTATTTAACCTATATTTTGGGTGTTTTTTTTTTCGTTTGAATCGGGAATGCAAGTCTAAGTAAGTAACTATCAGTGTTTGTTCTTGGTTGTTTTTTCTTAGATTCAATTGGAATGACTAAAAAAGCTGCTACTCCGATGAGAAATACATATAGAACCCGAATGTGCGATTCCTAATTTTTCTTTGGGAATTTCTCAACATGAAACTTCCATTGCAGTTTATGCCGAGAATCGTTCAAAAAGAATTAACGATCCTAGGCGTTATAAGGAATATGTTGATTCGAAGAGTAAACAACAAGAAAAATTGAAAAATGTTTCTCAAACGGAGAAACAAAAGAAGAGAAAGGCTGGTGACAATGTTGTTAATGTTAAGGGCAAGAAAATTGCTAAAGCCAAACTATTTTTGTTATGATTGTGTTTATATATACTAGCAGTGCTATATTTGTTTTGGATTGATATTTTAATATTAGTTTTTCATATATGTTGTGGCTGTATTTTAATTGTATTTTGATTATTATGTTCATCGTTACTTATTCTCGGTTTCGTTTACTATATTTCGCATATTTACCATATATTTTCTCTATATTTAATCGAAACTTTTAACTTTTAAAGCAAAGATTATATATGTGTATATATGTATCCGTTTTGCTCTGATGCCTTTAAATTCATTTGAACCATGTTTTTATTGTTTTAGGTTGAGGGAGTTGGGTTGCCAATTAATGATCCGGTTTCTGTTGTTGATGTGGATAAAGAAACCGGAGTTAAAAGTGATGCACAAACAGATGGAGTGCCCATAACACCAATCCATTTAAATTTTGATGTAAGTACTGAAATGTGGCTTTTAAGTACTGAAATGTCATTTTGATAAGCAATAATTGACAAACACCAGTCGTTTTTTTCTTGTTTTTTATTTCGGGAATCTCAAAGAATCGGCGATATGGAGAATGCTAATGCCGAATTTACCGCATCGAGGAAATGGTAGCGGACTTGCTAATCAACTCGCCCTTTAGCATGTGTTATTCCTCTCGGTCCTCCTCCAAAGTACCACGCGATGATCAAACCGATTTGTCAAGTTTAAGGACTCTCGAACGTGGACAATAACCCTAAGAACCATGTCTCAAAGGATGATTCCCGATTCTCGATACCAATCCAACTTGGAGTACAACCAACAACCGACAAAGTTCAACTAATGAAACCGAACAACAAGTTGGAGTACAACCGATAGTTGGCCACAGCTCAAGTGATGAAACCGGACAACAAGTTCCCGTACAACCAAATGCGGGCCAAAGCTCAAGCGGTGAGATCGGCTTTTCAAACTCGAAAAACAGATCATTGTCCATCCAGTGTCCGCCCCGAGAAAGGAAACCAAGCAAATATAACTCCGTCCCCTTATTGTCCCAATTTTAGCTCGCCGGGTTCTTCTCGCCAAAAATATCGAGTCCTTGCATTTATCGAAAAACACCCATTTGTTGACCACCCTATAAATGCCCCGTTAGATACTTCGTTTCTTCAAGAATATCAAAAGTGGCTTGAGAACGATCTATTGAAATCGCATGACAAAAGGTACTTATTGTCACAACTTGTTTTTTTATTTTGCCGTAATTCAATTATCAATAAACTTAACGTATGTTCTTTCCATTGTTGATATACGGAAGCCAAATGAAAATCATTACGTAAAGAACAAGGAAGGACTCGATCTTGCGGATGCCGAACTTCGGTTTCATTTAGGCGTTACAACCGTAGCCGACAAAAAGCTCGGTTCTACTTGTTATCTATGGATGGGCAACTTTGGACTCGATGAGGTTTTGATATCTTTCTCGCTTGTTATCTAATTTTTTTATGTTTTATAATAGAATTACAATGTGATGTATCTAGAGTATATTTTTTACAATATTTGACATATATTGTAAAAAATATATTTCAGGCATATTTACCATATATTTTCTCTATATTTAACCGAAACTTTTAATTTTTAAAGCAAGATTATATATGTGTATATGTGTATCTCGTTTTGGCGATGCCTTTAAATTCATTTGAACCATGTTTTTATAGTTTTAAGTTGAGGGAGTAGGTTGAGGTACTTATTGTCACAACTTGTATTTATAGAATATTGTCATCATTACACTTGCACTATATTTAATATACAGACATTAATTTACTAGTTCAAAGACAAGATCGTCTGTGTATATAGAATTGTATTTTTACTATATATAAGAGTATATTGCACTATATTTACTATATATACAAGAATATTTGTTTTGAACATAGTGTTGATTATAGTCACCGAATTGATGTTTTTACAAAAGATATTGATGTTATTTTCTACTACCTACGCAAGAAGGGGAAGTATCACAATAACAAAGAACTATAGATTCACCTATTTTTCACACTTTAGTTGCTGAAATTTACAAATCTTGGGAAAACCCTGATTCATCCACATGTGTCGCCAGTAAGGAAGATGAACTGTGTGAGTACATTAACGGGCACAGTTGTTGGCTAATGTACCATGGTATACTGTTGACAACGTACTAATTCCCCGTCAACATAAAAGAGGAAAATCACTGGATTTTGGTTGTGATATCATTCACTGACAGGTCTTCTCTCATCCAATGAAAAGATCATTCATTTTTCTACAAATTTTATATGTTTGTTTTTTTTCTTATTTTTTCTTTTTACAAACAGGTCCATCTACGTATACAACTCATACCGAGCCACGAGGGCATGATGCTTTCGTTAGAGTCGGAGTGAAAATGTTGGCTACTCTAGTGACACACGGTCTACAAATGATCGATTTCTATGAGAAGAAGGCGGATATAGATTTTGCCACACATCCTTCTTACGTAAATAGAGAACAAACCGACAACTTTGACATTGTGAATGTAGACAATCTCCCGCAACAAGCTCCATCTAGCATGTAAGAATCTCTTCCAATAAAAACACAATAAATACATCTTTTTTTTCGTGGTTTTTTGATAAGTAAATTTTTTGATCATTTTTGTTCCGTGATCGTGGTGTGTATGTGGCCGCCTTCGCCGAATACTTGAGCTCAAGTGCGCTATCCCAACCGAATTCGATGCAAAGTTACTCCGTATGAGATACGGCGCCCTTTTATGCGACTATGCATGGGATAAGTCAAACAACAATGCGTCAAGTGATAACGAGCGCCTCCAAGACCAATTAGACCGGCAGCTGATTATGATGCGCTTGATAAAGAGGATCTTGATTAGGCCACCAATTCATTTGTGTTTTTTCATTTTCATGTTGAACAATAGCATAGTTGGTTGCGACTTTTGTTGCCGTTTTTTCATTTTGGACATATTGTTTCATGTGCGAATCTTTTTTAGGATGATTAATATTGAACACCACCTTATGGTTTTTATATTGTTGTTTCTTTCAAGTATGTTATCTTTTCAATGCATAAATTCCATTTTTCATTATCTCGTGAAATGTATTAATTTAACAAAGTAGTATATATAACCATTTAAATACAACATATATATACAAAATATAGCTCGATATATTCCATAAGATCATTTTTAAAATTACGCTTTGTTACAAAATTTAAAATTTCAACTAAATACACTTCAAATATATGTAAAATATATATCAAATATAGTTAAAATATAGCCAAAATATATACGAAACAAATATAATAAGTATTATCTACCAGATCATACAAAATACAACTAAAATATAGCCAAAATATATACGAAATACAACTATTAAATCATAAATCCAAAACAAAAGGTCTAATAAGTTAACATAGAGTAGACTTTCCAAATACCATTTAACCACCAATATAGCATTACATTGAAAAACATCGGATGTTCAACGATGTGAAATACAATCATACTAGAACGATATGAATTCAAGATGAATTCATTTTTTATTTTTAACCGAAATTTAAAGTAGAATTGTCTTAACAAATAAAATCAAAATGGACTTATTTATTCTTCTTATTGAGCGGCGGATTATCACACGACGCCTATTATGACCAAGACGTCCACATTTACCGCACGAATTTCTCGCGTTTACCAATCATCAACTCCCGTAATGGCTTGTCCCTCTTCTTTTTTGGCCTCCCAGGGGTCTCTTATAGATCGGTGGCATAACAACTTCATCTAATATACTTTTAGGAACATTCCACTCGGTCTCATCGGGAAGAGGATCAACTCGGCACATCATATGTGTTCACAACTGTTTCCGGCTTGAATAAATCGAACAATATACATCGGCGATAAATAAATTTTTATTCTTCAATACCGCCCATGCATGAGAACACGGTATCTCGTCTAGTTGGAACATCCCGTAATGTACCGCAAGTTTTCTTCTTCAAATCTATTATGAAACGCCTCGGTCCATCATTCACCGTGTACACATATTCAACGACGCTTCAACCCGAGAACCATTTAACAAATAAACAAGCATTACTCGAGCAGCTTTACCATATTAGGAATATATATAAATATACATTACATATAGTAAAAATGTAGATTAAATTTTTGTGTTGCAAACAAAGTTACCCTCATTCGTATTGATTTGTACTCATTGATCGACAACATCTCTTGATACCGCCTCATCGTTGTTGTGAATGTATAGGTACCATTTTTTCTATTTGTGCAATTCCATCTACCAAACATCTTCCTCACTTCTTCAAGGAAATCAAAAATATGTAACTCTCTTGCAAAGAACCAGCTTTCCATTAATACATTCGGCTATATTCGAAGTCATTGTCCATCCTCTATTAACAGTGAATAAAGCCTAGACCATTTATCTCTTCCAAGATCTTCTAGGTATCGTTTTACCCGAATATCAACATTCCCAATCTTCTCCATCAATTTATCGAACTCATCCCGTCGTATGCTTTCGCTAGTGAATAAAATATAGGACTCAACACCTCACCGTTTGTTGTGTATTGCTTTGTCACATTTTTCCACAAATGCCATACACAAGCCAAATGAGGAACAAGAAGATACACCTTAGAAATCGCGTGTATTATGCTTTCATGTCTATCGACACGACACACATATTTTGCCTAACACCATAAGCCTGCTTGAATAGTTCAAAGAACCACGTCCACGACTTATTATTCTCAGAATCTATCACACCATACGCTAGTGGTAGGATATTACCTACAAAAATCAGTTTATATTTATATTATATTCAAAACATATTTCAACCGAATTTGATCTCACACCGTATTTTTAGCACCATCATTTATAAAACAACAAGATATATATTTACAATATATTTACCTCATATTTACAAAAGTATTTCATCATATAATATTCACAAATTTACACCAGCAATACATCCAGAGTATGTTTTTAGCAGCTTTATTTGCAAATCAATATGCATAATGTTGTATTTATAAAAAAAAAACATTCGTAGAATAGAATTACACATACCTGCTCCATCCAAAGTACTTGCCGACACAAATGTACCATTATACGTTGATTTAAGGTGTGCACCATCCACTACAACTATTGGTCTACAACACTCGAATCCCTTTATGAATGCTTTGAGTGCTACAAACAAATACATAAACTCATTTTCCGGTGATTTATGCATTTTAACGAGCGATCCAGATACGTTTTATCAAGTATGTATATATATGCCGGCAACTTCTTGTATGAATCACCTGATCACCTCTCGAAATCTTTTATAGCCTTCTCTCTAGCTCTCCATGCCATCATATAAGAAACATCTACGCCGAATTCATTCTTAACATCATCTATTATATCCCCAGTGTGACCTTCCTTTTATGGTTAGTTATTTTCGCCTTCACAACCGCTTCTCCAATAAACCAACTTGTTGCCTCGCCTTTGTGAATACACCTTGTCCTTCAACGGACATGTATGTTCGTCATCGAAAGCTCTAACCCCGAACATTTCGTAATCCCCAATTCTCGACGCTCCGAATTTCCATTTACATTCGGCGACCAAAGATGCAATTAAATACGTAGAGTGTAGCTACATAATACAATTCAAATAGTACATATTGAATCAATTAAATACATTATAAATATATAAAAAAATATATCAGAATATATTGCATCAAACATTTTTAAAATTAACAGTGTGCTAAATAAGTTAACAGATCATATAAATACAGTACAAATATAACAAAAATACATCCGCACTTTCGATACCGTAATACATTTAGAAAATCATACCTTATAGCATTCGATCTCTCTCGTTTTGAAATTGAATCTTTCACGAATTGCGTATTTCGTCATCGCAATTTTCAAAGTTTCCTTATCCCGGTAAATTTGATCGACAAAAACTCCTTTCGCTTCCGGTTTCGAAATTATCAAATTGTTATCATTCCCAAACAAAACACAACAGTTGTTTACGAGAATCACAAACTTTCATATCATCCCGATTCTCGCTATATCCAATTTGCAAAGACATCATCTCCAATAATACGATTACCAATTGCACAATCCTCAACATCCAAATCATGAATACTAACGCACATTGGATACATCCCCAAAACTCTGTTTTCTCTCTTAAGCTCAACGTACACACGAACTCCCATATCGTTGTGTATTTCAATTGGTTGAAAATCGCCTTCAACAGTATATTTTATTGAAATAGTTTTCCTAACAAGATCCACGCCTAATTGATTTATAATCGTACAAACTAACTCATCGTAATTGCAATTATCAATGAACACAACAAAGATCAATTTTGTAATTCACAAAACAAGCTTCGATCGTTCCAAAAACCGTAATGACGATCAACGTAGTTACGCTTGTCATTATCCCGTTGTTTTCGAATACAAGAATGTGTTAAATTCAATTTAGCTAAAACAATTTCGGAAAAGACGAACAAAAAAAAAAAAAAAGTTTGCAAAAAAAATCGTTACCTCAATTATGAACTCAACTTGATGAAATCAAATATATATTCGTCGTGATAATCAAGCTATGTTCACTGTTTTGATATTGTTATTTTTCAAAGGTTTTTCAACCTTTTTATTTTTGGTTAAAAATATGATTGTACTGTTTGAATTCAATTTTTTTTGAATTTGTTAGCTGTTTGAATGAGATATGGAATCGTATATGGAATGGGAGGATATTTGCGTGAATCGTGGAACAATATAACCGATTCTAATTAAAATTGAAACAGATTTTGTTTCCATAAATATAGATCGTCAAGAAACTCGCGTTCGTATTTCCGCTATATTTATGCTATATTTTGGTATACCCGACTACTAGATAAATATAGGCTCCTCTAGTTACGAATTGTAAATATAGAATATGTAGTTATAGGTTGTTAGAAAGAGTTAAAAGGTAGCTGTTTGTGAAAATTTTACTAATTTAAAATTGGTTGTTACGGTATTTAACCAAAGAGCTATTTTAAAAATCAAAGAGCTGTTGCAAAATTTAATCAACAGAAAATATCAAATATGTCCTTAAACTATGCAAAATTGAGCGGATATACCTGTCATTAATACTTTAGCACGAATATGCTTTACCGCTCAATACTTGGTCTAAATTTGTCGTTAATTTAACGACACCCACCAATTAACCTATTAGAGGATTAATAAGCGTAAATGGACCAAATATGCCCTTAAAAGTATGGGAAATTGAACAAATATGCCTTTGTTAATAATACCCATGAATGATACTCAAGTAAATCCGATTTTCTCGAATTTAATCAAGTTAAAATTAGTTTTTTGGTCCTTTCCAGTTTCACAGATTTCTCATAACAGTATTTCTCCACTGATAATTAACTTTTAACGCAAGTTGCTTCTTTTTCTATATACATGATAGAGTAGAAAGAGCATATTAGAAGGTACAATCAATCAAGTTAAGGTGTTGAATACTGATCACAACATGCAATGAGTTAATAGTCATTTATATCGAGTTTCTTATGTATCTTAAAAATTTGAAAGAAAGATTATTATCTATACATACATATATATATATATATATATATATATATATATATATTGAGGCAGTCAGCATGCACTTGATGGTGGATCCACCAACAAACAACAAGCAT
Source organism: Lycium ferocissimum (assembly GCF_029784015.1). Lineage (NCBI taxonomy): Eukaryota > Viridiplantae > Streptophyta > Magnoliopsida > Solanales > Solanaceae > Lycium > Lycium ferocissimum. The sequence continues at coordinate 54,323,352 of NC_081348.1, read as the reverse complement.
CTTTCAATCCAATAATTGTCTAATCTGAATTAAATTAGAAAGTGACATCGGATGGAATAAATAAAAAGAGGAATGCGCACAAAGATCACGTGTTAAGATGACTGTGGGTGACCGCACCCAAAGGTCATGTGATGATAGAACCAACCTAATGAAATATGAGAATAAGAAATACTAGTACCTTTTCGAAAACATTTGTTTGTAAATCCTCCGTCGGATGGAATAAATAATGAGCTAAATTAAGAAAATTAGGCTTAACAAATTAATTTATCTCAACATCTACCGAAGAATTCATGAATTAGGATTACAAAATAACCAAACTATGCATACAAAACTAAAAAAAACACAAATATCAAGAACCATCAAAGGAAAAAACAAAAGAGAAACCATAATTTTCTTTTACAAAATCAACAAGTGAACTGTTGCAGGGAGGATCTGAGGACCACTTTTCTCCACTCATGCACTTGATTTGATTGGGATATAAAAAATTTCATATCTGCAGCAGATTGACTAATATATTATATTATATTCTCCAACTATAGATAATGTAGAGTTATGATGTATGAGAAAAAGAAATACAAGTACCTTTTAGAAAACATTTGTTTGTAAATCCTCCATCTCAGGGTTGATGTCTTTTGCTTCTTTTTCAGCTTCACTTCCCAAAAGAGGAGCAGAATCTAGTTTTGGAGGATTCTGAAGAATATGTTTCACATGTTATTCTCAAGTGTAGATGAAATATACAAACACATATGAAATAGCAAACAGCATCTTATGAACCTATACACAAACACACACACAACATGGTTCTACTTTGAAGCAAAAAACCAAACATGTCATTTCAAGAAGATTTTTAAGTTATACACACCGTCCTGTAACAAATTTTTTACACTATGAGGTCTCCTAAAGGATATCTATAGGTAAGCCAGCTTAAAATGTGAGATTTGTAATCTTCAAAATAAGGCAGGTTACCTGGTACAATAGGTAGTTTGGAAAATTTAGGAGGAGCCAAATCTAAGGAGGTGGAGGAGAGGAGAGGAGGGGACGAGAACTATATTTGGAAAATTTAGGTTAAAGATTTTCTTTCAAGAATTGAAATGACAATTTAACTTTTATACAGCGACAGAGGAGAAGAATTTTTATACTATCAGGCCATCTAAATGATGATTACAAGTAACCGTCCACAAAATTCATCACTGTTGTCTATGTTCACTGTTGATTTAGATCCTTCACAGGCTTGTTTCAGTAACTGTAAGTCACTGTGCCCCCATATTCATGTGACTTGTAACATTTTAAGAATATTTGTCACACAACAAATAACATGAAACGGTAGCTGGATTCATACATATGATGAAAGAAGAAAGATTCACAAGCTAGAGAAAGAGCTTATAACAATACCATGCAACGAATTAACGCCCAATTCACACCCCGGAAGAATGGATGCTGCTTGATTTCGTTAGCTCCTTCATGGGCTCCTAACCTGTTTTTGGGATCTCTATGCAACAATCTATACATTAACTGCTTTGCTTGGAGACTAGCCTGGAAAAGGAGAGGATAAACAGACAGTTTTAGAAATTGGAGGAAAAAGATGCACTCGCACGAGAGGAAATATGTTTATTTATCATCGAGGCACTTAAATTGGTTAGATTGAAAGATCATACCTGTATGCTACCTGGGAATTTTAAATCTTTATGCAGTATATTTGTGAAAGTCTTTTGCCTTGTCTTCCCCCTGAATGGTGTATAACCATACAACATTTCATACAAAAGAATGCCTGCCAAACAACAATTTGTTCATCAACAATAGCAGAAAGAAGCATGGTGTGAAAAGTTCTCAATGAATATTGAAGGATCAGGCAGTTAGCAGTATCAACACTCAAAAGAGCAAACGGTTTGTAAAGAATTACCAAGAGCCCACCAATCCACTGCGCTAGTATGCCCTGCTCCAGTTATGATTTCCTGTTAAATAAAGCGAAAAGAATAGTTAAAGAGCACAGTATACATGAATAACAACTTGACATATAATACAAACTATTAGGTGTGGAAGAAAAAAAGTAATGTTTTCTGAGAAAAATCTCACAGTGCGACATTTAAGAATTCACGATATTTAAAATACAGACGTTGATCACAATCTAGCGCTCCTTTCTAGAATGAGAACATCAAATTGGGAAGGGAAAGAAGAAGTCTAACCGGAGCTATGTATTCTTCAGTTCCAACAAAAGAATTTGATGCACGCATAGGTTCAGCCATGAAGATAGGATTTTGTTGACCTTTGTGATGCTTTTTCTTTTCTTTGATTTCTGGAAGTAGAAGCTGTCCAAACCACCAAAAACAGTGTATTGGCATTCATTAGTTACTAATTTTATTTGCAAAGTCACCTCGTGATTTTTTTGTTTTTTTGTAAATCTGGCAAGAGTTAAGTGTACCTGTGGCTTGCAAGACGTCAAACAAGAAAGATCAAAATCTGTCAAAGATACATGCCCATTGCTCTGTAGCAAGACGTTTTCAGGCTTCAGATCCCTATAAATTATACCTGTTGGCAAAAGATAACTCAGGATACATGGAGATGGGTTTTTGAACTCTTTAGATATGTTGCAGACGAAAGCGATAAATAGTACATATACTATTCTTTGCTCTGATTGATATGCCATCTACAGGATTGCCGCATTTACTCAAAGATCACTCACGATAACTATTCTTATTGAACATTAATCACTTCATACAACTAAAGTCAAAGGGAATGGTGGATATCGGCATATAGCTTGAAAGAAAGAACGGAAAGTAAAAAATAGATATATCAAACATTGATTCATGAACAAGAGTTCTCCTCATTCATTGATAAGGTATAGAAAATTGTTTGATCATGTTAGTCTAAAAGTTGGTAGGATTGGAGTAGTTAGAAAAGAATGAACATTAGACTTTCTTATCATTAAGATCTAATTGTATCTATAATACATGTGGGTATAAGGGCTACCTTGACAGTGAAGGTACTCCAATGCCACCACTACTTCAGCAACATAGAACCTGCACAAAACAAAAAGTTTTATGTCACCGGATACTGGTGTAGCAAAGTTAAGCTGGTGTAATATTGTCCATCTACGGAAATTGAACTACAGATATTAATGAAGAAGACAAAAAGAAAAAGAACGAAAAAATAGGGACCATCCTCCAGCACATGCTAGACTTATTTCTGGTGGGACTATCTCAAAATTTTCCATTTCAGTCTTACTCTGGTGTGAGTTATGGGTTATAATTGTATACTTAGTCCAGTATGATGTCTGATGAAAAAAAGATAATTGGATACCATTGCCTACAGGAATTAAGTGACTCAAATTGGCTAAGAAGCATCAAAACAAAATATATCAATAAATGTTCAAAAGACCATGTGAATATGAGATCAAAGTCTCAGAATGCTTCTCGGATAGGTAAAGTTGTATTTCATTTTTCAAATTTGGTATATATATGTTTTACCTTGCAGCATCCTCCTTCAACACCTTCTTTGGTTGTCTGTCTAGAAGCATGAACAGCTCTCCTCCAGGGTAGTAATCAGTTATTAGACAGATATGGGTTTTGGTCTGAAACATAGCAAAATTCAACAATTCAAAATTGTAAATATTACCATAAACGTACACATTTATTAAAGGGGGAGAGAGAGAGTAGATTATGCCAGAAGTAACAAGGGTGGTTAAGTTTTTCACCGCACGGTTTCAAAATGGAAAAGGCAACACAATAAAGTAAGTATATTCAGATGTCCTGGCCAAAAAATTATATATATTCAGGTGCATATTATCAGTTCACTAAATTCATGAAGCATCAAATGCTCTGGAGGATTCAAGTCTACGTGCGCTTGCATTTCCTACTCACAACAGTTTTCTGAACATATGGCAACTACAGAATTATGATCCATCTCATCAAATTTCATGTATCTAACCTGAAAAGATGCATAAAGTGCCGGAAGAAAAGGGTGGTCCAACATATCTAGGATTTCTCGTTCTGCACAAGCTCTATGCACCTGAAAAAATATATAAAGGATCCTTATTAAAGATGGAAGAATGAGAGAGTATAAGTTTACAGATTAGAATGCAACAGAGCTTCATATATACCAGAGTCAAAATTTGCATAGTACCCATCACATCTAATTATTGATATTGTGTAGCATCCGTATGAATAAAACAATTGAGAAACAGAGAAATGCCATTCCATAAGATGCATAAACTTAAAAACCAAATTCTATTGGAGAAGTCAGATGTAAAGAGCAGGTATTTTGTAAATTCAAAGGGCCACTATCTGTAGCACAGGTAAATCACAAACTATTTTTACAAAAAAAGGAGTCGAAAACTGGTTTAGAAAATTATGAAGTTAGGATTCAAAATGTTCTCTTTGCAAAGATGCGTAGGGGTGTAACAAATGACAAGTTTTACACGGCTACATAACTTTGTAGATGACACTGACAAAGGTGGCAACAACAGCATAATCTCTAATATATAAAGGTGCTGCAACATGTGTGATCTAGCTATTTAACTCCCTACCTTGTTTCGGTTAAGCATTATATTCTTGTCCATTGCCTTCATAGCAAAATGCTGGCCAGTTCCGCAAAGCTCCACTAAATGCACACTGCATGTCGACAAGTTATTCCCCAGTTAACCAAGAGAACGTAAACATTCATTTTTGGATGACTGTATGCAACATATTATAATACTTGATCCACTCTACATTTGGAACAGCCATGTTATTGTTCCTAATAAATGTACCTGCCAGTATCGCCCGATCCCAGTGGTTTAATTGGCTTAAAATGCTTTAATCCTATCGGTTCTCCACTCTCCAAAATCTGCAATTCACAAACCTCTCAGTGATGATTGAAAGGGGCAGTGAAACCTCAAACTAAAACTATTATCAGGGGAATATAAAAATTAGGCTACAGAGTTTCTATAATACTGACAATGGATTAGGAAATATTGATCTTCACGCAATTTTAAAAAACTCAGAAAGCCAACAAGGCAGATGAGCAACATAATCTTAAAGGATCACTAATCCAGACAGAACATTGCATAATCACCCTTCTGAGCAAGCACTTTTATGTGCACATATATACCTGTATATGGGAAGGGAATGATGAGTGTAAACTAAATTTTATTATTACCTTTTGCATTGCTTTCCAAGGTGCACTGTCCTTCCTGTGAGGCTTTGGCTGAACAACTTTTGAATGATTTCTCCATAAATCCTCGGGTTTCTGCAGGTAAATTCAGAAGTTTGTGAGCCTTGTATAATTCAACACCTATAAATAGCCTTAAACAGTCATGTTCAATATTTTGGACTGACCGAATTGGCATCTGGAAGCTCTCGAACTGCTTCATCGACATTTCCAGCAGTTTCTTTCACCTGATACGGATCCAAATGAAAATCATTGTCAATATAGGCCTCATCAATCAAACTGAAGACCAAATATGACACATCAAACATGAATATTGATCGTCAAGTGATCATTCATGAGTACTTGTGTATCTGTCATGTCTCTATGAGAATTGACCGAAAAGAATAGTTGAAACTTATTTAAAGGCAACTCAAGAAGATTAGAGTAGGACTAAGACCAGTTTTGCACTCTCTGTTGCCTTTTCCTCGGGAATACTGTTGTGAAGTGGCTCTACATGCTGACTCCCATCTAGTTGCACTCCAATGAAGTACTGTACCTCTCCCTGTTCATAAACACAAAAGGCACCAGATAAGGATTTTAAGAAAGTTTTTGCAGAGTTCCTTCAGAGTAGCTGCACTTTTATCTTGATACATACCTTCTGATCACGCATAGGCTGCAGGTGGAACAAGTTCCAGAACTTTTTGCCTGAATTTTATATGGAATATCAGTTGCTTCAACAATAAAATACTTTGCATTTTTTTGTATGACAAAAAAAATCCATAATTCTCATGATGTCCCTCATTGACATCCAGACATCAAACAACCAAAGTAGAGTAAACTAAGCTGAACAGAATAATTTTAAGGGAAACTTGATTGAGCAAACATAATAAATTCGTCGTTCTATCTCTTCAAGTAGAATGGACTTACATTTTTAAGTTCAATAGGGAAATAGAAACAAATGATATGTTACTAAATTTGAGCAAACAGACTTTTTCTTTATTTGATTTAAATTGCTCTTACATGAAATTAATCACTGCCTAACTACCATAAAGGGATTTTAATTGGTTGATCCATCCAGAGGATGTATGTTTAGGCATTTCCTGCCGTCAAATCGAAATATATACACACACGCTCTGCATGTACGGTCACAAAGAGTTGAATGCAGCCCCTGCACCCATGTAAAATCCTGGATTCTTCAAATGGATATATCCACCCCTTCTATGTCTTATTTTTTGTAAAAAAAAAAAAAAAAAAAAAAAAAAAATATGAGTGTAAGTTCTATGCACTGACGATGAAAGAAGTATTTATACAATCAAGTCATCTTAACTCTATTCAATAAGTAGTCACTACCAACCAATAGAATGAATTCTAAGTAACCTACTATAACTAGTTAAATTATACTAACAACATAAAAGTTCTTTGGACTATCAGTACATCTAAATAGTTTGATTTGTCTTTGATAAAATGGGGAGAAAAATGGAAAATTTATGGAAAACATACCAGTCTTGGTGTAGTTAATAAGCTGGACAGTAACATCAGTTTGATTATCAATTGCCTGTCTGATTTTTCTTACAGTAGCTGGATCAGTTTCTGGCCCTTGAAGAAACCTATAACAATTGCAAAACCAAATAGCAACAAAGAGTGAGTTATGTGAAGAACAAATTGTGATCAATCTTTCTTAGGAAGCCAAAATAGACAGCACTACTAAGCTCATATATGTGACATTATGACATATGATGTTTCCTTTTTTTGCTTTACTATGATTATCAACAAACTTTTTCTTGAGATTGCGTGTTATCTAACACCCCATCATTTTGAAAATGAAGGGCACTATATTTTCCAGGTATTACTCCACTAGTAAGAAATTAGAACTATAAATCTTCACGGAGTATAATCATAACTAAAAAGTATTTTGACTATAACATAGTTACTACTATATATTTTGGGTAGTTTTAAAATGTATAGTATTCTTTTTGACTGGGACTACTATTTTGGGTAGTTTTAAAGTAAATAGTATTCTTTTTGACTGGGACTAACATCAGCTCGACTTATTTGGGCTTGAAGACATTTTTTTTTTTTTTTGGGAAGTTACATATTTGGTTGCTCGGTCAAAAATATTTATATTGGCTAGCCAATATCTATTTCACTCTTTTCTTTTTGAGTTTTAAAACTTTTTACTCCATATCATTGTAAACTTCAAAGAAAGGTATATATACCTGCAGTTTCTTCCCAAGATGTCTTCACGGCTGTACTCTGTCAGCTCCAAGAAACTATCCGATGCAAATATCTGATTATTCAAACACAAACCCCACAACATCATACATATATAATTACAATCAATTTGGAGCTAAGAAAATTCAGCAAGTGCATGCATTTGATAATGATTTTTCAATTAAAAAGAGAGATAAAGTCTTACAATGGGATTATCAGGCAGCCTTGGATCAGTAATGACAAAGTTCTTCTCTATACGTTCGAGAGTCGTTGCTAGATCAATACCTTTCCTCATTTCCTTCTTCCTCACTTTATCATCAACACTATCAGGGCGTCCATCGTTGTCGCTCTCATCATCATCATCATCGTTGTTGTCATCGTTATCCATAGTCATCCTTGCCTCAAAATCATCATCAGCAGTGGTAGTACTAGAACGATTTTTCTTCTTAATCCTGTACTCAGTTACACCATTTAAAGTAATGTTACATTTATATATTGAACGTGCATGCATGCATACACTCGTTTATATACATTTATATACAGTTTAATTCAAAGAGTTCAATTGATTTGACGTAGGTACAAATAGTGTAATTTTTTTTTAAAATACAACTAGGTCACTCGGAGCCAGAAATTCATAAAGGAACTTAAAAAAACATTACCCTAAAAGTCGAACTTTTTAGTTTTACTTATATGCATAGTACGATTTTCGTGCAAATGAGACTCAATTGAACGTCACTTATAAGGTAAGGATGGTTATATATTATACACAGTACCATTTTTGTCAAGTTACCAATTAAGGCTTATCATAGAAATTTATGTGTAATTACCTTATTAATAACCTGATACAGTGTCAGTTACAAAACTTGAATTCATAAGGTAATTATAAGTAAATGACGAATACGGCGTGGTAGAAATGTTGACAACTACACTTATAATGCAAAAAAAAAATCTTTAAACTATTAACGTATATAACTTAGATCATAATTCAAATAGGAGTACTATGTATTATGAAAACAGAAGTATTACCCCATGAAAGATAGACGAGCAGATTTTTTAGGTTTCTTTTCGGGAACTTCGTTAATTTTCTCCATTTGCATGGCTGTCCTTGTACCAGCATGGGAATGTCGTCTTGGTGGAGCTTTGTTAACTAAATTTACCTTGTAAGTACCGATACCAATATCCTGTTCTCCATCTCCCTCTGACTTTCTCATCATGAAAGGTCGATTATTTGTCGATTCACTAAGGGCTCTTGCTCTACTTGGCTTTTTCATTACTTCCACTAGCTCACTCACTGAATTACTAGCCATCTCCTTCTGACGAGCTGCCATAAAAAACGATAGAGTATTTAGGATAACTTATAGTATATATTATTGATATTATCAATGTATTTTAACAAGGAAACTTTTTATTATTTTCAAGTTACGAATTTTTCTTACTATATATGAGCAATTACTTGTAGTAATCGTTTAAGTGGCCTAATAATGCAAAATTTACTTTATAGTGTTAAAACTCATAATAAGTAGTAGAAGTAATAACAATAAGGCTTAATGCATATGCAAGCCTCCTAAATTTGTCCTTTTTTTCATTTTGGCACCTCAACTAAGTGTTGTTCCTATTGAACCCCTAAACTAGTCCTCAAGTGTGTCTATTAAACCCTCTAAATCTTATTTTTATTAGAAGCAAAAATTAAATTGTGGTAATGAAGGCGAAGTAATATTTTAGACGTATGGTAAGCTATTCTTTAGGTCATGAATGTGTCGGTTTCTGCTGGTTCTGCTCTTCTACCAGCTTAATGAAGAGCTTACTCTTTATTCTCCTCTTAATTGCTGCTAATCTTAGCTAAAAGATGGCATAATTAAATTAGAGTATATATTAGCGTGTTGCTACATTGAAGATAGAATACTATGTAAGTCAGATTGTGTTTGATAGACACACTTGAGAACGAGTTCAGGGGTTCAATAGGAACAACACTTAGTTAAGATATCAAAATGAAAAAAATGGACAAGTTCAGGGGCTGCATATGCATTAAGCCTAACAATAATAAGTAATAAATAATTACAAAAGCGTATATATAATTCAAGATTTTTCAATACACCATAAAGTGATATAATTCCAAGGTAGTTTGAAGATTTCCATGGTGGCAAGCAAGAGAAATATTAAAAAACGTAACACTTCATTTAGTCTTAATTATTGAACAAATTCTACACTCGCATCTCCTTCATCATTTAGCTATCTTTTGGGCGGCCTACTATTTAAGTTAATTTTCCATATATACGTTCATAAGCTTCCTAAACTAAAAGGAGTACTAAAATGTCTTTTAATTAAGTCAGTAAGTACAAAAACTTGTGCACAAAAATAGAGATACCAATCTATAATTTTTAAAGCTTCAAAATAAATTATGATCTACTATATATATGCATTGTAATTTTTTTTAGCAATATACAATATGAAAGCAATATAATGTATTTAGTTGAGTTGAGAAAGAGTGAAAGAAGTTATAATTAAATACCATCATAGCGTATTAATGATTCAGGAAGCCCATTTGGTCGGACCATCTTGTCCTTGGCGCCTTCAGTGTGCTTGCTTACCTCCACTAGCATTCTGCCAAAAAAAATTATTATTAATTTCAATTGCATTAATTCGTTTAAATTTGTATGTATTTAATTAATTATCATATACCAATATTACTCGTAGGATATGTTTATTCATAAACACTTGAGTCTATTGAAAAACACATAAATCTCGTAGAATTATATGATCACGAGAAATCTAAGAAAGGGAAATGTATTAATAAGTTATTTCACTAGCTATGTCATATCAATAATAAAATCTAAGTAGGAAAATGTGAGTGTACACTGTGAGGAAAAGCAGGTAACAGAAAAGTAAAGATGCAACGTTGAAAAATTTGTGCATGACGTTTAACTCCTAGGGGTAGTATAGATAGCTATCATGTAATGAGAATGTATCTGTTTATTGTATTTTTTTTCCCTTTCATTTTGTGTTAGGTTATTCATGATTGCATAATTTTTGACTTCTTTCATAATATTAGAAACTACTCAATTTGGATTTGACAAAGTATCTGACATATCTTGTACATGTGTGTGGGGTACTCTTCTATTCTTCTACCTTTTTCGTTTTTGTTTTCCTTTTGGTGTGAAGAGATAAATTAAAGTTGCAACTTTACGAGTTAAGTTATCGCTCAATCTCTCTCTCTTCGCATGTGGAAAATTAAATTTAACTACTCACTATTTTTTTTGCATGTGAAAAATTAAATGTAGTTACTTTATGTAATGCATTTTCCTTTTCGTTTAAGAAAGAATGATATCTTTCTAAACTTAAAATTAAACTCAAGTTGAGGGAGAATTGAATCTAACAAGTTTAATGGGTGCATTAATGACTCCAATAGCTGACAAGTAAAAAGGATTTGAAATACTTCCTCCGAATAAATAAAAAAAAGAGTCCACTTAACCATTTACACACTCCTTAAAAATACTAACTTCTAAACAAAAATTGATAATTTGACTAAACTACCCCTAATTAAATAGAGATTGGGATTTGATCATATAACACTTAATAGGGGCAAATATGAAAAAATAAAGTTAATTATTTTTTGATTTGCTAAGTGAACTCTTTTTTTGATAAAAAAAAGGCTAAGTGAATTTATTTATTTTTATCCGAAGGAGCAGTAAGTAATAGTGAAATGCTACTTCATGCAAACATTGGTTCCCTATAATGACATCAGAAAAACATTTGCAGCCCAATCAAAGGGTCCAGAACAAGGCATTTTATTAAGGCCCACTATTTCCCATCTTAATCATGTAAATGAATCTTTCTATGGATTAGATGCGGACAATGTCCAGCTGGTTACCAAAGAAAAAGCAAGAATTGTTGAAGAGATAAGGGAACAAAACCCTGTTGAAGAGATAAGGGAACAAAACCCTCTTCATCCCACAGTACATACTACACTTTTTCAACATTTATAATTTGGACCATTATAATTTACCCCCAATAAAAAAATAAAATTGGACCATTATTCAAGTATGTCATTCTCCAAATTATTGTTTGTTGTATTTTTCTTAGCATTGTGTAAATTGGTAGAAACACGTATTTATGTACTCGTAGTTATACCTTTAATTTAACAGAAGAGTAGGTACATTGGTTATTTCTCATGACAACTTAAAATTTCATTCAATTTGAATTTTATTCATGTAAGAGTATTGACATAAAATTAGGCCACTAAATAAAAAATATATATAGAGTAAAATCTGTATGTAATTATGAATTGATACCATCAAGACTTATTATTTAGTAATAGCAATGAAAATTGTACAACAAAAGTATGAGTTCAATTGTCATTGTTTTCCCTTAAGCTTCTCCATCCCAAAAAAGAATAAAAAGGATGAGTAGCCGAAATTTATCAAATTGGACTTATGCAAATATTCTTCTACATTATCAATGGATAAAATTTAAGTTTCATAAGTATAAACTTACTCGCTTAGTATCGATTTACGCGAAGTGGTTTAACTCGGTATGAAGTTTAAAAAATAAAGAAAAACTTTTGAAACTTATGATCTTAAACATATCATAATATTGTTACACATGTCATATTTTTGTGTGGCTATAAAAAGTTTTCATTAAGAATAAAATGGAAAGGTTAATTTTATTTCAACTATAAAAATGTATCATTTTTTTTCCTAACGAACTAGTAAGGAGTGTGTATGTGTGTCTATATATATACTCCCTCTGTCCCATAATAAGTGTCTCTTTAACCAAAAACACGCATATTAAGAAATCAATAATGCAATAAAAAGTTTACCAAATTACCCCTATATAATAAAAATAAATTACTTTTACCTTTTGATTAGAGCATGTACAAGAAGTAAACCTTTTGACATTGAGAATCTAATAATACCAAGTTATTATGTGGCTTTTTCAATAATCATTTAAATGTTACTTTATTCTCTAAAGGTAGAATTGGAAAATACTAGTATTTATATCTTGATTTCCTAAGGTGACACTTATTATGAAATAATTTTTTTTTTTTTTGCTAAAATGACACTTATTATGAGACTGAGGGAGTATCATTTTAGATATTTGCAATTGTTATCAATAATTAAGGGAAAGAACAAAAAAGAGATTAGACTTTTTACTTACCCAATGAATTTGAGAACTTTGCCAGCATCATCTTTGATAGGTGCAATGGTGAGGAGATTCCAAAATGGGGTCCCATCCTTCTTGTAATTTAGTAGTCTTCCACAATAAGTTGAACCCGATTGCAATGCTTCTCGGATCTTAGCCACATCCTCAGGATCCGTATCCGAACCCTGCATGAACCGACTAAAACCCGAACCAACAATGAAACAAACAAAATTCTCATTTTTAGTTTACTGAAATATTACGACAGTTTAAATAAAATATGAAATAAAGTACTTCATCCGTTCTAATTTAAGTGTCTTAGTTTGACCTGACACGGAGTTTAAAAAATAAATGGTGACTTTGAAATCTTATGGTCTTAAATAAAAATGGATAAAGTAGCAAAAAGTACTTTGAATCTTGTGGTTTTAAACTTGCCACGTATGATGTTTGAATTGTCAACTTACTAAATATAGAAAAAGACACTCGTTTTGGGACAGTCCAAAATGGAAAGTAAGACACTTAAAATGGGACGGAGGAATTACATATTTTCCAAATTTATGTGATACTTTTTCCGTCCCAAAATAAGTGTCACCTTAGAAAAAATCGCGCCCATTAAGAAATCAATAAATACAATGTAGAGTTTACTAAATTATCCCTATTTATTAGATGTTTTTTTCTTTTTAGAATGAAGTAATATTAAAGAGGATTGTTTCTTTAATGCTAAGGGCAAAGTTGGAAACACTTGCCACTTTTTGTCTCAGCTCCTGGGCGCGATACTTATTTTTGGACAAATTTATTTCGCTAAGGTGAAACCTATTTTGGGACCGAGGGAGTATTTTTTCTGCTTTTCGAGGATCAAACAAGAATTTTTTTTTTGCGATTTATTCATGTACACTTTAAATATCTTAAATTGTTAATTATTATGACTTATATAATACTTTTTATGTTGTTTATAAATATGTAAATTATTTTTTAAAAAAAACTTAAAGATTGTGTGTCCAAAGTCACGGTCAGAATAAAGAAATTTAACTCCCAAATTTCGAACTGTATCACATAAATTGAAACAGAGGAAAGTGTAAGATTATTACCAATTCCTGCCTATAACCTCCTTTGATGTATAACCAGTCATCTTGAAAAATCCAGCACTTGCATACAAAATTGGGTAATCGGGTTTTGTTGCATCCGACACCACAAATGTTTGTTGAAATGTTGATAAGGCATCCCTCAAGTCCTCTGATACCCTTGGAATTCCCCCCTCTTTACCTGAATTTTAGTTAACAAAAGTGACTCATTAAAAACATATTAATAATAAATTTCAAGGGACTCAACCTGCAAAAGAAGTAAAAAAATTCATAGTAACATTTTTGCTGCTCAAGTACTATTATTACATTATCAACATGTAAAATTTTATCCGCAGCTGATACATAAGTAAAAAAAAAAATAAAAAAAATATCGACCTAACTCAACCCCAAAAACTAATTCGAAAGAATTGACAAGATCTTATATATATAAGGAGTTCATGAATCCATTAACCCTTCGATGCGGGACTCCTACATCTAGTTAAGTTAAGTGATAAATACTGTGAGAATATGTTTTAATTAATTATAATTTCGTGAAAATCATATTTCTAAAAATGGATGCATATTTATTGATTGGTTAAACACACGTATAACTGTACTGCAGATAAAATTTAGAACATACTTTAATGGCCAGATACTTGTGTTATTAGTCTACTTTGCTTTTCGTATAAGTAATTTCAGCTATCACAGTTTAATATTAATTATCACGTGATTGTGTAAAACAACCTGCAACATATCCAAAAAGTATTTTACACATATGTCTTAAGCGTATACTATAAGGGGACGTTTGGCTAGGGTGTATAGGAATAATGTTAAATAAGGTGCAGTAATAATGCTGGTATTAGTAATGCTGACATTAATTAATTGGCACGTAAAATGCTTACCAGCTCCATCATCAGAAAACTCGCCGGAACTCCTCATAGAGTTACCGGAATTCCTTCTGGAAGTCTCTGTTTTACCATTAGGATCATCTCCAGAAGTTCTAACTTTAACTCCCTGTAATTTCCCAGTCTTATCATCATGTTTCAACACTAGGCCCCACTCCGCCGCTCTCTGAGCAGCACCACCATTTTCATCCACCGCCTTCTGTTGGAAAAAATAATTCAAAGTTGTAGGAAATCAAAATTAGTTAGAATTCATTATTTTAATTCATATTTAAAAGGAATTTATAGTTAGAATTAATATAGAAATAAATTTTCCTGTTTTGAGTAAAAATTAGGCTTCTGACTACTCCCTCCGTTTTAAAATATTTGTATGGTTTTGACTTGATACGGAGTTTAAGAAAGTAAAGAAGACATCTGAATCTTGTGGTTGGTAACTAAAGACATGTAGAATGTAATAAAATGCTCTTTAATCTTGTGGTCTTAAACATGTCATGTAGAAAGTTGAAATTAAAGAGTTGTAAAAAAAAAAATATTTTTTTTTTAAAACGGATTAAAAAAGAAAGTAAGACAAATATTTTGAAATTGAAAAAATATTGTATATAGGGATGCTGCTAGCTAGTATTTTTGAATTGTCGAGAATAACAAGAGAATTGTGGAGATTGCAGAGAACATTCAAAATTAATGAGTTTATGAATAAAACATTCTCCTTCGCGTACCTTCTGACTAACCGGAGAAGCCAATTGCGTTGGCATCGGAGTAATTGCATCTTTGATTGCCATCCATGAAGTCGTAATAATTTCTTCTTTTTCATTATTCGATTCGGGAATTGCAATTGGTTCTGATGATTCCTCGGGGATGCTGCTGCTTGTTGTAATGGGCTGTTCAGTGGCCCAATTTTTCCATGAAGGCTGTGATCGGAAAACTGTATTTGTTGGCCGGGAAGTGTAAGTTGAAGGACTGAATACTTCTAATGAGCCTCTTGGATCTCTGGGTAGTGGTGGTATAAGAGGAGATTGCTTGTTTTGTTGCTCCATTATATCTGCGTATAAGAACAGTTTTCATGTCTGTATCAACACTATATATGTGTGCTCAATGTGATGTTATATACAGGATATTTATCTCATTTACTAACACAAGCATGTTCATTGGACATAAAGTTCAATAAAGAAAAAAAATGGTCACACGCTAAAAATATCATTAAGGGGTTGTTTGGTACGTTGGATAAGCATAAATAATCCTGGGATAAAAAATTAATATTGTCTTATCCCTTGTTTGATTATTAATCCTGGAATAAGTTATATCATGATTACAAATAGCACCGGACTAAGTTATTCCTACCAGATGGTGGAATAATAGTATCGGGATTAGTTATCCCTGAATAAACAATAAAAATGACAAGATTACCCTTGAGGTCTCTCGAACTCTTTTTCTACTAAATAAAGTGGAGGGTACTTTTGTAAACAAATAGCCTCTTCTTAGAAATCATGCAATGGATATTATTTTTAGTACAACAAACTAATAAGAGATACTAGCAGGATAACTAATCACAGCATAACTAATTTCGGTATATCTAATCCCAACATAACTTGTCTTCAAACCAAACAGAAGTTTATCGCTATTTATTTAATGTGAGACTAAAATATGTTTTATCTTATATTTTGTACGTTCCATTAAATAAATCAAACGTATATAGTATATCAATTAAATAATTTCGTCATTATTTACTCTCCGTAGTTATTCCGAGATTATAATTACGCTATAACTTGTACACCAACCAAACAACCCCTAAGAGTATAATTAAGGATAAAATAAAAAATTTAAAATTAACAACTTCAAATATAGAAATGCATATTCATTTTTAATAAGCTAAGCGTCATACACAATATAGCAGAAAGATAAGCTGTCAGCATATAGAAACTAAACTACAATGAAATCAACTTATAAATTTGTGTTACATAAGATTCATGATAATTATGATCTCATAAAGTTATATACTCTCTTTGTTAATTGATCTTATATGATAGTATTTTGACTGGGCTCGAGAATTAATAATAAAAAAAAGAGTTTTGACAAGTAAATTAAACATATCAAACATGCTAAACGATTACCTTTTAAAATTGTGACATTAAATATGTCATGTTATTTATATATATACAAAAAAAGTATCATTAAAAGATAAGAATAAATAATGAATGTTGCAAATTAAGTAGTTTTCGAATGTTAAAATTTGTCAATATAAGGAAAGAAGAACAAGATGTAAAATAGAACACAGTAACTATACATACATACATGGACAGATTAGAAGTCATTGTAGCATAGCTAAGATATTAATAACAGTTGAATGGCCCGTGTGACAGAGGACAATTGAGCAAGACTTGGTAGCTTGAAAATGATATTTTGTTTACAGGTACGTATGACAATAACAAGACTTGAGAAAACGATTATGTCGGATGAGATTTACGTGGGTGAATAAGACGAGTCACCAACAACTAGAGTTGTGGAGTGAATAATTACTCCATTTTTTATTGAATAGATTTCAGGTTCGAGCTCTGAATATGAAGTTGTTTTTGTTAGAAAGCATTATATATGCTTCCAATGTGGGACTTTACGGTGGAATTCAGATTTAGTCGAATTCCAATACGGGTACCGAATTGTTATGAGTAGCGACAATTTGAGCAATAATAACCAAATAAAAAAAAAACAAACAATTTTAACGTGGAAATCCTCGAGGGGAAGAAAGAGATCTTATTTCCTCTCTTTAATTATTCAATGAAAGATGTATTTATAAGGATACATAAATCTGAAGGAAAGCCATGTATATATAGGCTGCGAATTGAAAGACCCTAAATCAGTAGTAATCAGACCACTTTTCTGTATAGGAAACAGACTTTACATTAGTTCCACAAACATAACACGCACAACAGGTAGGAAAAAAAAAAAAAAGGAAGAATAAAGACATGAGTTAAGGGCAGAGTAGGAAACTCAAATGCTAACTTTCAAATAGCATGTGTCCATTAAAGAACCCTTCATGGAAAGAACACTTAAGCACCTCACAATTGGAGGGGCAATTTTGTCAATGAAGGGCAAATCAGGGAATTCACCAAAGAGTCCAAAGAGTCCAACAATAAGAACAGCTAAAAGTTGCTAAAAAACACAAAACTTAGTTCCAACTTCTATTACATGTCCAGTAGTTCGCTATTTAAAGCATTATAGCCCTACCTTTGCTGTCTTGACAATGACATTGGACTAATATTAACCTCAACAAATACTTAGTGAAGTGCTTATTGCTTACCAAAAATCTTAAGTTTAGTGCTTTTCGTGCAGAAGATAGAATGTAATATCTCTCATTGATGTAACATATTAAGTTATTACAAAAGAGTCGGTAAGAGATGGAATAAATAAGTCATTTAATTTTGACGTTATTTTCACTTTCAGTATAATTAGATTTTCAAGTTTACCCCTATCCAAGCTCATCCTAAACCAAATAGCGGGACTAAGCAAGGGGCATGGCAATACAACATTTATACTCCAGTATGTCAAGCTTTGATGGGAGGGTAAGAACTATGAACTAACAATATAAGCAAAACACAAAGCAGGCATGCAATTTCTTTGAAATAATGGTTCAAATAAAATATCCGGTTTGCTTCTTTGCACCTGGCTAGCTCTGAGCGGAACTATAAGGGTGAAAATTATATTACATATATAGGTGAAATTAAATGCTAAATTACCTTTTTACATAACATTAAACGAATAAATGAGAATTCATACAGTCGATTTTGACTTGTTTGGGATTGAGACGTATATCTATAGTGTAGTTACTTATTGTTGATACATACACATTAAATGTTGAATATTCTTAACAAAATTTAATTCCTGGTTCGCTACTGGCGCTAGTCAAACTTTCAGAGGTGTACGTAATCTCTCTATTATATCTAAAGATTTGATCCACAGTAGTAGATGAATATTATTGTATTCACCAAAACATATACTCCCTCCGTCCCATAATAAGTGTCATCTTAGCCAATTTTTTTTGTCCCATAATAAGTGTCACCTTAGAAAATCAAGACATAAATTGACTAGTTTTTTCCAATTTCACCCTTAGACAATAAAGTAATTACATCTAAATGATGATTGGAAAAACCACATAGTAACTTGGTATTGTTGGATTCTCAATGTCAAAAGGTTTACTTCTTGTGCATACTCTAATCAAATAGTAAAAGTAATTTATTTTTATTATATAGGAGTAAATTGGTAAACTTCACATTGCATTATTGGTTTCTTAATACGCGTGTCTTTGGCTAAGGTGACACTTATTATGGGACGGAGGGAATATAGTATAGTAAGAGTACTCAAAATCAACAATTTAATTTTTATATTATTTATTAGCAACACCAAATGTCTCCATGCACCTTACTAAAAATACCTAAGCAGATTAATAGTTGTATTTTAGCCTATAACCTCTGAAATGGAGTAGTCAATTTCACCAAAGAAAAGGTCCCTAGAAGAAAACACAGTGTACATACCAGGAAAAAAAAGTAGGATACTGATGCTTTTGCCTTGATTTCAGCAGGAGTAGCAGAGTTAAGTATAAGTAGATATCCTGCAGACTTTACACAGAAGCTGATCTTATATACTCCATAAATAAAGAAGCCTCCAATGATATAAAAAGAGATAAATATTGAGCTTCGATAAAAAGTTATGTGTACAACTTTTTACTGGCAGAAAAGGCTAAAGAAGAGGGTAATTAAAAAGAAAAGCAAGAAGAAGAATGATTGTCATGAAGAAATTTTTTTCCCATGCCTATACACCTAGACTTTCACATGGCTATACACCCAGACTTTCACATGGCTATACACCCATCCCTATGCCTTCATTCCAATCATCAACACAATACAAAAATAGTTCGAATCAAAATGAAAAAAAGAAATAAAAGAAGAATGTTTGAGATCAATTTTCTAGCATATAAATTCTTGTTTCTGCTTAGGTCTCTCTCTCTCTCTAAATAGTATATCACTCTCTCACTTGCAGTGATTGTTCCACTGATGAGTTGTGAGCTTAGATATTTTTGTAGATTGGATTTGAAATATACGTCATAGTGACAAAAGATTTTAAGGGTGTGTTTGGTATGGCGATTTTTTTTTTTTTTTTTTTTTTTAATTTTACCATTTTTGGTTGGTCAAAACACCACAAGAAAAAAGATATTTAACAACAATTTTTTTTTGTTGCCATAGATTGATTATTGTTTAACGAAAATGTACTTTTAAGAATAAAAAAAAACAAAAAAAGTTGTTGATAAACTTTTCTCTAACTACGTTATTGCAACGATGTGCAACTTTTTTTTTTATTGCCAAAAGTACTTTTTGCAACAATAATCAATACTATAGCAAAAAAATTAAATTGTTTGGCAACAAAAAAATTTATTTAACAATAAAACTAAGTTGTTGCCATTTCTATACTTTCTTGTAGTGAAATTTTTTTCTAGGAAAAAAATTTCCTTAAAAATAAGAAAAATGACTTCCTTAGTGAAAGTAGGAAAATAAGTCTCGTTAGTGACATTTCAAACGCATTGTCTCTTCCCCCACCTCTCAACGCCCTCTATAGTGTTCTCTTAGATATATATAAATGTTTCTTTAGATAATATGATTTTTTATTTGCTTACATAATACCAAAAAATAAATCGGAAAAGGGTCATATATACCCATGTACTAGCAGAAATATATTGTTTAAATATACCCATCGTTATACTTTCGGTTCAAACATACCCCTCTCGTTCAATTCGGCACAAATTTACTTTTAATTTTAATGACGAGACACGTGTCAAACTCATAATTCAAATGACTCACCTCCAATTTTAGATATTAGAATCCACCCGAACCCTACCTGACCCATTTTCATCATTATCTTCTTCTTCGGATTTAAACTATCTCTGATAGTTCAGAAAAATATTTTCCTCCGTACCAAACAAATTAAATCCTAAAAGGAAAAAAGAGGTGAACAAGATATTTACTGTGTGATATGTGAATATCATTTTAGGACGGGGGGCATGTGTGGCTTTCTTGTTTTCTATCGTTTTTGGAGTTGGAGGTCCCTCAAGTAAGCTTAGGGCTACTCACCCTATTTCACTATTTATTACTCTCTTGTTTTTGTGTCTCTCAAATAGAGAAATAAAAGATTAGGCATTTTTGGTGTCATGTGCTTTTGCTTTAAGGTCGTTTGATAAGGAACAAGTTATGTCGAGGTATAAAATAGAGATTAAATAACAATGGGGTTATAGTAGATATAGTTTTATAGATATATAATTAGCTTTCATTGGATTAAAAATAAGATATATCGATATCCATATCTATCTATATTATTTTAAAAGCATGAATATAAATGTTAGTTGACCAAAATATCATTCAAATATTGAACGACTTTTATACCCTCAATAAGCTAGAATTATTATCCTGTTGCTACTAGGAACTTCTTAATATCAGAATAAATGCAAATTCATATGTGCTTTTTGTATGGTAATAATAGAAAGCATCATATATGAAAATTAGTATGATAGATCAAAATTGTATGTTATTGAGTAACTGTTGTGCGATTTATTATGGGAAAAAGGTGAACTTATCAAAGAATAAAAAGCAACAAGTCATATTACTAAAAATTTAAAGTTAAATATTTTTGTAACTCATAAAATAAATGTATATAATTATAAATAATATTATCTAATAGTATTTTTTACTATGATTGAGATTGTTTGAGAATAACGTGCAACTGCAAGTTTATAGAGACTAGTCTACATTATTACAAAAGCATGAATGACAATGTTGATTGACCAAAATACCCTTCAAATATTAAACGACTTTTATATCCTTTTAGTCTAATTCTACCATATTTCTATTGGTTATTTTTGGTAAATTAAAAAGATATCACAAACTAAAAATAGAAATTTAAACGAATACTACTTCTAAACTAAAAAGTCTTTGCAATCACGTTCGAATCCGTCTTGCCAATTGACTACAATTGGGAAATTAGGAATCCTAAACTAAATACTTAACTTTTCTCCCTGATGTGGCAATCCAAAAACGTTGCACTAATTCCGTAGAATAACTTTAACAATATTGTTGAGTTATAGACGAAAGAGGGGTAGCTTTTTTTATTTTCTAATTTAAGCGCCGTAAGAATTTCAATCAATATTTTGTATTTACGGTTCCTTATTGGATAAATTGTGGTATGCCTTTGGATAAGAAATGCTAAATAATACTCCTACTATTAAGTAAGTTTGTAAAATAACTAAATCAACAGAAAATGTTATGCTAACTAATCACTAATTTGACTATTACATGATTCGAGGTATTTCTTTTCAAGTTGCTTATCAGTAGAGAAAAGAAAAGGATGCTTTGTAGTATACGATCACATAATTAGAAAATTAGAGAACTCAACTTTTAAGGTTCTAACAACGTCTAATTATGTTAAATATTAGATATTAGGTGATCACTCAACATGCAGCTACAATTTATTGATTCGACATAAATATTATCATAAACAACGAAGGATCTTATAGCAAAACACGATATAGTAGAGGATTTATTTTTAAAAGCATTTAATACAAATGTTGGTTGACCAAAATACCCTTCAAATATTGAACGACTTTTTTACCCTTATAAGTTGAGTATTCCTTAAAAACATAACTTCATGTTGGATAAAATTGTAACACTAAAAACTTTGCCAATTAGTAGGATGAGTTTGCATCGGATTCCCATTCTAATCCCAAGCATGTTGATTCCAAATCAAAGTCTAATCATTGTAGAAACTTTAACATGCACTAACCGTAACTAAGAAGTTTTCAAACAAATTTAAGACATTAGATGTCGAACATTAGCATTACTTAATCGTAGATCCAAGTACTATAAGAATTCTTTAGCAAAAAAATAAGTCACTTATTTTGAGGGTCCTAATTAGGATGTAATATAAAAAATTTAAGAGACCTATAATATTTACAAATATTTTACACTCGAGCAGTCAACCAAAGAGCCCGCTTCTAACCCTATTGATATTGGATACTTCCATTAATGGCCAAACTTAGTGTTACGAAGAGCAATCTGGATAAAGGTCTCTGAAATTGATCCATTACATTTAATATTTTATTAAGCTAACTAATTATTTTAGAGTGTCATGTCATATTTTCAATATAAAATATAAGAATTCAGCTGAGATTCACTTTTTAGTTAACTTGGCCAAAGTTGGATGACTTTCAAAAATAAAAATAAAAAGATTTTGGATAATAAACTTTAATTAAGTTGGATGATTTTTATGTAAAAAAAAATAGAAAAGTCTTGTTCGGATGATAAATTTTAATTAAGTTGGATGAATTTTGGGTAACAAAAATAGAAATGTAACTTTTATGTGATAATTTAATTAAGTAGGATGGCCTTTATGTAACAAAAAATTAAAAAGTTTAAATTTGATGACATTTGTGTGATAAATTTTAAGTTGAATGATATTTATGTAATAACAATTTAAAAAGTGATTTTGTGTACACTAAGTTGAATGACTGTCCATTAGGATATTATTGTGGGAATCAATATGGATATGCTTAAATGAAATAGGAGGACGAGAAAAAACAAAAATAGCTATCTAAAATTGATTGATTATCTTTTGCAAGTCAGTAGGTATAGAATTTTATATTGAAAGAAAAAAATAATTCAAATTGTTTGGACGTCTAAACATTTCATCATAAAAACTATCATGAAGTTAGAAAATTTACGGCAAGGACTTGATTTTCTTTTGTGATCAACTTAAATTTATACATAAATATTAACTAAATATTCTTAAAATTGACAGATATTCTTATAATTTAATTTTGTTTAGAAACAATTTTAAACTCTTTTATATTTGTAATTGACAATAGATAAATATAGGCTTAATACATAAGCCCCTTTAAGTTGTCAGGATATTCCATTTAGACAGTCAAACTAAATCATGTTTCAATTAAACACCTCAACTCCTAAAAAAGTGTTCCAATTAAACATTTTCGATTCCAATAACAACATACCCAATGTAATCCCGCAAGTAGGGTCTGGAGAGGGTAGAGTGTACGCAGACCTTATCCCGTTGTTTCCTGGTAGACCCTCGGATCAAAGAAAAGCAAATCAAAGCAGTGCGGAAAAAGAAATAACAGAAGTAAAAGGCCATGGAAAAAGACTATATAAAGCATGACAAAAAATCTGAAAAAGGAACAATAACATAACTACCAAATCATAGAAACAACATATAGTAACAGAAATCAATGAATAAGAAACTGCAAGAGTAATACTTCCAGTTCCAATTGGAAAAAAAGAAAAAGAAAAAAGAAACTGCGTGTTGTTTCATTCGTCTATTAGGTAGTTACGTTAACGCTAATGTTAAATTATCTTACTCATAACATGTTTTCCATGTGGGGAAAAAGAGAAAAATATACAATTCCAAAAGAAAATCATTTTTAAAGAAATATTAAGTAGATATAATCTTATACTATAATAAGATTTTTGTACCTCATAAAATAAATGTATTATTTATAAATAACCGCCTAATATTTTTTGCTATAATAGAGGTTGACCGGAAATAACGTGCAAAGCACGTTTATAGAGACTAGTATTATAAAATGTGTGTGTGTGTGTGTGTGTGTGTGTGTGTGTGAGTGTGATTAAAATTGAATAAATTGGAACAAACTTCCATATTCAATTTTAACCTTATTTTTCTTAAAAAATATTGAGAGAGAAAGCTTCGAAGAGGGGCAAATGCGTCATTTTATTATTTTATCTCTGGATTGTTATCTAACACATAGAGTCTGCTATAAAAATAATACCGTAGTTGAGATATAAATAATCTCTGGATTGTAACTTCCAAAATAAAAAATTGTAATCCTACGTTTAAAATGTTTATCTTACTTTCTTTTTTAGTAGGTTAAAAAAAAATGTTTCTTTCCCTTTGTGGCAACTTCTTTTCCATATGACATGTTTAAGACCACAAGATTAAAGGACATTTTGCCACATTCTACACATCTTTAATTTAAGAACAAAAAATTTAAAAGTCTTTTTTGCTTTCTTAAATTTCGTGTAAAGTCAAAACCAGACAGACATTTTAAAACTGATGGAGTATCAAATAATGTCATAAAATAATCTCACAATTTATATCGGGATTATAATCCCTCATCTTAGCCGCTTCAACTTCTGTTTGTTTCACATAGTATTATGACTGGTTGCGTCCTTGTTTATACCTGTCAAACGAAAAGCCCATACAATGGTAGGGACAATATTAGCCAGAGAAGAGAGTGTTGGGCCTTAGGGGCATGTGGTGATAAGATAAGTCATGTTTCAATGTTGGCACTAAGAATATGAATGAATTTATCTTTCTTTAAAGTTTTTCTTTGTTTCTAGTATTTATTAGGTTTTTGAGTAGTCAATTTACACTTCCATAGTCCACGAAATGTCCAACTCCTATCTAAGATATTGTATGCAGAAAAATAATTAAGGGCAAAAGAAGACATTTCCATCAATAGATAGGATCAATTTGTCTAAATTCAACTCTCTTGTCGTGCCATAAAATTTGAAATAGTGTAAGTTCAGGGTTTGAGCGTCACAATTAATTTAACTTTAAAAGGTAAGTCTCATTACCTTATTGTGAAGTACCGACTATTTTTACAATTTTTTAAGTCTTCTGCGTACAGTCATACGATGAAATTTTATGCAAATTAAAGATTGAATTTGAAGTCTTAAGTTGGTAAAATTAATTTATGCGAGCACAATTTTCAAAACGTATAAAAAATGGGAGACTGTTGGATGTCAAGTGTAGGAAACAACTCATTTACGCCCTAATACGCGATCGTTAAGAAATCTGAAATTTGGTCAAGTGTTGAAAACAACTCAGTTTTTTGCTCCAATACGCGACCACCACACGGTTTATAATTTGGCCAAGTGCGGAAAACAACCCAGTTTCGCTCTAGTACACGACCGCCACACACAGAGGCGGATCCAGAATTTAAACTCTATGAGTTCATTCTTAAAATTCTTAGTATTGAGCCTATTATATTTTAAAGTTATGGAATATATAATGATACGATTCCTAAATGGGAAACTCTAAGAATCAAACACAAGGTAATTGCGGAAATTAAAATAGCAAGAAATTGGGGATGAGAAGAGAAGGATAGAAGCAAGACACAATTAGTAGTCCATTTATGAGCAAATTTGGCAAGAATACCAAACCCTCTCAATCTAACCCACTAAGGCACCTATATATAGTACTATTTGAAATCAAATAAGAGCAATTCAAATGAAATCCACAAGTGAATAACTCTAAATGAAATCAAGGACAAGGTTCATTCAACAACCATGAAATCACACTCTACAAGCTAAGTCTAAGAAACTAGGGCTAGTAAGCCAAACCAACTATGATATTCAATATCGATCTCAATTCATCCAAATCTCCTCTCTAAAGACTAAGTGGCACTATATATATGTTTGGTATTATTACAACTAAGACCCGAAAGTGATCTTTGCAAATATAGCCTCAATTGAAGACCTCTCCCGTCGTGACCTCTTTTACGGACCGTAAACATTTATACGGTCTGTACTTCGCGTCGTCAATCCGTAACAGAAGCTGAAATTTCCACAACTGGTTTACGGTCACATTTACGAGCCGTCAATAGTTTTACGGGCTATATAATGAACAAAGACACTTAAACAAAATCTGCCAAACGGGCCAGCTGATTTACGATCACAATGACGGGCCGTCGATTGTTTTACGGTCCGTCAAATGGGTTTGACGGGCCGTACTTCGTCTTCACTGCTCTCTTTGTCTTCAACTTCACTCTAAGCAATCATCCACACATTGTAGACCTTTGTAAGTTTTTCTTCAAGGGACTCCAAGGTCTCCTTATGCATGAACATCGCTTGCAAGACTTGGAGTTCCTTGGCTTGACTTCGAGTGAACGGCCTTGATGCGCCCTTTGATATCATATCATTTACTATTTATTACAATTTTAGTATATTTTTTTTTTTACTAATGAGATTATGCTCCGCGTTGGAAGTTAGGGGTTCAATGAACACTGCGCGTAGTGTGCTAGATGCGCCTCTGGGCACACAATCACATATAGGTATAAATTTTGGATTTCGAAAATGACTTTTAATTGAGGATTTTGAGCATTGGGTCTTCTCCCACAAAGCAAATGCGACGTTGGGAAAACTCCCACACTCAAAGGTAAGTACTTTATGGATGGATAAGTACATAAATTGTCAACATTCAATCATGCTCCTAACATCAAATTACTTAGCATATCCCTAAATTTCAAGAAACGTCTTCAAGAACTTAAGTGGGGAAAACTTAGTATTTTGTTAGAACTTTGCTAAAGGTAATTTTGCTACTCCATATCAAAGTTGATGATTGACTCATTCCGTACTAGAAATAATCGCAGGAAGTTCTTTGATAAAGTCCTACGAATATGCAAAAATGTTATTTTGTGAATGGAGACCAGACACAATTGCTTTAGCAGGGAATGAAATCGTAACTATATATTCATTTGAAAAGAAAATAATCATCTACATGGAGTACTATTTGTCTACTTCTTGCATTAGTCACGTCTAATTTGCATTCTTATTTAACTCGTTCGATGTGAAGACCTTCCACCCCTGTATAAAGCATCTCCTCTCATGATTCATGCAATTTATTAATAAACTTTTTCATTTTATTTATTTATTAATTATTAATTTTTGGTCTATCGTTGAGTAAAATCAACGTTAACGTTAAAGTTAGAATCTTTTAATCATGTTACGATTATAGAATACAAGAATTGATGGAGTTTGATGGTGGAACTAACTATAAGTCCTAAATGGCTAAATAACACTTTGATGGAGGAATTAAGTTGAAAGGATAGTTTGGGTTAACTGTTTTAACCACTTAAATTGTGGATTACGAAGAGTTGACTACGCGATGTTGGGAGAAGACTTGGACAGTTGTTTTGATGTAAGTTGATGGTTTTTATCTAAGTCAAGAGCTAGATTGGGATGCGCAAATTAAGGGTTCAGTAAAATACTAAAGTATACAATTCAAGCTCGTATGTTTGAATATTATAGTGGGCATATAAATTTTTGTTGTTAAACTGTTAGCTTTACACGTCAGAATTCATTACATATAAGAGAACTCAGTTATGTGCATATGTTTATCAATCACTCAGATCAAGGATAGAAAATGACTAACTTCTATGATGTGTTGTAATTACTTATTTATGTGCAATTGTTTAGTATTGCTCAGACTTTTAGCTTGGATTCAGATTAATGTGATCATATTCAGAAATAGAGAAGTAGCCAACCTCCCCGAGTATGAGAGTCACAGTGGCCAGAGATAGCTACCCATTCTTACATATGCTAATTGTTAGAGGTGGGATATAGGCCGACCCCGTGCGTGTTTTCAGATCCTCACGTACGCAGGCCACTATGCGTAAATCTTTTTCAAAAAAATTATTTTCTTAAAATAAACTCAGTTTAGTTCCAGTTTTAGTTGTCGATTTCAGACTAGTTTTCAAATTCAGTTTCAACTTATAGATTTACAGTATTTTATTGTGTGAATTGCTTGCTTTACTTCTCGCATTTTAGTTGTCAATTTCAATCTCAATTTTCAAATTCAGTTACATTTTTAGTTGTCGATTTCCAATTATTTTATCTCCCAATTTATTTAAAAAAAAAAACCGTAAAAATTTGGAGATAAACAGAAACTTAGAAATATAACTACATGATAAGAGGACATCTACGAGTGAGGAAGTACCAAGTAGGATTGTTTAAAAATTTGATAAAAACCACATTATATTTTCTACTGAGTTGTTTGAAATTTTACAACAACAACATACCCAGTGAGTCCCACAATGTGGGGTCTAGGGAGGGTAGATTGTATGCAGACCTTACCCCTACCTAGGTAGGGGAGGTCAAGTTTCCAAGACCCTAGGCTCAAGAAAAAGCATAGGAAAGGTTAGATATGGGTAAACAATTCAAAGCAATTATGAAAATGAATCAACGAAAGTGAATAATCCATGATAAACCATTCTGTGCAAACAGATACTCGCACAGATCAAGGGGCAAGAAACTAAAGATCAATGCAACTACTCGCAAGAAAGGATAAACGCGACTACTTACTAACCTTCTACCCTAATCTGAGTCCTCCATAACCTCCTATCTAAGGTCATGTCCTCGGTAAGCTGAAGATGCGTTATGTCCTGTCTAATCACCTTTCCCCAATACTTCTTCGGCCTACCTCTACCTCTTCTGAAACCGTCCATAGCCAGCCTCTCGCACCTCCGCACTGGGGCATTTGTGTCTCTCCGCTTCACATGCCCAAACCATCTCAGCCTCGCTTCCTGCATCTTGTCCTCCACCGAGGCTACTCCTACCTTATCTCGGATAACTTCATTCCTAATCCTATCGCTCTTAGTGTTCCCACACATCCATCGCAGCATTCTCATTTCCACCACTTTCATCTTCTGCACGTGAGACTTCTTGACTGGCCAACACTCCCCCCCATACAACATAGTCGGCCTAACCACCACTTTGTAAAACTTACCTTTGAGTTTTGGTGGCACCTTCTTGTCGCACAACACTCCGGAGGCAAGCCTCCATTTCATCCACCCTGCACCAATAAGGTGTGTGACGTCATCATCAATCTCCCCATTTCCTTGTATAATAGACCCAAGATACTTGAAACTATCTATCTTCTGTATGACCTGGGTGCCAAGCTTCACCTTCACGTCAGCCTCATGCACTATATCGCTGAACTTGCACTCCAAGTACTTTGTTTTGGTCCTACTCAACTTGAACCCTTTAGACTCTAGAGTTTGTCTCCAAACCTCCAGCTTAGCATTAACTCCGCTGCGAGTCTCGTCAATCAGGACTATGTCATCCGCGAATAACATACACCATGGCACCTCACCTTGAATTTTTCGCGTCAATCCATCCATTACCAAGGAAAATAAAAATGGGCTAAGAGCTGATCCCTGGTGCAACCCCATCATAACTGGGAAGTGCTCCACGTCTCCTTCCATAGTCCTTACCCTGGTCTTGGCCCCATCATACATGTCCTTGATCGCGCTACTGTACGCCACAGGTACACCTTTAGCCTCTAAGTATCTCCATAGAACCTCTCTCGGCACTTTGTCGTATGCCTTTTCTAGGTCGATGAACACCATGTGTAAGTTCCTCTTCCTCTCACTATACTGCTCCACCAGTCTCCGTACAAGATGAATAGCTTCTGTGGTAGAGCGCCCTGGCATGAATCCGAACTGGTTCTCTAAAATGGACACGTCTCTCCGCACCCTCATCTCCACCACCCTTTCCCACACTTTCATAGTGTGGCTTAGCAGCTTGATCCCTCTGTAGTTGTTGCAACTTTGAATGTCGCCCTTGTTTTTATACAATGGAATCATTGTACAAAGATCACCATTCTTCGGGCATCTTAGCCGTCTTAAAGATGACATTAAATAACCAAGTCAACCACTCTAGACCTGCCCTGCCTGCAGTCTTCCAAAATTCCCCAGGAATCTCGTTGGGCCCGGTCGCTCTCCCCCTACTCATCCTATGAACAACACCCTTAACTTCCTCAAACTTTATACTCCTACAATATCCAAAATCCCGGCACCTCTCGGAGTACTCCAAATCTCCCAACGCAATGTCTCTGTCCCCTTCGTCGTTCAAGAGTTTATGGAAGTATCCTTGCCATCTCTGTCTAATAAGAGCGTCCTCTACCAGTACCCTGTCATCCTCGTCCTTGATGCACTTCACCTGATCCAAGTCACACGCCCTCCTCTCCCTCGCCTTAGCTAGTCGGTACAACTTCTTATCCCCGCCTTTGTCCTCTAGTTCTGCATACAGGCGTTCAAAAGCTGCTATTTTTGCCGCCGTAACCGATAACTTTGCCTCCTTCCTCGCCATCTTATACAATTCCTTATTCGTCAATTCAACTCCTCCTCCGTTCCTGTCCCCGAAACCATAACCTCCATGCACATCATCATATCCCCCTGAAATTGACCCGATGTGTCCATTGAAATCTCCTCCTATGAATAGCTTCTCAGTGGGCGGTATACCTCCCACCATCTCATCCAAATCCTCCCAAAAATGTCTCTTCTCCTCCTCTCCCAAGCCCGCTTGGGGCGCGTAAGCACTAATAATGTGCAAAATAAACCCTCCAACGACTAGCTTAATCGTCATCATCCTATTATTAACCCTCTTAACCCCTACCACGTGGTCTCTTACATCATTATCTACTAAAATGCGTACCCCATTCATATCCCTCGACCTACCTGAGAACCATAGCTTATACTCGTCCACATCTTTAGCCTTGGATCCTACCCATTTAGTCTCCTGGATACAAGCTATATTAATCCTCATCTTCGTAAGAATCTTAACTAGTTCAATGGACTTCCCCGATAAAGTCCCAATATTCCAAGACCCTACTCGCAGACTAGAAACTCCCTTAACTTACCTACCCCCTCTAACCCTCACCCCGGTCCGAGAACATGACCCTAGTCCACCATCGTCTACCAAAGCCAGTAAAGCAAATATAACCTACTCAAATAGGCAAGAATCAATACTAAAACACAACTTAGCAATAATCTAGATGAAAGTCTAAATACTACGACAAGAACAATATAAGTAATGCAAAAATGTAAATTAGCTACAAGGATAAAAACATAGAATTAAGAGATGCAATCGGATGTAAAACTAAAGGTCTGAAAATGAAGCAAGCATGCAAAAGAAATTACGAACTACAACAAATAAAAATAAAGGCAAGAATCTCAAATGAAAAGCAAGCTGGCAACTTCTACCGTGT
Source organism: Lycium ferocissimum (assembly GCF_029784015.1). Classification (NCBI taxonomy): domain Eukaryota; kingdom Viridiplantae; phylum Streptophyta; class Magnoliopsida; order Solanales; family Solanaceae; genus Lycium; species Lycium ferocissimum. The sequence continues at coordinate 54,292,085 of NC_081348.1, read as the reverse complement.
AAATAAAGTAAATCAAGCAACAGAGACAATCAACAACTTATTGTAAAGCAAAACAATCTACTGGCAATATTAAGTCTAAGAATTGATAGATAGTACCAAATTATAAAATAGTAAAGATGGAAAGATAGAACCTCTGGGTAGTTCACCGGATCAGTGGGCTCACCGAAAAGCTGGTGGGAGACTGCCGTACTCTTCGTCGGCGCTATTGTTCACAGACACGAGCACGCACACACACCCACGCAGAGAGAGAGAGAGCAAGCGCTAGCGAGAGAGAGATAAAGAAAGAAGGGGAGCAGCGGTGGATTGTTCTCCGGCGCCGGACGTGGACTCTGACCAGAAAAGGGGGTACAAGATAGAGAAGGATAGAAGAGGAGGGAGAGAGAGAGAAAGTGTGGAGGGAAGCGGATAAGGGTGTGGGGGAAGAGAGGAGTGGGATCCCTTACCTGTGCTCTACATTGCCGCCGGAATGGCTGTCAGAGAACAAGCTTCGCAGTGGTTGTGTAAAGTTACCGTTGGAAGAGAGAGAGAGAGACGATCTTTAACAAAAGCGGTTTCGAGTTGTTTGAAATTTTAAATATCGAAAAAATTTAACCCCCCTCTAACTTTAGTATCAGAGCAAGAAGATTTTGGACCATAAGAACTATATTTTTGATGAGAAGACCTTTCACTGCTAGACAACGAAGATCATCAACCACTATTAGACAAATTTCTATGGACAACACAGTTTTAGTAAATATATAAGTTTTCATTATCGTATGATAGACCTTACCCGACAAAAACTAGGAAAAACAAGAAAACTACTAAATGCAAAGACTTTATACAATATAAGACAGTTCTCAAGTACGGCACAATTATATAGACATTATAGAGAAGAGCAATTGTCAGCTATAGGAACTAAAGTTACCACTATAAATTTAATAAACCCAGAGGCTGTAAGACAAATAAAAAAATACTAGACTAAGTTTAATGCATATGGGATTAATAGTAATAGGATTAAAAGGATTAACTAGCAAGAATCTCGGAACTAAAGTCCTAATAGTAATCTATCATGATAGATGGTCAGATATGAAAAAGTCAATAATAGGAATAACAGAGGTAGATATGACAAATAATGGAGGGATTTTTTATATTAGCCAGACTTTATAATGAATTTGGCAGAATTTGAAAAACATATTAAAATAGGAATAGAGACCAAAGGATACGAAGAAATGTGTAATGGTAATAATTTATTAATGTGTGTAGGATTTCTAGGAAAAATGACCAATAATAGTAACACAAAATTTAAAATTAAAGTAGAAGATGTAGTAGAAGTAATGGGAAACAGAGGAATAAAGCTAATAAAACCCATAAAAATAAATCCTGAAGAATATGCAGGGTTAGAATGGAATTTAGAAGATTTTAATAGAAAAAAGATTCTACAGCCAAAATCTCACCTAATATATACTAATTCTAGGGGAGAGATATCTATACAATTTACTAATTATAATTACACACCACATAGAGACATAGAAGAAGAAAGTACTTTAGATGAAAATAAAACTACTGAGTCAAATTTAATGAATATAGAACTAATACAAGAAGATTTTGAAGTAGATATTGCTATAGAAAAAGCAAAAGAACTCCATAAAGAAGATAAAAATAAAACTTTTAAATGTAAAGGATGTAAGTTAGAACATCTAACACTAGAAAAAGCTATAAGCCATTTTAAAATATGTGAATTTAGAACTGATAATTAGGGATATAGAGTAGAAAATATGTCTCAAAAGAAATCAGACGAATTTGATAAAATATTAGAAGATATACAAGACAGTGATGAAGAAATAGAGTTAGACTCAATAATAAGTCAAAAAGAATTAATGGAATCTAGTGTGTCTAGTTCTAGTCCATTTCAAAGAACAACCGTTGGAGAACAATACACAGTAGAAACGAGTACAGGAAATGTACCTAGGTGAAGAGTTTTTAGAACAACAAGAGAACCCATAGACAATGTAAAACCATCATGAAAAAGAGTGCCTATAGAGGAACCTATTATTCTTCAAGAAGGAGGAAATAAGGGTAAAATACTGAACATAGCGGCTCATGATCCACAGAGATGGAATTCAGTAATAGACCTTTGGAAAGGAATAGTAGTAGCAGACTACATAAAAACTTATAACGACACAGATCCAGAAACAATGTATAAATATCTAGAGACATTTTTAGGAGAATCAACAAAGGCTTTATGGGAAGCATACAAAGAAAATTTCCCAATGGAATTTCAACACTTAGTATCCATGGGAGCAAACCCATATAACTTTACTAACAAAATACATACTTTAATTACAGGAGAGGACCCAAATAGTGGATTACTAGTATTACAAAGAAATGCAGTAATAAAATTAGAACAATTAAGTATAAGTAGTTGGTTTCATATTAAAATAATTTTGAATGATTATTTTTACTATTGTACTATTAGCGGAAATGCTTTTGACCAAGAGTTAGGCAAAAATTATTTAATAAATTACCAGGAGCCTTCGGAAGAGAAATAGAAGACAGATGGAATAAGAGAGATGGAGTAGTACAAAACCCTAATCTAAAATGGTCAATAGGACATAGAATACAACATATATGGATATATTACAAGAAAAATGTACACATATACAAATACAAAAACAATTAAAACAAAATGAAATGAGTTTTTGTAAAAGCGTGGTCTACACTACTCAGAGCTATGATAAAGACAATTATAAAAAGAAAAAGCATAGAAAGTATAGAACTCAATATAATAGAAATTATCCTCAATAAAATAAAAAAAATATTATCTTAGAAAATCAGCAGCTAGAAAACCTTATTTAGACAGAAATAGACATGTAAGAAAATATAGAACTGAAAGGAATTATAAAAATAGACTGGAATGTTTTACTTGTGGAAGTATAGAACACTTAGCAAATACATGTCCAAAAAGAATAAATAATAAGACAAGAAATTCACAGCTGATTGAAGATTTTCAAGAAACTTTAATAAATGTAGATGAATACATGTCAGACACAGAAAGTATATATTCCATAGTAAGTGTAGATACTGAAGAAAAAATCAAAACAGATTCATCAGACTCAGAAGCAGAAGAATTAATTAATGAAATAGGATTAGAAAAATTAGATTTAGAATCAATTCAAGTAGATAACCTAGCAAATATATCTGAAGACTGTAATCATGAGTTTGAAAGAAATAAAGGATTAGATAGTAATGCATGTTTCTTTTGTAAATGGTACCCTAGTAGAGAGAAAAGAGCTAAATGTAAAAATTGTTATATAGAAGGATGTATAATGTGTATAGAAAAAGAATTTTTTTAAAAAAAATAATAAAGAGGAAAAACATAAGAAAATAGAAGACCCTACTATTAACCTAAGAATGATAACATTAGAGACAAGAATAAATGAATTAGAAACTAGATTATATAAATTAGAAAAAGGAAAACAAAAAGAAGAAGATAGTGAAAATGAAGAAATAAGTCTATCTAATATACAACCAATAATGAGACCATTAAAAACAATACCAGAAGATTTTCAAGTAGAACTAATGAGTGTAGAGGATCATGAAGCACTAGTATGTAATGAAGATAAAAAATTAGGAACAATAAAGATACTTGCAAGAATTAAAATAGATGATTATGAAATAGAGACATTAGCATTAGTAGATTCAGGATGCACAAAGTGTATAATAAATAAAAGGATAGTTCCACCAAATTTAATAAAAATCCTAGAAAAATCAGTTGCAGCCATGCAAATGGATGGAACTCATAACATATATAGACATTATGTTCATAAAGCATACATTAGCTTCATAAATACATGTTCAGAATTTTACAAACCCAGCTATAAAATGGATAAAATATGGGTAAGAGACCTTAATATAAATGTAGATTTTGTCATAGGTTTAGACTTTATGTTACATAATAATGGTAGTTGTATGATTACAAGAGATGGAGTAATTTTCTTAAAAAATATTACTCATACACCAATGCAAGCTCTCAAGATTGAAACTAGAATCCGACATAAAAGATCCCTACCACGGATCAAATAAACCTGCAAAAGAAAGAAGATAGTTGTTGTAAAGACTGTCAAGAAAATAATACATGTTGTAAAAGTAAGATAGAAACAAAGAATTTAATTCTAGAAGAAGAAATATTAGAAGATGAAGATCTAATAGAAAAAGATTATACTCTAATAGATATAGAAACATAATTATATAATTTTAAAACAGGGATAGAAAGGATAGGAGTAATAAAAAATCAAAAGAATCTAGATAATATAATAAAAATACTAGATGAGATAGAAATTATAGGAGAAAAACCTTTAAAACATTGGAAGAATAATAAAATTGTATGTAAATTAGATATCATAAATCTAGAATATATAATTAAAACATCCTCTATAGAAGCAACTAACCAAGACGTAGAAGACTTTAAGATACAAATAAAAGAATTACTAAATATGAGTAATAAGGAGATCCACTTCTAAACATAGATATGCAGCATTTATGGTAAGAAATCATAGTGAAATAGTAAGAGGAAAAGCTAGAATGGTAATAAATTATAAAAGACTTAATGATAACACTAGGACTGATGGATATAAATTACCAGATAAGACAGAATTGATAAATAGAATACAAGGCCAGAAAATATTTAGTAAATTTGATTGTAAATCAGGATACTGGTAGGTACGAATGCATGAAGAAAGTATAGAATGGATTGCATTTACCTGTCCTGAAGGACATTTCGAATGGTTAGTAATGCCATTTGGATTAAAGACAGCTCTACCAATTTTTCAAAGAAAAATGGATAGTATATTTGGAGAATACAAAAGGTTTGTATTAGTATATGTAGACGACATATTAGTATTTAGTAGAGATATTAAAGAACACCTAGGACACCTACAAATGGTATTTAGACTATTTGTAGAACATGGAATAATAATTAGTAAGAAAAAGATGGAATTATGTAAAAATTATATAATTTTTTAGAAGTAGTACTAGGAGATGGTAAAATAAAGTTACAGCCTCATATAGCTAAAAAGGCTTTAGAGATGCCTGACAAGCTAGACAATGTTAAAGAATTACAAAAATTCTTAGGAATAGTAAATTATGCTAGAAGTTTTATAAAAGACTTAATTAAAATAGTAGCCCCATTGTATTCAAAGACGGGATCTAATGGTAAAAAATATTTTAATATTAAAGACATTAAATTAGTACAAAAAATTAAAGAAAAAATAAAAAATATTCCTTACTTAAATATGCCACTAGAAACAGACTATTTAATTATAGAAACAGATGGTAGTTTTGAAGGATGGGGAGCAGTATTAAAAGCAAAACCAAATAAATATAGTAATAAAGGTGAAAAAATATGTTCTTATCAAAGTGGTAAGTACAAAGAGAAAGGAAATATGAATAGTATAGATGCAAAAATTTTAGCTCTAATATACGGATTAAATAGTTTTAGATTATATATCTTAAACAAACCAGAAATATTAGTTAGAACAGATTGTGAAGCTATAGTTAAATTCTATCAAAAGATAAATGATAAAAATAGTAGTAGACGAAGATGGATAAATTTTATAGATACCATTTCAATTTATAACTTAAAGTTTGAACATATAGAAGGAAAAGATAATAATCTAGCCGACCAATTAAGTAGATTAAAGATTACTACTAACTAATAATATGATTTCCTATTTGCACAGCATGAGACCATCAAGTTCTCAGACAGCAGACAAGGAAAAAGGCATAGCCTCAACCCAAGACACCTACAGACAAAAGGTATTAGGTAACCTTCATTTTAGACCTACATCTTCATTAGAAAGAAACACCTTAGAAAGAATACATTTTGGAGCTAATAATTTAGTATTCTTTCCGCCATCCAATTGGACTTTTAAAGTATTACAGAATATATAATAGACAAACAACAGACATGTTTAGTAGACAATTTGTGGATATCACATAATAGAAAAGATTCTAAACATTTTATAGCCACCTTAAATGCACTTTGTCAGTATTTCACAGACAAAAACTTAGACAAGAAATTTAAATTTTATGTTGTAGTCCATGGTAGAACTAATGGTGTTTTTCAAACTTGGATAAAAGTCTTAGACTCTATTAAAGACATAAGAAAACCTCTTTTTAAAGGATTTAATGATTTTACTGAGGCATTAGATTATGCTAGAGGAATGTTGGGTCCAAATTACTATATTTCTCCAGCTCAAACAAAATCCCAATAAAATTCCTCGGATAACATACAAAAAGACACGATAAAGTAATTTTTTGTGATCATTGTTCTTCCATGACCGAAGCTTTCAAAAGACTTAACCAGCAAAAAGAGACACTAGTCCAAGAAAAAATGAAACTCTTGGAACAAGTAAAGATGTTAGAACAAAGACTACAAGCAGTTAAGTTCGAGTTAGCACAATCCCAGAGTTTTCCATCTCAGACAAAAATGGATGAGACGGGTGTGCATTCCCCAATGAATGCAGTTAGATCCACTGTATCGGATAAAGATACAGCTAGTCCGGTTCAAATGGTAGCCGGTAAAGACTTATCAAATCCGTTGATGGCTGTCACTTTGCCAAAAAGTGAAGATGAGGGATGTTCATCTCTCCAAACAAGGAGAAGACTACCAAAGACACTTACGCAAGGAGCTACTTCTACAAAGAAAAGCACACTTGCTAAAAAGAAAAAAAATGAAAAAATAGAAAGTATAGTTAAAGAGACATTGGAAAGATTTTTTCAGAGAAAAGAAGAACAAGACAAGCATATAATAAAAGAATTCTAGTCCAAAGATTATCTCCAAGTCCAGAGATGTCACCAGTCCATAGTTCAGATGAAGGACATATGGTAAATTTTCAGAACAGTGCATTTAAAGATTCACAAGATCCAAACGACGACGATTCGGGAATGAGTTTTGATTCTATCGCACTGCATAACCTAGACACATAATATATATATATATATATATATATATATATATATACACACATATATATGTGTGGAAGAAGTAATCATGATAAGATAAAAGACGGAAAGATTCGTTGAAAAAAGCAACGGCTAGAAGACATTTTTTAAAAAAAAAGAGACTTTATTAAAAGTAACTTTAATAAAGCAGCTACAGTAAATGGACACATCAGCAAACGAACAAGAATATAAAGTTTCTTTTGAAAAGTTTCACGTGACAATGGGGCCCAAAGAGCACCCGGCTGAACTCAAAAGATTCTTTAACATTTTGAAATCCGAAGTTGAAGTTCGCCAGACGCCTATAAATATGAGCATTTGTGGAGGAGCGAAGACATCACCAACAAGAGCCTCAACAATATCTCTCAAGAAAAAATTCATATTCCCCTTCTCTTCATCAAATGCCTCAATCCCTTTCCCACTCCAAAACCTTTGTAATATAAATTTCTGTTGTAAAATAGTATTAAGTTTTCAATAACTATCCCCTAGTGTGAAGTAGTTTTTAGGGTTCCCCGAAAGGGAAACCTCCCTCCATCTTCGAGTCATGTAAGTTTTATTAACTATGTTTCTATATTACTCTCCCTATTATGTAAATTATTCCATGTTTATATGAATATTATGTTTAAGTAATTACTTACTCGTTATTATGAATCTGTTACTCTTGGTATATGGTTAATCTCTTAATTTCTTAATAAACTCGATGGATTAACCTGTAAATTCCTAGGTGTTAAGGGGCCGTTAAAATGTCCAAACAAATGATAAAGGACTAACTATTGGCCATGGTAACCGGGGTGTGGTTAAAGAAGAAGGATATTAAGAATAAAGGTTAAGAGAAAGAGATGAACAGTGTAACAAGATTCATGACTGGACAGAGTCCAGATTAGTTAAAAAAAAAACGTAAAAATTGAGAGATAAACAGAAACTTAGAAATATAACTACATGATAAGAGGACATCTAGGAGTGAGGAAGTACCAAGTAGGATTGTTTAAAAATTTGATAAAACCACATTATATATATAATATATATATATATATATATATATATATATATATATATATATATATATATTAGCGAAAAAAAGAGGTTACTAGATACTTATTGGGTATTTTCAGAGGTACTTAGAAATATAACTACATGATAAGATTGGACATCGGTGACGAAGCACGTGGCTAGAGACAGACATTCTAGACTCTGTTTATTCATCACAATGGTATCGGATCTTTCGGAGTCCTTTACTTATTTTAAGACATTAAGGTTATTCTTGAGAAATGCCACAAAGATTCATGTATTCAAATTTTATTTAGAGGCTCATGACTTGACAGTGTATTTTTCTTTCAAACGTTCTTATGTATTTGTGATTCAATTTTCGAACAATTAATTAAAAATGTTAGTAGCATTTATTATTATGTTATGTTTATTAATAGTCATCATCAAGCTAGAATATGATTCACTCAATGGATAGTATAGATTGGGTGTCAGTCACGTCCACTCAAGTTTGGAGGCGTGACAAGTTGATATCAGAGCAACCACGTTTAGTGATCTAGGAAGTACTGACTTATGTCTTGTAGAGTCCTACATATGGGTGTGTATGTAGCACACCATATCCAATACTTAAAAGGCTACGGGACATATGAGAAAATTTCAATCCTAACTTCTTATATCGTGCATTGAGACTGACTTTTCAGAGTTCTAACAATCGCTTACCTCTAATTACGGAAACACTATAATTAGAACAAGTGCTGATCTATCGGAAGCCCCCTAAGGTCAGCAACATTTTTCACTTAAACACCTCAATTAAGACTTGTACCATTTAGATACCTGAAGTAGGGTTTGACTGTGTCATCTAGACATTTTTCACTGACTCAGCCAAATATGTAAAGAGTGTGTAACACACTCGCCGATGACATGTAAAAGTGACAAATTAAATGAAGACACGTGGCATTAATAATAGTTAAAAATGAATTATGAGAAAAAAGAAAAGAAAAAATAATTTTCAGCAACAACTAAAAATAAAAAAATTATTTTCCTTTTTTTCTCAATCCACCACAACTTCCATCATTTTCCCTCATCCACTTTCACCATTGTTGTGCCTTCACCATTGCCTCCATCACTTTCAAATTTGGAAGTTCAAATTTGCTATTTAAATCTTGATTAAAGTGAACGCTTATTGTGTTTTTATGTTGAAATTCATGATTGAAATATTATTTCGATGCTTTAAATTGAAGAAGTTGAGCTAAAATTTCAAAACTCCATTAAAACCTCTTGAAGCTTTCACGAATCAGTCCACTCATCTTTTCAGAATAAGGGCTTTAGTTGAAAACGTACTCCATCTAAACAGAGTTACTTAGAGGAGTTGATAGGAACATGATAAGTAATCCCAACACCTGATTCCATGATACTCCATAAATGGGTCTTCCCTGCACCACTTCTCCAATCTAACCTTACATTCTTCCTCTTTTCGATTTCTGTGTTTTTAGTTGATTCGTTCTCAATTTCTCATTTCCAACGATAAAAAATTCAAAATTATCCAATGAGCCAATCTTCTTGGTGGCGTTCCTCACACAATTGGATAAAAAAATGGTGGAAGGTTTGTTAATAGTAGAATATTAAGGGGAGAAGAAAGTGAAACAGAATAAAGAAGAAAAATAAGAAGATGAAGAAGAAGAAGAAGAAGATGATGAAGAAGAAGAAGGAGGAGGACATAAAAATATTTAAAAAATAAAAAATAAAAAAAAATCTGTTTTTTAGGCTTTTCACGCGCCTGTGTGGTGTGAAAATCACACAACTTGCCAAGCTAGTGAAAAATGTCTAAATGACACTGTCGGACCCTACTTCAGGTGTCTAAATGGTACAAATCTCAGTTGAGGTGTTTAGGTGAAAAATGTTACCGACCTTATAGGGCTCCCGATGGGTTCAGCCTTAGAACAATGATAGGGACAATATTAGCCAGAGAAGGGTGTGTTGAGCCTAGAGGCATGTGGTGATTAGATAAGTTATGTTTCAATGTTGAGCTTTCTTGTTTCTAGTATTAATATTAGGTTTTTGAGTAGTCAATTTACACCCTCATAGTCCACTGATGGGTATAAATTATTCATGTAATTTTATACATAAAAAATAAGTTTTAAAATAAAACATGAATAGTTATATCTTAGTCTCTCATATTTTCTAACAGAATCTTGCAGGAAAAAGAATACCACAGAAGAATGAAAAATAAGCAAATGCCAAAGAGATAAGAAAATATTTCATGGGTGCAACCACAAGTCCATGGTCACAACCGAGAACTTTCACATGTGGGAATTACATAAAGGCTATATTTAAAGAAGTTGCAAAATTCATGGATGTGACCGCCATTTTCATACTCACACCTGTCAAGTGTTGGGTTCAAGGGAAAAAATTATAAAGCTCATGGATGTGATCACCACTTTCGTACTCACACCCGTCTAGTGTTGGCTTCAAGAGAAAAATTATAAGGCTTATGGATGTGATCACCACTTTCATACTCACATCCAGCAAGTGTTGGCATCAACAAAAAAGCTACAAAGTTCACGGTTGTGACCACCACTCCAAGAAATGCATTCATGGGGAGATACTATATTTTCCTATAAATAGAGGCATCATTTTGCATAGAGATTATCGAATCCAATCCCGGAGAAAAACATAAGAAATAGTCTTTGCTCTATTTTCTCTTCTTTTTTATTTTATATTTGTAGGAGTAGTATTTTATTTTTAATTTCTTTCTTATATATTCCTTAATGGAGTAGTTTTTTTTTTTTTTTTTTTTTTTTTTTTTTTTTGGTTGGGATAGTTGAAGAAGCTTGGTATGATGTTATAATATTTATCTTTACTTTAATTTTTTCATGTCTTGATATTCAAATCTTTGATCTTGCTTCTTTTAGTCCCTATTCTCACGGAGGTATTAATTCAAGCTAGTTTATCGATTCAAAAACCTCAATGTTATTTCTTTTAGTCCTAATTTTCACGGAGAGATTAATTCAAATAATTTTATTGGTTTAAAATTGTTATCTTATTTCTTTCGGTCCTAATTCTCACGGAGGGATTGACTCAAATAAGTTTAATGATTTGAGGGGTCTCTATTTATTTCTTTCAGTTCTAATTCTAGCGGAGGGACTGACTCAAATAAGTTTATTGATTTTAAGGGCTAATCGCAAGAGGTCTTTATTCCTCATAACACAAATCAACCTCATAACACAAATCAAGTCAAATAAGTTTTCCTATTCTTTTGTGGAATTTACTAGAATAAGATTTTATTATAATTGTACCAAGTGGATTCAACGACTCCCAACTCTTTTCTTTTTAAATTTTCTAATAAGTTGTTTGTTTTATTTAAGTAATTTATAATTTCAAAACCTCTCCTTTCATCAATTTGATTCTCTCAAATAGTACCCAAGACAATAAACATTTGTAGCCTAGGTGGTTCCAATCTCTATGGGACGATATCTTAAATTATACTAGAATTTGCCAGAGTACGAGCGAATTTTACTATGCATACGAGCGAATTTTACTATGCACTTTGGCCTCGTGATCCACGAGAAGTCCAAATCCTAATCTAAGATGTATGCACAAAAATAATTAAGGACAAAATAGACTTTTCATCAATAGATAGGAATAAGTTTTCCTTTTAGGGGATTCGATCCATCAAAGATTTTATTTAGGAAAATTACATATTGACCGGTCGGTAAAAAATAATTACATTAGCTAGCCAAATATACATTATTACTTACATAAAATGAATATTTTATGTATATTATACATTAATATACAATATATTTTTACTGGCTATTATTTTAGTAGGCGATTATTTATGTCAAAGTTATGTGTTGTCTATGCGTTGTTCCACATAATTCACAGTTAAATAATAAAATAACGAAAATATATAAATCTTGAATCCACCGTTAATCTTATGCCTTGGAGAGTAGTATGAAACAATTAATTATTGAAAAATAATTTACATCTCTTATTTCCTTTGCAGCAATTTAAAATAGACTAAACAAGAAAGAAAAATAAAAAATAGGACCAATAGGTAGCAAGCTCATAAGAAAGGTGAAAAAAAAAAGAAAATATGATATGTATAGTATGAAACAATTAATTATTGAAAAATAATTTACATCTTTGATTTCCTTTGTAGCAATTTGAAATAGACTAAACAAATAAGAAAAATAAAAAATAGGATCAATAGGTAGCAAGCTCAAAAGAAAGGTGAAAAAAAACTCAAAAGAAAGGTGAAAAAAAAGAAGAAAATATGATATGTATACTATGAAATTTAAAATATGGATGAATATATTTTACTTTCCTAGCAAGAATCAAGAAGCAGTGTGAGCATACTTTTAGAATTCAACTTCCAATAAAAGATACATCACACCTTTTGATTTTGGTACCAAGTTTTTAGTGTGAACACTTAAAGAATTCAACTTCCTATTTCCAGCGGCTTTTTTTTTTTTTTTTTTTTTTTACTTTTTTGATCTCTTGATAACAAAAACATGAATACAACTTCAGGTCTCAGGGGGTTTCACAAATTACAACTAGATCTGAAATCCAACAACATAACTTTCATTCACAAAATAAAGAGAACAAAGAGCCCAGAACAAGTGAACAACACTCAAAGTTACTATTCACATTACCGTTCACTGTGCGGATTTTAAGTTTTTCTATTTTTTTTTTTTTGGTTCAACAAGTGAAGATCAAACCCTTATAACTCAACATATGCTCTGATACCAAATGATGTGAAAACCAAAACAAAAACACAATACAACCCAAGAACAGATTTACAATAAGAAAAGAAAGACGGAGTTGAATAAACAGGCTGATGTTATACCAAGGTTATATCTAACCAAGACCACAAGGTGAGTACAAGTTAAGAACACAAACTATCAAGAAAGGGATTTGATTACCACAAAGGAACTTCACCTTGGAGCAACCAGTACACTACTAAAAAAAATGGCGTTTTCGACCAAAAAATTTCGATTGGTCGAAAAAAAATCAACCATGCGCGGTCGAAAAATCAAGAATTTAATTTTTATTTTATTTTCAGTAGGATTTTGACCACACGGGGTCGATTTTTTAAAATGAAAATATAATTTCGACCACGTGTGGTCGAAATTAAATTTTGTATAAATAATAAATGGCAAACGTTTAAATTAAAAATTAAAAAAAAACCAATTTTCGACCACATTTATACGACCACATGTACATCTGCTGACCACATTTACACGACCGCATTACTTTTCATATTGAAAGGTTTTTTCTTTCTCTCTCTTTCCTCTCTCCCTCTCCTCTCTCTACCCACACACACCCTCTCTCCTCTCTCTCTACCCACACCACAACCCACCGCCCCACCAGCCCAGACCCTCAACCCACCGCCTTCCGACCACCGCCAGTCCACCGTCGGCGGCGCAGCCCTTGCATTTTTAGGTACGTTATTTTTTTTTCCAATGTCATGAACACTTACCAATGCATAATAATCTCATGTTATTAGCTACATTACCTTCTATATTTAGTAGATTTAATAACTTTATTTAGTGTTCAATATTTGTTTTAGGGTTTATTTTATTTTATGTTTTTTTTTTTTTTTTTTTGGATTTTGAGTTGAAATTGAATGTTATTTTTTGGGCTAGTTTGGTCCCTTTTTTTGGGACTATTTTGATTCTTTATTTATGTGCTATTTATTTATTTTGGTTCTTTATTTATGTTCTATTTATTTATTTATTTTATGTGCTCTTTATTTATTTTTTCTTTCCATTATGAAGTGCTAACATTATTGAGGCTACTGTGTACTTAAGCACGTATTGTTTTCCGGACAATATTATATTTTTTTGAAGTAATATCAATAGTTTAAGTCTTTAATAAGGCAAGACAGCTTATATGAACCACATAGTGCTAATCATGATCAACCATTATTTTGTTGGTTTACTTTGGTTATGTAGATTTAGACACAATTAATTAGCTCTTCTTTACTAATTGTTTTTTTCCCCCTAGTTGGTTATACGTATTCTCCATCATCTCGTATGTCAATGGAAAAAAATAGAAGTATATTTCAGTAGCAAAGTTTAAGTTGTCATTCTTTTTAGGCGCTTAAGTTGTCAATTAGCAAAGTTTTTGGACTGTTTTGGTCCATTTTTTTGAGAGTATTTTGGTTCATTTTTTTGGGACTGTTTTGATTCAGATTTTGGGACTGTTTTTGGTCATTTTTTGGACTGTTTTTTCGGAGTGTTTTTTTTGGACTGTTTTTTGGGACTGTTTTTGTGGACTGTTTTTTGGGACTATTTTTTGCGGACTTTTTTTTTTTTTTTGTTTTTGGTCTTTTTTTTTTTTGTACTGTTTTTTCTTGTTGTTAATATATGGGTGGTTATTATGTAGTTATTAATTAAAGTTAAAAAGATTTAGGTACTTTATCTATCTAGTTTCAAACTGCGCATTACAGGTAGGAAGGTTATACTTTGAAATAAAATTCTTTTACTAATCATATAAATTAAATATGGTTTAACAAGTTCAAACTTTCTGCAATTTGTGTAGATGGAATCTCGTAGTTGGATGTACGATAGAACTAATCCTGGTCGATTTGGGTTGAAGAATGAATTTGTAGCCGGCGTTTATGATTTTGTTGACTATGCTAAAACACTTGAGGATTTTACAATTCATGGTGTGGTTAGGTGTCCTTGTTCTAAATGTGAATGTATGAAATTCAAGACCCCGCAGATTGTTAGGCGACATCTAATGGAAAAAGGTTTTAAAAGTAATTATACGGTTTGGACTAGTCATGGAGAAACGCGTAACAATTTGGGTAGATTTACGTAACTTTGTTGTGGGTGAAAGTAGTAGGATGGTAGAACCTACTGTCCGAATTCTGAATGCGGGACATGGTTCGGGATGGTTATGGCATGCACGTTTCGGGGTTTTTGAATCAAGTGGCCATGTTGAAGAACCTCCCAATGAAGAGGCCACCGTTTTTATAAAAAGTTAAAAAAGCTAGTCGGCCCTTACATGATGGTTCTACCCACATCTCAATTATCTCGTCGTTGTTAGATTATTGAGTATCGAAATGAATAACAATGTTCCCAGAGCGGGCAATGGATTCAGTGATTGATCCTTACGCAATAGAATTGGTTGACAGGACTCTAGAGATACCCGATAATTACTATAAGGCAAAGAGATTGGTATCTAAGTTGGGACTCTCCGCGAGAATTGATCTTGTGAAAATGTTGCATGTTATACTATAATGATGACGTCGATCTAGAATCTTGTAAGTTTTATGGTAGTGAACTGTTTGTGGATACACGTAATGGGAAGAGAGTGGTAGGCGATGCATTTTGGGATGTTTTAGTTATTTTGTTGGTATGTTTGACTGGTTTTGGGAATTGTTTTTTTTTTCTTTGTTTTTTGGGGCTTTTGGTCTTTTTGGGTATTTTTTTTTTGACCGTTTTTTTGGACCGTTTTGGGGTTGTTTTTGTGTTTGTTTTGTGCGGAGTGTTTTTTCTAGACTTTTTTTTTTGGACTGTTTTTGGGGACTATTTTTACGGACTGTTTTGGTCATTTTTTGGACTGTTTTTTGGGACTGTTTTTGTGGACTGTTTTGTGCAGACTGTTTTTGGTCATTTTTTGGACTGCTTTTTGTGGACTGTTTTTTTTTTTGGGACTTTTTTTTTTTTTTGGACTATTTTTGGTCATTTTATTGTCCGTTTTTTTATGCTTAATCGTTTTTGTGGACTTTTTTTTGGGCTTTTTTTTTTTTTTGGCAGCTTTTTTGCGACTTTTTGTTGGGACTTTTTTTTGTTGTCGTTTTTGCGGACGGAGTTTTTGCGGACTTTTTAATTGTTAATTTTGATTTGTTTGTAGGAGCTCAGGAGGGGTCGGGCGGTACCTACGAGACGAGATCTTTAAGATGACTCACACGATAAGGAGAAAGACGCTAATGGTACGTAATCAGATGGGTTAAGGCAAGTATTGAAATAACTTGGGTAAGTCGTTAGTTAACAATAATAATATATTTTGTACTAAATTAGACTATTAACATTGTATCCTTTAATTTGGGCGAATTTCAATAACACTTGGGGAGTTTCGAGCCACTTAGCCAAGTACCACGGATAGACCGACGAGTTAATACAAGAACAACGTGATCGAGAAGGTTGCTCCCCGAACAAGGCATGGGACGGTTATGGGATGCTGTGTCGAGCCTTTCGTCGATACCCGGCCACTTCGGCTCGTAGGTGTTACCGGGATGATGGGACAATGGATCCTAAGGAGTATGAAGCTATGAAGCATCGAGTTGACACCCTAACAAGAACACTTAATTCCTCGGAGGCCGGGATGTTGGGTATGCAAGCCCAGTTAATAGCTTACTTAATTGGCGGCGTTTCCGATTCCCCCGTGTCCACGGGGATGCTCGTAGGTCATAGCCTCCTAGCCAACCCCGACCTTCCCAAGGTAGACGACGTTGGTCACAAGCTGACATAAATCATGCTCTTGTCGATGAGTCTAGTGGGGAGGATACGGATCATGTCTCTAACACCGAACATTGACCTTTTTGATTAATGTGCTTTTGGATTCTAATTACCTTTATGTTTAAATGGATATGTATATTATGTTTAAGGCTTTGAATGTAGTTTTAATTTGAACTAGAAGTACTTTTAATTTTAAGATGTTTAAGTGTTTGAACGTAGTTTATGATGTTTAAGTGTTTGAATGGACAATGTTTAAGCGTTCAAGTGTTTGAACATTGTTTATGGTTGTCGTGTTGAATTGTTGATGAATTGGATGGCTACGTTTTGGTTGATGAATTTGGTTATTTGAAAATTGGCGGGTGGGATGTCAAAAACGGGCAAATCTTTGGAAAAAATATTCCGATTTTTCGACCACATGTGGCGAAATGCGGCAACCCCTATTGCTAAATTTCGACCACATGTGGTCGAAATTGCATGTGGTGGAAATTGTGAAAATATTTTTTTTTATATTTAAATATAAATAATGTTTTCGACCACACGTAGTCGAAAAAGTTAAATATATAATTTAATATAAAAATAATTTTTCAGCCACATGTGGTCGAAAATAATTTTCCCTTAAATTCGGTAGAATGTGATTGCGACCACGTGTGGTCGAGAAAAAATTTCGACCTACCGATTAGCGACCTACGCGTGTGGTCGAAAAATTGGTCGAAATAAAGTCCTTTTCGACCTCGTGCGGTCGAAATTTTTGGTCGAAAATCCCGATTTTTTTAGTAGTGGTAATTGTTCACTAACGAACATAGGGATCTATCCCTGAACCTCTCTCACAAAGAGTCTTCAAAGATCAACCTAAACTAGGGTTTACAACCTCCAAAATGATGAGCTATATAAAGCTAGGGAAATACTAAGTTCAGATGGGCTTTGGCCATTAGCTAAACAAGTTGAAAATAACTAAATAAGTGGTTGGTCTTTTCAGCACGCACCAAAGGCCCAAAAGTATCCTCTCAATCTTGGTCTTCACTCGGGAATATTAATGTCATGTGGACCATCTTCAAGTCCTTCTCTAGATCTGCTTTGTGGGCTTCTAGTCCTTGTCCCACGAGCTTATTTGTCAAGCCTTGTATTTCTTTTTGAATCCTCCTAGCTAGAGCTCGTGTTGTTGGACCACTTGGTATTTGTAGTTCTTGAGGAGAGTCTTGCTCATTCATGCTCACATCAACTAGTCCGAGTTGTTCATGAATTGTTTATGTCGAATCAATTGACATGACTTGATGTTGTCTTCATTCTACCTATCTTGTTAAATTGTTCACAAATCCTTTGTTTGTGTTCTTCAATGGTTCTAAGATGAACTAAAGCATTTTAAGTCCTTATTTAAACCAAAATGCATGCATGCCTATGCTGCTATACTAATGTTCGCACCCGCTTGGACCATTTGGCTGAAAAATGAGGAAGAATTCAACAAAATGCTACCGCATTCTTGTCATATTCTAGTCTCCCTATCAACAATATTATTATTTGGTGAAATTTACCTCTTTTTTTATTTTATTACAATGGATGACTAACAAGACTTGAAATCAAGACCTTTGCGTACTTTGATATCATTCTGAAGTGTGTGACTATCTCATCTAAACATTTAATTTATTACTATAAGAACATACTTTTATGTACTTAAGATATTCTCAACACTTTAATAGTGATACGAAAGAAAAAAGCAGAAGTATATTATTATGTACATTAGACTTCTTGAACTCGTGAATACTCAACAAATATTATGGACTAAAGGGGCCAGTAGGTTTCGAATATCGGATCGTTAAACCACAAAACTAACATTGTTCTTTAATTTATACAGCAGTTTTAAGGCTATTTTTCAAATGGCTTAATTAATCGTGTTATACTCTTTGATGCTCCCAATTTATCTTCGAATTCTTGAATCCATTTTTATCCATTTGTTTGTAAGTGAATGCAGAATTTTGGGTTGACGTCCCATAAAATTTGAAACTGCGTGTAAGTTAATATTTTAGTGGCACAACTTATAGCTTCGAAAAGTCGTCCCATTACTCTTTTTTCCCTTGTAATATTATTCTAAGCTGACAATTTAATTAATTAGTGGCTTATTCAGAGTTTAAAGTCAATGGGTTTTACCATTTATTACTAGTAGTATGCAATTTTTTTTTCTCACACAGAGACACATATACGATCCGAGTTATACGGTGTGAGTTATAGTCTTATAGAGCCTTCTTTGATTAATTGGTTATACATAGTTGATAAACTTTAAGTGCATATTGAAACTTATTTATTTAGATAAATAGTTACGCGTTTAGATAAAAGTGCTAAAACTGGAATAGATAGTTGGTATGTTTGGTAAAAAGGTGTTGATCAGTTGTTCTCTTTTGTTAAAATGACTAAAATACCTTTAATTTTTTTTACCAAAAAAATGAATCTGAAAGTATCTTGGTAAAGAAAAGGATGAATAACGGATATGGGGTGAAGAAGAAGTTTAGGATTTTGTCAGAAAGGTATTATAAGAATTTAAAAAAAAAAAAATTAGGATAAAATAGTAAAAAACTTAGTTAAACTAAAAGTGTTTATAAGCTGAAAACTCATAAGTTGAGGATGACCAACTTATGACTTATGATTGAATGTTTCGAAATGTGTAAATAAGCCAAAATGTGCTTATAAACCAGTTTGATCAGCTTATAAGTTTAGCCAAACATCCTCATAATCTACTATTTGTTTTTACTGTATTCAACACAGCTGGCCAAAATACGAGAATCCTGCAATTTGCTTTCATTAGGTTGGTTGGTAGAATGTTTGGATAGTACTGTTAATTTAAATAGCTTGCATTTAACAGAATATTCTTGTATATAACTACATGAGGTACAAAAAGCCATGCATACACAATATTTATCAATCAGACTATATAATGGAGTAACATTTATTTCTACCTTTCTTTTTTACGTATACCCCTTTTTCTCCGCTGCCTCCACACAATATATGTAACTTAGGCCTTTAGTATCATATCTCTTTCCATCCAACAATTATTAAGATCTCGAATCTTGACAATTAAACCTAACTCTTGACAATTAAACCTAACTACTACACTGTCAATTCCATAATGGTGATGTGATTTAGTAGGCGTTTGGCCATGAAAACCAAATATTTTTCACTTTATTTGAAATTTTGAAGTTGGAGGTGAAGATGAAGTTGTGTTTGGTTCAGTGGCGTATGCAGGAATTTTTATAAGCGGAGTCGACATTTAAAGAAGTGGACAAATGAACACATCACTATAACAACATCATATTAAGAAAATAAAAAAACACAATTCAAATAATATGAATTAAACATATTCAAGTACTACCTCTGTTTCCTTCACTAGTCCAATATTTCAAAAAAAAAAAAAAAAAAAATTATTTGTTCATTTGCTAAAATCAAGAGAGATTTTCTTTTTCAACTTTATACCTTTATCATGTAATTATTTCTCAAAATTTTTTAGGATACTAGTAATCAAAGTTAGATTTCCAAATTAAAAAAATGCAACAGTAAAATAAGTACTTAATAAATGATTTTTCAAAAGGAATACCGAAGGTAATGTGGCTCAGTCCACAAATTCAGCAGCTCCTCGTAATTGTCAAGCCCAGCCAGGGCATGGTGCAACTAAGTGCACGGTAATGCAGGCGGAGGTCGAAACCGCTTGTATGCTTTAGCGTCTCGTCAGGATACATAAGCACGTGCAGATGTTATCACAGGTACACTAACAGTTTTCACTTTTGACATCTATGCCCTTATTGACCCAGGATCCACCTTATCTTATGTAACCCCATTTATTGCTAAGAAATTTGGGATTGAACCAGAAAAGTTGCATGAACTCTTTGAGGTGCCCACCCCAGTTGGTGAATCAGTTATAGCTAGATGTATTTATAGGGGTTGCCCAGTTTTAGTCTATTACCGCAGAACTATAGCCGACTTAGCAGAGATGGAAATGGTAGACTTTGATGTAATCATGGGTATGGATTGGTTATTTTCATATCATGCCACAGTAGGTTGTAGAACCAAAACAGTGAGATTTGAGTTTCGTAACGAACCAGTTATATAGTGGAAGGGCAATTCAGTAATACCCAGGGATAGGTTTATTTCTTATCTAACAGCCAAAAAGATGATTTCCAAGGGGTATATTTATCACTTAGTTCGAGTCAAGGATACAGATGCCCAGACTCCAGCCCTCCAGTCCGTACCAGTCGTTAATGAGTTTCCAGAGGTCTTCCCAGAAGATCTTCTCGGAGTTCCTCCTGACAAAGAGATTGACTTTGGAATTGGTCTACTTCCCGACACTCAGCCGATATCTATTCCGCCATACAGAATGACTCAGAGTTGAAAGAGTTAAAAGCCCAGTTGAAAGATCTTCTTGACAAGGGATTTATTAGACCAAGTGTCTCACCTTGGGGCGCGCCAGTTTTGTTTGTCCGAAAGAAGGATGGTTCCTTATGCATGTGCATTGATTACCGTCAATTGAACAAAGTCACCATTAAGAACAAGCATCCTCTTCCCAGAATAGATGATTTATTTGACCAACTTCAGGGTGCCCAGTGCTATTCCAAGATTAACCTCAGATCAGGTTACCATCAATTAAAGGTTAAGAAAGTTGATATTTCAAAGACCGCTTTTAGATCCCGTTATAGTCATTTCGAATTTCTTGTCATGTCATTTGTGTTGACAAATGCACTAGCAGCTTTCATGGACCTTATGAACAGGGCCTTCAAGTTGTATCTTGATTTATTAGTCATTGTATTTATTGATGATATTTTGGTGTATTCCCATAGTGAGACTGATCATGCAGAATATCTCAAAATAGTGTTTTGTAGACACTTCAGGATAGTGAGCTTTATGCTAAATTTTCAAAGTGTGAATTTTAGCTTAAGTCAGTGGCACTTCTAGGCTATGTAATTTCATGTGAAGGTGTGAAGGTTGATTCTCAGAAGATAGATGCCATAAAGAATTGGCCCAGACCCACCTCAGCATCTGATATAAGATGTTTCTTGGGTCTGGCGGGTTATTATAGACGTTTTATAGAGGGATTCTCCTCTATTTCAGCTCCGTTGACTAAGTTGACTCAAAAAAACATTAAGTTTCAGTGGTCAGATGCATGTGAGCAAATCTTTGAAGAGTTTAAAAGAGAGATTGACTTCTGCTCCAGTTTTTACACTGCCAGAGAGAACCGAAGGGTTCGTAGTTTATTGTGATGCTTCGAGAATTGTTTGGGATGTGTCTTAATGCAGCATAGTAAAGTTGTAGCTTATGCATCTTGTCAGCTTAAGGCTCGTGAAAAAAATTATCTGACTCATGATCTAGAGTTGGCAGCTATGGTTTTTGCTTTTAAGATATGGCGTCATTATTTGTATGGAGTGCATGTTGATATTTTCACCGATCATAAAAGCCTGCAGTACATATTCAAGCAAAGAGAGCTGAATCTTAGACAGAGAAGATGGCTCGAATTGCTTAAGGATTATGATATAGATATTCTCTATCATTCAGGGAAGGCAAATGTTGTAGTCGATACTCTTAGTCGGCGTTCCATGGGAAGTTTAGATCATGTTGAGGCAGATAAGAGAGTTATGACAAAGGAAGTTCACCGCTTAGCTAATCTAGGTGTTCGACTCTTGGACTCCGAAGGTGGTGGCGTGTTTGTTCAGAACAGAACTCATTCGTCCTTAGTGGTTGAAGTTAAAGAGAAACAGTTTAGTGATCCTTACTTGTTACAGCTAAAAGAGGGGATTCATAAGCATAAGACGACGGCTTTTGAGCAAGGGGGATATGATGGTACTTTGAGGTACCGAGGCAGATTATGAGCCCGTTTGGATTGGCTTATAAGTTGGCTTATAAAGTTTTTTTTTTTGAGTGTTTGTTTGGCCGACTTAAAGTCATTTTGTGCTTAAAATAAGCTCAAAAAAATAATTGGACCCATTTAACTTAGTTTATCTAAAAGCGGCTTATAAAGATGTTAAGTTGGCCTACTGAGCTTATTTTTTAATATAAAGAGACCGACTTTAAGCTATAAGCCAATCCAAACGGGCTCTATGTGTCCCAGATGTTGATGAGCTTAGAGAGCAGATCATGTCAGAAGCTCACAATTTCAGGTATTCCATTCATCTCGGTTCCACAAAGATGTATCATGACTTTATGGAAATTTATTGGTGGAACGATATGAAAAATAATTTAGCGGATTTTGTGGCTAAATGTCCAAATTGTCAATAAGTGAAAGCCGAGCACCAAAGGCCTGGTGGGTTGGCTCAGAATATTGATATTCATGTTTGGAATTGGGAGATGATAGATATGGACTTCATAACAAGTCTACCTGGCTCATCCCGCAGACATGACTCGATTTAGGTGATTGTGGACCGACTTACTAAGTCAGCGCACTTTTTGCCAGTCAAGACCACAGAATCAACAGTAGATTATGTCAAGTTGTATATTCTTGAGATTGTCAGATTGCATGGGACCCAGTGTCGATTATTCAGATCGTGGTGCTCAATTCTCAGCACAGCTTTTCATCCGCAGACAGACGGATAGGCAGAGCGTATTATTCAGACTCTTGAGGACATGTTGAGAGCATGTGCCCTAGATTTCAAAGGTAATTGGGATGACCACTTGTATTTTATTGAATTTTCTTATAATAACAATTATCATGCTAGTATTAAGATGGCACCGTTTGAAGCTCTTTATGGGCGAAGATGTAGATCACCCATTGGTTAGTTCGAAGTTGGTGAAGCAGAACTGCTAGGACTGGATTTGGTCTATCAGGTTGTGGAGAAAGTCAAGTTGATTCAGGAGCAATTGAGGACAACTCAAGGTCGTCAGAAGTCCTATTCAGATATGCGGTGCAGAGACAGAGAGTTTCAATTTGATGACTGGGTATCCTTAAAGGTTTCACCTATGAAAGGTGTGATGAGATTGGGCAAGAAACGAAAGTTCAGTCCCAGATATATTGGACCATCCAGAATCGTGCAAAGGGTTGGTCAATTGGCTTATGAGCTTGAGCTGCCACAAGAGTTGGTTGCTGTTCATCCAGTGTTCCATGTATCCATGTTGAAGAAGTGTGTGGAAGACCCGTCGTTGGTTGTTCCTGCTGATACTATAACGGTTAAGGATGGCCTAACCTATGAGCTAGGTCTCACTTAATGTGAGTATACGAAAAAATATATACGGAATTTTGGAAAACTTCCTCCTTGAAAGTTGTATATATTTGAAATACCTTTCTAATTATATATTATGTAGGTCAAACGAACATCTGTACAAAACGTTATGCGCGTTTTACTAAAGAACTATCAGTGGTGCTAGTCCACGGGCATGCAACGCGTGTAAACTGACGTCCCAAGGCCATGTCTCGTGTAGACGGGCAGCGAAGTGAGGTCCATTGTGGGCGCGTACAGGCAGCGCACACTGCTAGGCACGCAAAACGTACTCCTTGACGTGCGATCCCTACAACCTTTTTAAATGCTTTTTTCCTAATTTTTCATTCCATTCTTCACTTCTTCAAAACCTAGCACGAATTTTCTCTCTTCTCCTCATCCTCATAAATCAAGGTAAGTCCCTCCCATGTATTCCCAACTGAATTTTAATGATTATCTATGAATTCTAAGCGAAATCCTACGTTAACAACCTAGGGTTTTCAAGAAAACCCATCTCAAGGTTCAAGATTCAAGATTATGGAATTCTTCTTCAAAGATTCAGACTTTTCTCAAGTTTTTAGAGCGATTAAGGTATTTAGGATTTCTATCTTCGTGTGGGAACATCATTGTTCTTCACCGCGCCATGTTCTTCCATGATTATACAAAATTTCACCAAAACTAGGGTTCTAGACATGTTTATGATAACCCTAAGCTCATGTACCATGATATACCATGTTTGTATTGATAATTCATTATTGTATTCTTGATATTCCATTTTGGTTATTGAGAATCATCCGTAATCCATGAAAACCCATACTTTGCTTTCCATGGGTTCTTACATGCAAGCTATGAACTATTATGCTTATTTTCATGAAAATCCTACACGTCTCCATGTTTTCATACAAGTATATTATGTAATTATGTATTCATGTTATATTATACTTACAATTCATGTCTACAAATCGTGTTTAAGAAAATCATGGGCTCAGATGCCACCTATTTTCATGTTCATATTTTTGGGAGTTGTACAGATTACCGAGAAGGCTCAGATAGCCTGAAACTATGCTTGCCACCGTAAGATAAGGATCGCTCCGCCCAGCTAGGACGATTCCTTCATGTTTTATTGATTGGATCCTTTCATGTCATGTTTATATCTCATACCCCTGGCAAGGTATGAGATTGTTCTGCTGGTCAAGCCAGGTATTAGACTCCACGCACCCACGTGGTGATTCATGTTGTCGGTTATATTAATGCTCTCCCAACTAAAAATGTTTTTACTCATGTAGTCATGTTATATATATATATATATATATATATATATATATATATACTCATGTTCAGCTTACAGATACAGTTTCTTTTTCAGTTTTATGATTTCCATGTGTCATGTTTATTCCATTCAGTTGCTTTACATACCAATACAATTCGAATGTACTGACGTCCCCTTTTATTTGCTTGGGGGCTTGCATTTCACGATGCAGATTTACAGGACAATGGATCAGCTCATTAGGACATTGCTCGTATTAGCTTTTTGGTGAGCCCCATCTCATTCAGGGTTTAGTTAGTATGTATATTTCATGTTAGTTTTGCAGTTAAGGTATGCCGGGGGCCTTGTCTCGGTAAATAGTTTAGTAGTCAGACTCATGTCAGAGGTTTCATAGACTAGTCAGTTATGTCATGTCAGATGTTCAGAGTGATATAGCCAGTGTTGGCTCAGCATTTATTATATTTTCAGATTATTTCTGCATCATTTTTAAACAATATTTTTATTAGTATTGTGATAACTCATGTTATTCAGACTATCCATGTTTTAAAGTTATATTCCGCATTCAGTTCATGCCCATGTTGATTCAGCAAGCCATGTGGTTCGCTCGATCACATGCAGTCAGGCACAGAGTTCCGTGTTACGCCCAGGCCATGGTTCGAGCCGTGACACAATGGTTGTGTATGCGTCTTCAAAGTTATGGGTAAATGTCATAAACAAACCCATAGACTGGCAAAAGCACTAAGCCAAGCCCTACGCCAAAGAATCCGCAACTTAAATAGCACAAAAAAAAAAAAGTTGAACCAAACTAGTACAAAAAAAAAAAAAAACAGAAATAGTATTCACGCACGAATTTCGTGCGTGAAAGGACCAAACTGCAAAAACACAGTTTTGGCCTTTCACGCACAAATTTTGTGCGTGAATGGGGTCATCCAAAAAAAAAAGGAATATTAGTAGTCACGCATGACTTTTGTGCGTTAATGTTGGGGCCTCTTTTTTTTTTTTTTTTTTTTTTTTGCGTTACCTTTCCAATCACGTTTTTTTTCATACTTTGGGCAAAGATTAGTCATGTTTTAAAATCCCAAAATATCAATATTTTATATAAAACTTAATATCTTTTTTTGCGTACAATAATGTCGGCTCATTACATGAAGTCCACCTAAACGTTTGGATCGTCGTTTTAGGGGTTCTAAAGTGCTATCAAGTTTTGAAACTTGTAATATTTATAGGGTTTTGATTTAAGTGTTTTATTATATTTGAATGTACAAATTTAAATATTTGATTTAATAATAATTCATCCAATACGAGAGGTCTATACTAATTAAAAAATAATTCATTCCATTTAATTACAATACTAATTCAAAGCAATACAATAATAAGTAGTACACCTAAACCTTAAAATCTGTGCGTGAAAGCGGAAAAATATATTTTACACTTTCACGCACGTATTTTGTGCTTGAAAGGGTAAAATATAATTTTTTCACTTTCGTAGGTATTAGGTACACACAAAATCTGTGCGTGAAAGGGTAAAATATATTTTTCCACTTTCACGCACAGATTTTAAGGTTTAGGTGTAAGTTGTTGCACTTTCACGCACAGATTTTAGGGTTTAGTTGTAAGTTGTTACACTTTCACGTGACGTAAAGTTGTTGTAATTTATTATTGTATTGCTTTGAATTAGTATTGTAATTAAATGGAATGAATTATTTTTTAATTAGTATAGACCTATTGGATGAATTATTATTAAATCAAATATTTAAATTTGTACATTCAAATATAATAAAACACTTAAATCAAAACCCTATAAATATTACAAGTTTCAAAACTTGCTCGAACCCCTAAAACGACGATCCAAACGTTTAGGTGGACTTCATGTAATGAGCCGACATTATTGTACGCAAAAAAAGATATTAAGTTTTTATAAAATATTGATATTTTGGGATTTTAAAACATGACTAATCTTTGCCCAAGCGTGATTGGAAAGGTAACGCAAAAAAAAAAAAAAAAAAAAAAAAAAAAAAAGAGGCCCCAACATTAACGCACAAAGTCATGCGTGACTACTAATATTCCTTTTTTTTTGGATCTTCATTCACGCACAAAATTTGTGCGTGAAAGGCCAAAACTGTGTTTTTGCAGTTTGGTCCTTTCACGCACGAAATTCGTGCGTGAATACTATTTCTGTTCTTTTTTTTTTTTTTTGTACTAGTTTGGTTCAACTTTTTTTTTTTGTGCTATTTAAGTTGCGGATTCCTACGCCAAACACAACCATCTTCATATTCGGACAGCCAAACATTGGCTCTGATGCCATGTCACGCCCCAAAACACACCCTAGACGTGACCAGCATCCGACGTCATGAACAACATCAGAAGAACCTAAAAGATGCAATAATAACACTTAAACCCGCCAGGTTCAATAATCACCTCCAACAGTTTATAAAATAAATGTAACAAATCATAAATGTTATACCCCGCGTTTTCAGAGCATAAGTATGACATGTACCTCATCGTAGTAATGGAGTGTCGGAGACGTCCCATGATGTTTTGAAAGGCACAAGCCATGGAAAGTGCGTAACAACAAAGAAAAAGGGTGAATTACGACCTCGTAAGTCGTAATAGGGAAAGAGTATTTTGAAACACGAGAACATGGCAATTATTAGTATAATAAGTGATAAATATCATGTATGGAGAGTTTCGAATATTTCGAGATCGAGTAAATTGAAGAAAATAAGTTCGACAAAAATTTGGGAAATCTTTGGGCAAAATTTTAGTCAACTTTGGAGGCACATATCTCATAGTATATGTGGAGTTTTAAGGTGTTTCAAAATTCTAAAATGAAGTTCGTCGAGTCTAGTTTGTAATGCAATAAACCGTTCATTGATAGGACATCGAGTAGAGAATTATAGACGTTACAAGGCGAATCATGTCATCGCAGGAAACAACATTTAAATCTTTGCTACGGTACCCTGCTTTTGATGCGTAGCTACGGTGAAACACGACTTTGGCATTTTTTTAAAAGGACGAAACTTCATTTTTTCGGCAAAAATGTCCCAAAATTTCCGAAACTTCAGCCCCCAAAGGGCTCTTATTTTCACATGGAATTGAGGATTTTGCACAAAATTTCAAGCAACCAAATGCTAACCGAGGTCAGACAACGCATAGGCGCGATTATAATTTTGTTTTGTGTTGAAGTGAGTTTGAAGACAAGAAAATGATGAAGATTTGGCTACTTTCATAAAAGCAAGGTATGAATCTTCAAATCCCTCTTTTTATTAAGTTTGATTAAGGAATAAATGCAAGAATAGAGTTATAGTTTGTTGTGTTGATGTTGTTGGATTATGGATTGAGGGTTGAAGAGAAATTTGGATGGAAATACATATATTTATCTTGTAGGATGTTGAGAATGTTGTTAGTATTAATTTCGACTTCTTTACGGAAGTAAAGTTATTAATTAGTCGTATTCCAAGTTGGTTGGTTGGGAAATTTAGAAAACAGTGTGTGGGCTGTTTTATGGCATATGTTGGTGTTGGAAATAATGTTATTACTATTGGTTTTGATGTTGATGTTGTTGGTTGTTGAATTGGAATTTCGGGCTAGGCACGTAAAAACGGAAATCTTTAGCCTAATTTCGACGAATTTAAAAGGACTTTCATTAAGTATTTAAGACGAGCGTATGACGATGATCCTAACGATATTATGGATGGTTCTATATGTAGATTACGAGGCTACGAATAATTCTTAAGCGAATTGCAAGACAGGAAATAGGTCGAAAGTCGAGAATTTGTCTTTCGGTATGTAAAGCATCCTTTCCTTTTGGCATGTCTGAAGACGAAGTAAGTTATGATGTATTATGAGCTTCGAAGGGGAATTCTATTCGTAAAATCCAAGCATGTTTACGATGCTTATTTGCTTCTTGATGTTGGCATCCTTATATGGTCAAGCTATGGTTTATATGTCTTTGTATGATTGGTTTTCAAATGATTGCATAAAAAGTTTTGTTTTCAAAAGAATTTTGTAACTACGAACGTCCGTAACTTTCACAGACAGAACCGGATGACTTTGATATGTTCGCAAATGATTCTATAGCGTATAATGACTATGACTTTCGTAGGCGGGCCCGGATTGGGTTGACGCTCGTCCGTGGGTCCCGCGACTTTCTTCTGTATAGTTCTGATGGCTTTTTGAAAGAACTTAATACGACTATCTTTCCGACCCCCGAGTATGATTACTTATTTATACGTTGAGTCGAAATAAGGATTTTTATGTATGTGATTTTGATACGTGACTATGGTTTCGAAGTTCGGTTTGATATGTTCCCGAGTGATATTCGGAAGAAAATACGGTTGACTCTTTGTTTTGGCTTATAAATGGTGGTTCGTTTTGATTAACCTATTAAGTCTTTGAAAATGTTTTAAAAGCTGTATTTGGTTACTTATGATTCTGCTCGTGCATTACAGTTGTTACATTTTCGCGAGTCCGGGCCGGTTGTGTGTTATCGTGCGCATATGTGATATTGACATTTGGATACTTGACCGCGGTATGTGTGATATTGACCGCTGGATACTTGACCGCGGTATGTGTGATATTGACGGATATGACCGGATACTGTGTGATATTGACCGGATACCCCGCGCGGTATGTGTGATATTGACATTGGATACTTGAGCGCGGTATGTGTATATTTGATATTGCCTGGGTATTTAGGCCGCGGTATGTGTATATTTGATATTGCCGCCGGGTATTTGGCCGCGGTATGTGTATATTTGATATTGCGTGGGTATTTGGCCGCGGTATGTGTATATGTGATATTGTGCCACGGGTACTTGACCGCGTATGTGTATATGTGATTTTGACGGTCCGGGATTATGATCGGTCGGTTAATGTCGGCCATATGATTTGTCTTATTTTCTATATGTATGAGACAGAAACGTTTTACAAAAGAAAGCTAAGCATTTTGGCATTCGGATTATCACGTTTGTCTTCTTACCGCTTTATGTATGATTTGGACTTCGGAGTGCGAAGCCACTTTGGTATTACGGATTTTTATGCTCATTTACACTCCGTACTTTGTTTATGACCTCGTTTTACGTGTGCCATGCTTTACATGCTCGGTACGTAATCTTGACCCCGCTTTCTTCGGGGGCTGCGTTTCGTGCGCGCGGTACCCGCGATGAGCGAGATGATGTTAGCGAGAAGATGTTCCCGAATTTGGATTGGCGAGCTCCATTTCTCGAGTCTTCTTGGGTACGAGTGCTTTCATATGGTATACGAGATGTTGGTAGAGACTTTGCGGAACGGTGTCGTGTGTGTGATATGTCGGTTTGTAAGCGGCTATGTAAGTAGACGTATTATATGCATTGTGTTACGAACTTCATATGTTTACGATTTCTGTACGATGCTAGTTTATTTGATTTGACAAAGATGAAAAGCATGCTTGTTTTTACAAAAAATTTTCGTTATGTACTTATGTCATGTATTGCGGGCCCAGTACGATTATGAGTATTACGAAAGTCTGCGGGTTCGCTCGGCCCTAGGTAAGGGTCGGGTGCCCATCGCACCCTATCGGATTAAGGGTGTGACAATAAATATATGAATTAAATCAGTGGAAGTCTTTATTCATCAAATACTTAGTCAAACGTAATAACGTGCCCGAGAGTTAATCAATAACTCAACAACTACCCACAAAAACGTATACTATGGAGCTTCTAAGATAATGAGCAATGTCTAAATCATTAGGACGTAGCCCGAAACTAAAAGACGAAAAGTACCCCACGAACAATCACGTGGGCTCACCGAATAGTCTCGAAAACAGCAAGTTCTCTTAAGTCGTAGGCGTATCACGAACCTGCTCCTCACTGATACCTAACATACCATAAAAAACAACAATGATATGCCTGAGTACTGAGTACTCAGTCAGTGTCTAAGAGGCAATAGTTAACAAAACAAGATATAATGAATGAAATCAATAAAATGATATCAATGAAAATAACAGTTCAAACCCAGGAATAAAGTGAGTCAGCAACATTAAAGAGTCATCAAAGAATCCAACAATGACTGACACATTAACTTAACTCTTTTCCATTTACCAGGCCAAGTATTTCACTGACGAATTCAAATCACTATAAGCCATTCATAGGCAACAAGTTATAAAACAAGCCACTCACAGGTAGATCAATCAATCGATACTCCGGGTTAGAAAACCGCGGAGGCTAATCGTCCTCTGAACTAGCACAGCAATAGATACTCCGGGCTTGGAAGCAACGGAGGCTAATCGTCCTCTGAACTAAGGCCATGGATACTCCGGTCTAGGAAGATCCGGAGGCTAATCGTCCTCTGGACTAGCACAACAATAGATACTCCGCACTAGGAAGCAACGGAGGTCAATCGTCCTCTGGACTAACATAGAAATACTCGTATCGATATGTTAGGGTCCATAACGGCTAATCGTCCTCTGGATTAGCACAGCTTGCCCATACAGGCCCAAACACCAACAAAATACAAATCATGGCATATTACCGAGTCATCAATCATGGCTTAGAGCCGAATCTCACTTCTCAAGTCATCATCTCAAAATAGAGGCATTTCAAGTCATAACCAATTTAGAATCTTATTCAAATCTCTTATTCAAGTTCAAGAAACCCATTCAACAACAAAACAAGTTCAAGGTCCAACCTTTAGAAGATTAAGTTCAATCATCCAATAATGGGAAAAGTGAGTTTCACAAAGTAGTATAGTTCGTATAAGGTTCGATGCGGGCTTGACCCTACACGCGATGACCTTGTCTAAAATAAATCATCTTTAATTCAGAATAAATTCCACCAAACAAGAGTTATAACTTATACAAACAATCAGGAAGGATTCTCAATACAATTCATGCTTTCACAATATAAGCGTACTTCACAAGTAGACCTAGTTGAAAAGATGATATTTGGAATATAGACATACTTTAAGAAAGATTTTTGGGAAAATCTAGACATACATGAAAAGACGAATTTTGAAATATAGACATACAAATCACTTTCATAGTCAAAAAGAATTTTTAAAAGAGACATACCTTAATATGTTAAACAAAGTTTAACAATTCACTTTCCTAATGAAGAACACCCAAACCCTAGCTTGAATCACTTTGGGAAGAATAATGCTACAAAACCTAGGTTTTGGTCACAAGAATCATGTTAAGAATCATGGTTTGATGTTAGAATAGATTAGTAATGTTAAGGGTGTTCTTACCTTTGATTTGAAGACTTGGAGGGATGATTTTCGTCCCTAGGGTTTGGAAGGATGAAAAAAAATGGGAACAAAATAAGACCATACCCATTTTAAACAACCATCTTCCACCCGTATTCATCAAGAATGGATTCGTATAGGTATAATATCATCTTAACACTAGATTTTTACATATTCACACCTAACCCGAATTTACGGAGTGTTACATACCAGTTGTTAGACTAAAACGGTCCAAGAATACTCTTAATACGATGTGATATTGTCTCCTTTGGACCAAGCCCGCACAATTTTATCCAAAAGGTCTCACACCATTTAGAGTATTCAATACCTTATAAGTAGCTCATTTTTCTTTTTCATCTACCAATATGGAATTTTGATTGCACACCGAACACATAAGTCACATTGATTTGGATTTTTCATTTATCAAATCAATTATATTGGTTAATTATATCTATAAACCAAACTGGACTAATAAGTTGGATTCTTCATTCTCAATTTCTTTTTAGATTTTTCGGTTTTCTCTATTATTTTGGGTTTTTTTATGGTTCAATATGAAGCATTCTATAACAAAATATGCTTGATATTTGTGAAATATGATATAAATGCTACATTATTTCCTACAATCATGCCTAATCCAGTTCCTTGTAACCAGTCACACATAGAACTGTCAACCACAATGCTACAAAAGAAAGGAAAAATCATACTCCCTCCGTCCCAATTTAATTAGTGTCTTACTTTTCTTTTGGTATGTCTCAAAAAGAGCGTCTCTTTCTATATTTAGTAAGTTGACAATTCAAGCATCTTACATGACAAATTTAAAACCACAAGATTCAAAAGACATTTTAGTACATTACACATATCTTTAATTTAGGACCACAAGATTCAAAAGTCTCCTTCTATTTATTAAACTTTGTGTCTAGTCAAACTAAGACACTTAAAGTGGGACGGAGAGAGTATCATGTTTGGTAGATTCAACTTTTAGAAGTTGGGCTCTTTCAAACTTTACAAACTTCATATACATGAAATTTTTTGATTAAAAATGGATAAATTGCTTCCCGGGAGAAGGAAAATATTAGGAGTGTAACGATTTCATTCAAGTTATAATAATGGACAAGAGAGAACTAATTTTTTTTCCTTCTGATTTGGGCTTAGTTTATGTTAAATATATACGAACAATCGGATAAATTGGAAGCCCGGAACATGTTCCTAATATGTCAAGAAACAAAAATCATGACAAAGTTAAAGAAATATTTACAAAGTAGATCATAATAAATATTTTTTGTATAAAATAATTTTAAATAATGATTATATAATGGTGGGTTGGTTTGATCTCGATTTGATTTTTTTAGCTAATACAAACCAAATCAATTATGTTCGGATATTTCTTTCAATACCAAACCAAACTACTAGCCGGGTTTTTTTTTCCGATTTTATTTTGTTTATCAATTTGGTGCGGTTTGTCGATTTTCCTTAAATACCACTGATCACAATCTTCTCCTTCGACATTTTCCTTTTGGTTCCACATATAACATAGAAACCTTAAGGTTCATATTCTCTCCCTTATTTTCTTCAATTCCCTCTCTTCATGTTACTCTTTGATTAATGAGAATAAAAATTCAAAAGATTCAATTCATGTCAAAGATTAATTGAAGGGCAAATTCGGGTTGGAGGTGGGTAGTTTTGAACTTTCAACATGCGTTAGTCCATGGACAAATTTCAAGTTTAACAAGTTTTGACTTTTGATTTGAAGGTTTATCTATGGGACAAGCGGCGATACAAAATTCAAGATAGTGCATTGTCAAGTTCATTGGGTGTAACTTCCTAGGTGAATTTTTAATGTGATAATTACAGCACGATAACTTGGGTGATCTAATTTACAAAATAGCTAACAAATATAGAGGTTTTGTATATTTATACTTAAATATACATATACGATACATACAATATACATATACTATGTAGAATATACTATAAAATACATATCAGTGTATAGATTTTGTATATATGAGCTGTTGTCGGTAATTAAGTTTGGCCGAAGGTACATATGCGTAAGTTTTCCTAAATTCAATCCATGGGTGGCCCACAGGTGGTAGGGCCCAATTCATGTGATCTGATTCATCTTATCTACCAATAAATATGCAGGTATTATGGGTCATGTGCGAGTATGCTCACATGAGCCCAAGAACGTTATGTGGACCCTTCTCTTCAAGATAAATAGAGGGATTTTTGGTGGACCTGTCACGTTGCTTTTGGCCCAAACTTTTGGTTGGAATCTGTTCTTGCAGCTTTTCACAGAAATCAGAAAAAATTGTCACGTTTAATGTTTTAAGAGGGCTGAATGTGCTATTCAAATTAATACGGAGTAGTAAGTTATTTACTATTCCATGCAGTTTCTTCAATTTTAATATTTGAAAATTATAACAAATATATCTTCCGTCTTAATTTACGTGACAGTCTTTCTTTTTTAGTCAATTCTAAAAAAATCACGACAGATTTCTTTTCCTTCATTTTATCCTTAATGAAACGATCTATAACTATACAATATATCTATGTCTTATTTTAGACAACAAATTTGAAGAGTTTTCCACATTTTTTAAAGCTTTATGCTCGGTTCATTATCAACACGTAAATTGAGACGAAGAAAAGAAGAATAAAACTATGAAAGAATCTACCAAAAAATTATATTCTTCGCTGAGGTTATAACTCTACCAATTCTATATATATATATATATATATATATATATATATATATATATATATATATATATATATATATGCAAAATGAAGAATGATGAAAGGGAAGGGAAACTTCATAATTCGAGTTGGAAAAAAAAAATCATCTTCGATCCAGGCTGATTTATTTCTTTTGAATACTAAGTGGTACACTTAAGTAGGTCATTTTTGGGAGCCTCTCTATATAGGAGAGTCCCACCTTAATTTCATTTTCTTTTGGTTATATTGAACTGTTGGAAATGAACTTATTAAGGGAACTTTTGACAAAAACAATAAAATAAACGAGGAACTCGCTTATGTGCAGTTTCATCAGTTACGAGTATGTAGAAATTAGTGTGAGGGAGAAGTGCATTAATATGATGTTGTCAACATACCATCATCTTGTAGTTGATACCCGAAGAAACTAAACAAGATCAAGCACATAATGCATACATGGTGCAACAATCGCATTACTGTCTGACAACAAAATAGGAGATATTCAGTTTCAGGCGGTTACATGAATTTACTGGGGACTGCACCTAAGCTGGCCACTGCTGAGCTGATATGAACAAGAATTGCACTTTCTAAGCATATATTTATACTATGGTTGGCTGCTCAGGAGAGACTACTGACCAAAAACAGAATTGATGGAATAGGATTAATGTGATGCAACTGACTGTGTTTTGTGTTATGATAGCTGGGTGGAAAATGCAGAACACTTATTTTATGGGTGTACCTATGTCTGAAGGAGAATACAAGGATGGATAGGCATCAAGCTACAACACCATAGAGTGCAAGAGAGAAATTTCAAGAAGCAGGCAATGGCTGTTGTTTATGGAGTCATTATATATCAGATTTGGACAGCAACGAATAACTAGATCTTTAAAAAGGGAGCTACGTTTGAGTTAATCTTGGAGATGGAAGTCTTCTTTCCTTTCTCAACAGGCTGTAAGTACAAATTTTGTGGTTCAACAGATACAAAGTGTAGATAGAGTGACATTAGACATGTATAGAAATACTGAGAGTGGTACAACAGACAAGTTTTTTATATAGTGATTTTCATAACATCCCAACAGAAGCCAAGGGGCATTTCTACTTAGATAAGAGTCAATTGCCTAGTTTTAGAATTAGGTATGACAAGGCCAATTTTTTTTTGTGAGTTAACTTGTTTAGAGAAGGGGACAAATGATGCAGCAAGAACATCCAGTCCTCTTCTGTCAGGTCCTTATATCCCTTTCAGTCCTTGCTGTGATGGAAATTTAGAGGTGGCAAAAATGACCCAAGCCCATTTAACCCGCCCAACATTTCACGGGTTGGGCATGACTTAATTTTCTGATGGGCTGATTTGGGCCATAGCCCATATTGACCTGTGAATTGAACTCGCTCAAGTACAACCCGTGAAGGAGCCCAAGTGTACCCGTTGAGAATACTGTGCCATCAACAATATTGCTTGATTAGAATGAGAACAGGCCACCGAAAAGGGAGTTATTGTTGTGTATTTTATCTGAATGAATTTCTTTTTAATAAAGTAATATATTATTTGTAGAAATAGAGATTTAGAGTTTGTTCACGTATTAACCTTGTATCCTTTATATTTGTATAAGAACTGCACAATTTTGCAGATATTTTATTACATCCTTTTAACTTAAATATTTTAAAATAAATTAAACCCAGAAATACTTATTTTTCTTTTCCTAAAATTGAAATTCAAGGTAAAATTTTCCAACGCAAAAGAATGAGAGCTCGAAAATTTCTAAAGGCTATAAATGTTCTGGATAAAATACTTAGTCTTCTTTCAATTGCAAGAAGAAAAGAAAACATTCATTCAATGCATTCAGATCTTGATAATTAAAACACTTAGTTAAAAATTAATTTAGTGCTCTCCTATTTGAAATGACAATGCAACTGACTCTGCAATTTGGTTGAAAAAATTACTTGATGATCTGTATGTTTATGGCTAATTGCAAGTTTAATTTTTCAAAAAAGAAAAAAAAAAGTTTCTGAAAAAGTTGCAATGCATAGTTTTGCTGCTGCAATTTCCTGAGAATAATAAATAGTTTGAGAAATTGTAATGAGAAGATTAGGTTGGTTGAGAATGTTTATTAATATCTTCTAAAAGAAAGATGAAAAGTCGGGTAAGTTGGGCAGGTTGGGTTATCACCTATTGTTTTAGCCTATCTTGATCCGTCCATCTTAGCCCAAGGAAATTTTGGGCTGGGTTGGGCATTGATCCATTAATTGCTCAGCCCATCCTGACCGTCCCAACTTCAGCCCAAACCGCCCATTTGTCACCTCTAGATGGAATAAAACTCGCCCAAGCTCTAATGGATGATTATATTTATAAAAAAAAAAATGGTAGGATATATACTTTTCTCATAGATTGACTTTGTACTTAGTTCTCTAGAGGCTCACTAGCTCTTGGCACCCTTCCTAGAAGATGGTTAAGACTTTGACTGCTCTCTTAGATGTATTGATCTCTTTTGTTGGTATGATAATATTTCATAATTTATTATAAAAAAAAATAATAAAAAAAAAGTGCGCTTCGAAAACTAAACAGTTCTTTTTGAAAGCTCTGTTAGAATTAAGGTTTAATTAGGACCAAATTAATCACCTTTTTCATACTTTAAGGATCATATTTGTCAAATGATATCAAGGATCAAAATAAAGCAATCCCTATGCATTAGGATCTTTTTTTTAATCGTTTTCTCTTATTGTTTTTTTGCTAGTATTATTTATATTTATATTTAACTTTTTTTTTCTTTATTTTAATTTATGCATGACATGCATTTAAATGAAGAAGTGATCATATAGTTGACCCCAACTTGCTCGGAACTTAGGCGTAATTATTGTTGTATTGTTATCAAAATACAACAAACTTCAAATGTTGATCCGAACATCTCTCACTCACCAATTTTCTTCTCCATCACTCAATTTCCTCCTCCTTTACCCCATGATCTAGTTTTTCTTCTTTTCTTTTTCTTTCATAATAATGAGTGCTTCTACTTCTTCTCAACGTTCTAACCGGAATTTCTTTACTTGGTTCTTCATCTTATTATTAATCATTTATCTTATTTACTCTTCAAACATCATTCTTAACAAAGATGATTCTTTAGATTGTGCTACTACTTCAAACATTTCCACCACTGAATCCCTTTCCACGAACGCGTCTTCTTCGTTCACTCTTGATCAAGAACAACAAGAAAAAACCGAAGAATATGTTCGAAAAAAGGAACCGGAAACTGAGCTCAAGCATATTGTGTTTGGAGTAGCTGCATCATCAAATTTGTGGGATAAAAGGAAAGAGTATATAAAGTTGTGGTGGAAACCAGGAGAGACAAGAGGGGTTGTTTGGTTAGATAAACATGTGAAAATTGGCAGCAATGAAGGTCTACCTGATATTAGGATTTCAGGTGACACTTTTTGATTTTTATTTTCTTTTTGGATGTTGACATTACCTTCTTTTCACCATTTGAAATCTATTACTACTAAGAAATAAGAAAATACTAACAGTAGAGGCAATGCCTGTGAGTTCAATCTTTAAGTTTTTATCACTAAAATCATTACACTTTTATAAGCTTCGTCTCGAAAATGATAGGTTCATGAGTTGACCCCGTTAATTATACTTCCTCTGTTTCAATTTATGTGAACCTACTTGACTGGCCACGCAGTTTAAAAAAATAGAGAAGACTTTTGAACTTGTAGTGTAAAATAAGGCACATATATTTTCTGTAACTATAAATCATTGCATAAAGGTAAATTATTTCTAAATATGAAAAGGGATCATTCTTTTTGGCACGGACCAAATAAGAAATAGATTCACATAAATTGAAACGGAGGGAGTATATCACATCAGGTGACTAACTAGACCAGTACCTCTACAGATCAAAGTTGAGAAAAGAAGGCATATCCTTCAATGTTTACATATACACATTTTAAACTTGCAACATATAGACGTGTGATTTTTAACTCACAAAGAGTGCTAGATCTCTAATAATAGAAGTATTGATAGTCAAGAAGTATCCTCGATTCTTAATCTTTTACTTTTAAGTTTTAAGCATATAAAATTTGCAATATATATAGATGTACATCTGATTTTCAGCTCACAAAGAGTGTCATGCTTCTAGTAATAGAAGTATTGATCGTCAAGAAGGGATATCATCAATTCTTTAATTTTTACATTTAAACATATTAAATTTGCAACATATAGATACACGTCTGATTTTCAACTCACAAAGAGTGTCAGCTTTCGAGTAGTAATAGAAGTATTGATCATCAATGTATGATTTCTTTTCTTTATTTTCCAATTTCAGGTGACACTTCAAAATTTCTTTACACGAATCGACAGGGGCTAAGATCGGCTCTGAGGATTTCTAGGGTTGTCTCTGAGACATTAAGATTGGGTTTGAAAGATGTGAGATGGTTCGTGATGGGGGATGATGACACAGTATTTGTTGTGGAAAATGTGGTTAGAATATTATCAAAGTATGATCACAACCAATATTATTACATTGGTAGCTCTTCAGAAAGTCATGTGCAAAATATATTTTTCTCATATGCTATGGCTTTTGGTGGTGGTGGATTCGCAATTAGTTATCCATTGGCAAAAGAGTTAGAAAAAATGCAAGATCGTTGTATACAAAGGTATCCTGGATTATATGGTAGTGATGATAGAATTCAAGCTTGTATGGCTGAACTTGGTGTACCCCTTACCAAAGAACGTGGATTTCATCAGGTATACTCTAAATCAAACCTCTAATTAGCTTAGGCTTTTACCACAGTTCTTGATTTATTTGCTTATATGTACCAACAATATAAAAATAAATTACACCACCGATCAGTGTAACTTTACATATCATAGAAGGTTACATATCTTATCTTGAGGTTATTAATTCGATAGATCCTGAACAGTTGCATGTAGTTATCTTTTAGGAGACTTTATAGTCTAAAAATTCTTGAAGTTAGAATTCTATATTAGGTATAATTAATTGATATACGTGCTTTGTTTCGACGTTCGTGGACGTATAGGAGCATAGATCCAATGTGCAAATGATTGTTTATATGCTCATTTAATTATTGCAAATGGTGTCACAAAGTCGTTTTTCTTCACTTTATACAAGAGAAAAGTCAGTCAATTATTGAAAATGGTGTAATAAAGTCACTTTTCTTTATTTTGTAATAGAAAAGTCACTTTACTATATACTCTTAACCGGGAACTATATTTCCAGTAACTATTCAATTACGTGACATACAATATTTGAAGCCAAAAGAAAATAAAAAACATAAAACTCACCATTTTAACTCATATAGGACTTTATTACTCCGTTTTCAATTGTTTCACATTATCAGTCATTTAACTGACAAAGTTAACCAAATTAGGATTGATTATAGACTATTACATGTTGAAGGTCGTCTTAAGCTGCCAGTATAAAAAAAACACTGCATACTATCATTATATATAGCAGAAGCTCAATTTTTATATACCTTTGGATTGTATTGTCAATTTATAAGTACACTAATCATTGGCTGAAATTGATGATTTTTTGTTTTGTTTGTGGTAGTATAGTATGATGTATATGGCAACTTACTAGGCCTACTGGGAGCACATCCAGTGACACCATTAGTCTCACTTCATCATCTTGATGTAGTAGATCCAATATTTCCAGGAATGTCCAGAGTTTCAGGCCTTCAACGTCTATTCGAATCAGCAAAACTCGATTCTGCTAGCCTAATGCAACAATCAATTTGCTATGACAAAGACAGATATTGGTCTATTTCAGTGTCATTTGGCTATGTGGTGCAAATAATTAGGGGTAATATTTCACCTAGAGAACTTGAAATGCCTACGAGGACATTTCTCAATTGGTACAAAAGAGCTGATTATACTGCTTATGCATTTAACACTAGGCCTGTGACAAAGCATCCTTGCCAGAAGCCTTTTGTGTATTATATGAATACGGCTAAATATGATCGGTCGAGAAATCAGATTATTGGGATTTATTATCGACATCGAGAGCCT
Organism: Lycium ferocissimum; assembly: GCF_029784015.1. Taxonomy (NCBI): domain Eukaryota; kingdom Viridiplantae; phylum Streptophyta; class Magnoliopsida; order Solanales; family Solanaceae; genus Lycium; species Lycium ferocissimum. Next base: position 54,251,273 of record NC_081348.1, on the reverse strand, counting down.
GCACCATATTGCAGGTGGAAAGTTGAGTCACCTGAGAATATCAACAACATTATTTTGTTGAAAAGACCAGATAGCAACAGATGGAACAAGGTACATTTTTGCAACTTCTTTTTCTTTTGTAAAAAGGTCCAATTTGTCCTTAATTTTACCATCCGTCATACTTTGAATTCATCGTACACCCTTGTCGTCGATAGAAGAACCATGATATTCACTAAAAGGAGTCAATGTATAAAGAAGTACATATATATACACAGTGTCAAAGAGATTCAACATATAGTATATATATTAAGAAAAATGACCCATCTACAGTGTAAATTTTTGGCCATTGAGATGTCAATCAAGTCCTGGATAACGGTTGCTATGCCCTGCTTGTCCTTAGCAAATCATCTCATATTTGCCACAGCTAATCGGATGGGATTTGCTGACGGCGAAAATATGAATGGCCCGATAGTACAATGGATGGTAAAATTAACATATTTCATATAGTAGGATAGGTATCTTTTACCCTTTTCCCTTAAATCCTATAACGGTGGTGTCTGGACAAAATGGCACATCTATCTACTATACCACCTTTTGTTATAATGTTTTTTTTTATTGTGTATTTATCTGATTGGATTTAATTTTTTCCTGCTGCAGTCTCCAAGGAGGGATTGTTGTGGTGTTCTACCATCAAACAATAACTCAAAATCAAATTTGTACATGTGGGTAGGCAGTTGCAGAGATGGTGAAATCGGTGAATTGTAGCTGCTAGGGAGAAAGGCTTTAGTTTTGTTGCCAAACTCCATTTTTCTAGTTTATCTTTAGCTCTATTTTTAGGCCATAAGCTCTGGATTGGAAAAGAAGTGATTGTTCTGCACCAAAAGAGAAGATATTGAATATTGCAGATTACTGATCCGAGAAAGAATGGCTACAGAAGCTACGCAAACATTGGAAGTAAAATGAACTTGCAGCACCTGAATTTTTTCAATATTTTCCGTGTAAAAGTGACACTAATTTGACCATGGTAGCTTTTTGTACAAGTCAAATATGTTACCAAATCACATGACAGTTTATAGCTTATATAGGCTATTTCGCCTTGAAATCCCATTTTATCCATCTTATTCTTTTGTGTAAGTAAAGACTAGCTGATGAAAGCTAAGAGCTTGCTCGAAGACAACTTTTTACTTTATAGTTGTAATCTTTTCTATCCTATACATGGGGATAGGTTCATGGAATACTTGGCTATATAAGATGGAAAGGCTTAAACTAGAAGGGATAAGAAAGGGAATTTGCAACAGTCTTAGTAAAAAAGCCTAGTTGGATTTCCAATCTCCGGAATACTAATCTACACATGTTCAACATCAGTGGTGTTTGATATTCTTAACACCTAAATCATTCAGATTACAACACAAGTTTCATCATCATTTCCATGTTCTGCTGTGGCCATCTCTGCCATATCTACTTTTTTGGAGACTGATAACACGACAACACGAGTTTCAGCTAGTAACTGCTGCTTCTCAATCGAATGCATAGAAGGAATTCTTCCAACATTATAATAACTCCGTTTTTCTGTCTTTTCTTTTAACGTACGTCGTATGTCAACAACATCAGAACTTAAATGAATTCGCAAGGTAAGTTAATAGCATGAATTTCTTATAAAGACTGAAACATATGGTACTGAAGGGTTCTATAGGAAGTCCAAAGAAAGAATTTTATTGCAACAATTTTGGTATACTGACTTGAAATCGCATGGCTATCACAATACACACACCAAGAAGCTGCATTGGTAGAAATGATAGGTAGCCTTCTAAATGCACTGGAAGTGTTACACTTCTCACCAATGAATCACTCATGGATCAAATTACAATAAACAATGAAAATTTAGTATATGTTCAGTACAGTAATGAATACACGCACGCTGTAATGTCTTCGAAGCAGCAAACTAATAATGCAGGAAGCTCATCGCCACGTGTAAGCTAAAATGACTGGAGACATCGTCTCTGCAGAGTCGTAAACATTTATATTAAGGATAAGAATATGAAAGTTGAGATGTTTATAATTTCAAGGCATACAAACTAACAACCTCATAGGGCTCAAGAAAGCAAAGAAGAAAGACATTTTCATCTAAATTAGACAAGTAGTTTGTCACAAAGTGAATTATTTGCCCAGAAAATTCTGAGAAACATATCCAGATCAGAAACTAATATATGAATCATGGACTAGATAAACTAATTCATTATTCCAAAAATAGGTTAAAAAAAAAAAACAATGTAAAGTATAAATGTAAAACATTAACAGCAATAACCCTTAGCAGCTTGAACACATAATTTATAGTATATGGGTTCAAATATTGCTTACTGATAGCCAAACTTCTGTGTCCTAATCACGAAATGGAGTCAGATCAATTTTGAATTGCTGCTTCCCCTTGCTAACTCTCTGTAAGAAATGTGATATTAGGAAACGAAAAGAAGAATCCCGAAGTGCTTGGGAGAAAGGGGAACAGAAATATACGGAGAATGCTAAAAGCATAAGCTAAATCACAGCATAACTGTTAAGTAGTTTGATTTTCTCTGTTCCTTGCATTTACCAACATCTATTTATTCTCTTAATGCAGTGATCTATTTTGTGTAAAATCTAGAACTTGAGAAAAAAATTTAATTATTCATGTTTCCATGAAGGAGAACCTTGAGGCAACAGTAAACTTATCCCTGCGTGACCAATAAGTCACGGGTTTGAGCAGTGGAATCAGCCATTGATGCTTGCATCAGGGTAGACAGCCTACGTTACACCCCTTGGGGTGCAGCCCTTCCGGAGCGCCAAGGGATGCTTTGCACACCCGGCTGTCCTTTTTCCTTCATGGTGTTTTAATAAAATTAACATATCACTTTGCCAACTATATTTATTGTCTGGTGCTGCTTTCTCAAAGACAAAGCCCATGGGGTGATGAGGGGCATCTATTAATGCCTTGATATCTCCATTTAAGTGCCATTTAAGTGAGGCAAAGTGTCCAACTTGAACTTTCACCTAGTTATTTGGTTGGCTTAATGCATATGCAGCCCCCTAAACATGTCCCTTTTTTCCATTTTGGCACCTTAACTAAGAGTTGTTCCTATTAAACCCCTGAACTCGTCCTCAAGTGTGTCTATTAAACCCTCTAAATCTGATTTTTATTAGAAGCAAAAATTAAATTGTGGTAATGAAGGTGAAGTAATATTTTAAACGTGTGGTAAGCTATTCTTTAGGTCATGGATGTGTCGGTTTCTGCTAGTTCTGCTCTTCCACTGCCAGCTTAATTAATAGCTTACTCTTTTTTCCCCCCTCAATTGCTGCTAATCTTAGCTAAAAGATGGCATAATTAAATTACAATATATATTAGCATGTTGCTACATTGAAGATAGAATACTATGTAACTCAGATTGTGTTTAATAGACACACGTGAGGACGAGTTCAGGGGTTCAATAGGAACAACTGTTAGTTAAGGTGCCAAAATGGAAAAAAGGGACAAGTTCCGGGGGCTGCATATGCATTAAGCCTATTTGGTTTAAACACACATCAAATTAGCATTCACAACCACCGCAAAGTAGTAAAATGTCCTAAATTTATACAGCCCTGGAGAACTGCATATGTATCCTTGTGAGACAGGGAACTACATCTCCTTAAAACCCTCTTAACTCTGGTTTAGACCATGACATCCACACCGTCATCATTCTAGGTTCGACAGGCAACAGCTTTACCTACTCTTCAGAATATGCATTTCTCCTATCTTTTCCCTCCTATGTCATAATACTTCTAGCACCAATGGTGCGCTATAGCTTAACGCACCCCCACGCAAAAGCCCAGTGGCTTGGATATACTGCAGCACCTTAACAGTCTCCTTATATCTTCTACAAGTGTTGATACTTAGAAATTTAGCTTCACTCATATATGCAACAAAAAGTGTAATTAACAACATACCCAGTGTAGCCCCACAAGTGAGGTCTGGGGAGGGTAGAGTGTACGCAGAGCTTACCCCTACCTTGGAAGGTAGCGAGGTTGTTTCCAATAGAGCCTCAGCTCAAGAAAAGAAAACCAAAGCAGTCGGGAAAAAGAAATAGCAGAGGTAAAGAAGTAATGGCAGAATATGATATAAAGCATGACAAAGCAGTCTGAAACAAAGGGGACAATACCGTAACTACCACAAAATCATACGATAATCGAAGTACAAGAAACACAGATAATAACAGAAATCTAAGGACGAGAAACTAAAAGAATAATACTACAACTACAAGTATGAAAGGTGAAGCATGACAATGCTCAACAAAATGTGTCAAATATACAATTCATGCTAAACAGAAATTGACTTACACCAATAGCAACAAGCTCTTCTAGTAGTTCCTCCAGATGGCGCAGAGGCTAAGTCAATACAACAACCAAAGCATTGATCAAATTAACAGCTAAAATCAGAATGCGGAATTTCGTTTGAGCCAAAAAAGGATATGTCAAAGTTCTCAACAGTATATATAGTTTGTGTGTAACTTACCCACTGTGTTGGACCGTCAACTGGAGCACTCAGAGGATCGTTGTGCACCTAATGAAAAATATCTCTGATTCAGTTGAGCATAATTTTTTTGACAATACTTGAGAGAAAATTAAAGCAAGTTTTTGACAAAATGGATATCCTAAAAGTTCAGGAATCTCAAGAATGGCTTGAAAGTTTTCCTTTAAAAAATGCACCAGCAAAAAGTAATATCACCGCATTCTGATTCCAACTCTCCAGTTCCGTTTCACTTTTGTCTTCTTAGACAAGGAGTAAACATGTTTGTCTTCTTAAACAAGAAGTGCATACAGAAAGCAGATCGCAACTTTATAAATCAGCCAGATGCTCCTTTATACCTCCATAAAAATTCCATCTACTCCCACAGAAACAGCTGTCCTGGCAATACAAGGAATTAATTCTCGAAGACCACCACTAGCAACACCACCACCTTCCAGCTGTACAAGAATGCAAAACTTCAATTTATTGAAATAGAATAAACTTATTAACACTTGATCCTAAGAAATGGTTTGGATATGCGATTGAACTCATGATCTTAGAACGCTGAATTGGTTACTCGATAATAGTTAAAGTAAATTATGAACAGTTGATTCTGGAGGTTGAAAGATTCAAACAGCACAAAGTCAGGGGTCGATTCTGTACACAGAGGTGTCTAACACGATCTGAAGGAAGGAATTTTCTGCTAATTAAACCTAAAGCTTCAAATCATAGTCATGGAATCAGAGGTGAAGGCTTATGTTGGCAATAAACTGCATGTATCCCAGACTGATCTGCTATGGTAAACTAGAATAGCTTCTCCTTTTCTTTCCCTTTTAAAGATTTTCAGTTCTCTCTGAGGAAGGGGTAAAAGAACAATGCACCTTTTTGCCTGCAGGCTGTTGTAATGAATGAGTTATATCAGCAACCTGAGAAACAAGAATTCAATGAGAAAATGCGCATTAAAAAACAAATATCTATGTATAAGTAGAAAGACATATAAGTGGATTTCTCTTTTCACAGGAAATATAATAATAAAATACAATCATAAATAAGACTCTTACGACAGGGCAATTGGCCTCCCTCATCCACTCAAAGTTCCGGGGATCCACAATCAAGTCATCTGCAGAGTCAGATAATACATGTTAGATTTTTAATAACTCCCCTAAGCCTTCCTTTCCGAGTTTGACACCATTCATGAACACGGAGTTCATTTCTCCTATGCTTTCTATGTTTAGCTTTGACCGCTAGAAGACCAGTGCAGAACACCTTCCTTTCCAGCTTACATATAAACACCAAAAATAACTGCTCCAAGACTTGCTTTCATCCAATTAGAAAGAAACTAAGGAAGCTTGTGTTAATAGGTGGAAACAAACTGAAGAAAACTTACTATAGCCAAACATTGTTCCTCTCTCACACACCATTACATTTTGATTTCCAGCCAATCTCACTTTTTCAGCAGAATTTTCCATCACCTGAGAACATTGTAGCATAAGTAAAAAATAGATAGAATAAACCCACGAATCGAAGAGAGTGACAATACAAGTTTATCATGGTTTTGAGCAGGTAAAGGGAGAACCGAAAAGAGGAATGTTACTTACTGATTGAACAGCATAAATTCGGAAAAAAAAAAAAAAAAAAGAGGAACGTTACTTACTGAAGGAGCACAAAACTGGCCCTTCTTAATGTTGATAATTTTTCCAGTCTTGGCAGCTGCAACAAGTAGGTCGGTCTGTCATTAAAAGCCAAAAAGTATATCAATATGGCTGCTTCCTGAGAATTTTATTAAAATATTGAGTTGAAAAAGTTAACAAAATCTTTCTGAAATGAAGATTATGTCTAGCAGACCAACCTGGCGACATAAGAAAGCAGGAATTTGAATTATATCTGCAACCCGGCCAACAGCTTCACACTGGCAAAACAGTGTTAGATGCAGTTCATATTGGAAGGGAAACTACTTTTGGACCACCACTGTTAAATGATGAGCTGATGTACAAAATAGATAAATGAACTGAAAAAATCATACTACATGGATACCAGAATTACTAATTTTCTTGCATCCAATATGTTTCTGACAAATAAAGAGCCATTAGAACCAACAACACACTAAGTTTGTCAAATCTTCTCCTCCATTTATTAAGAAAGGGGAGAAGAATAATAGCATTATACCTTCAACCATAGAACACAGGACATCCATGGGATTTTTAGAAGAGTCGGAAATGAGGAATATGATACAAAAAAGTACTTTGAGGAAGGGAAAAACCTTAAGTTGGTCAAAAAAAACTAGAAAGGAATAAGAATGGATGAGAAGCAAAAATAATGCACAATTACACCAGTAATATAATTTCCCAAGTGAATGTTGCATGAGATCATCAAATCTCCCGATCAAACAGTATTATATCACAAGAAAAATTATAAATGGCAGCGTCCCACTAAAATATGCAGACATATTTTACCTGAATAGATTCATGAACATCAGTAACAATGGGTACGTCATACGTTGTTTTCACCCTTTCAAGGATCTACAACAAAGTGTAAAAAATGAAGGTTATAATATGTTGGAAGGGTTTTTGTAACAGTTGATGTCATACAAGAACTGGAATATAGCAGGTTAATCCAAGCTGCAAACTTGTATCTCAAGTGAAGAATAACTAAGAGACCTCCATTCACCAAATGCATCTTTCTAGAACTGATTTAGGAGTTATATGCAAGAAAAAAACAAAACAAAACAAAAAAACATGAAACCAAAGTATTGTAATGTCCTTCCAGATATTAAAGTACCTAATTTTCAAACACATTAGTGGCACTTCATACCTTTAAGCCTTCAGCCAAGCCAGGACCCCGGAATGATTTAGACGAGGTTCGATTAGCCTTGTCGAAGCTCGACTTGAATACAAACTTCAACCCAAGTCTATTAAAAAAAAAATTGACAACTCAATCATTAATTTATAATGAAAAACAACAATATAGGACCTCAAATTGGAACATATGATCAAATACTCCCTCCGTCTCAATTTTTTGTCTTACTTTCCTTTTTAGTCCGTTAAAAAAAGAATGACTTTTTCCTTTTTGGAAACTCTTTAATTCCAACTTTCCCCATGAGCATGTTTAAGATCACAAGATTAAAGGGCATTTTGGTACATTATACATATATTTAATTTAAGATCATAAGATTAAAAAACCTTCTTTACTTTCTTAAATTCCCTGTCAAGTCAAAACCAGACAAACAAATTGAAACAAAGAAAGTATCATGCCTTCGAGCTAAACACTATTATACGCTTTATACAAGGTTGATACATTATGCATAATACTTTTCCCAAGGTAAAACGTTGTATAATATTGTATATTAGGCTACGTGGCGTAATAATTTATGTTGCACTGTTGATAATGAAAAACAACAATAAAGGACCTCAAAATGGAACATATGATCATGCTTTCGAGCTAAACTAGTGAAAGACATAAAATTTCAAATCCACTTGTAAAACAACGAATACTCCCTCTGTCCAAATTGAAGTGTCCTACCTTCCTTTTTGATTTGTCCCAAAAAGAGTCCCTCTCTTTCTATATTTAGTAAGTTAATTGATATAAAACCACAAGATTGAAACGAAATTTTCGTACATTAATTTAGGACCAAAAGATTCAAAAATCTTTTTTTAGTCCTTAAATTATTGTAACCAGTCAAACTGAGACACTTAAATTGGGACGGAAGGAGTAGATAACAAAATTACATGTGAGATGAGGGAAGTTACTTAGAAGTGATATCTTTCAAGTGTTTGGCCATGTAAAGAATGTGATCTTCTGATTCAATCACATTTGGACCTGCTAGTAAGAAAAATGGCTCTGCTGTCTGATATTTTTTTTAGGACAGCAAATAATTAGTTAGTGTTTATAGCAAAGAAGAGTAGAAAATGAAAATTTTTGAGAAAATAATAATGTTGGAATTTGAAACCTTGAGGTGGCTGTAGAGCAGTGTTGATGAGTCCATTTTGCTGGAATTAATTTTCCGAAAGGAAGCAAGAGTTGGCCGGAGTAATTTTGGAAAGTGAAAGCAAAAGCAGTTATTTCAGATCCAAGGAATTTGGGCTTCTGATCCTAACGCCAAAACAGGCCCCATAAAGTTTTTTTTTTTTTTTTTTTTTAATCAACTTGCATCTTTTATATTACCGCATTTGATTCTTTTTATATTACCACGCTTTTTTGTGATTCTAATTTTAGTATATACAATATTTTGGGCTCTACTTAAAGTTGTCCACCTTGGACATCCTATTTATTTGGCAACGATATTTGATGAGGTGGATTTCATCACTTAACCCATTTTATTCCTCCTATCTTCTACCACTAAAATTTCCACCCTCCATCACCATTTCCACCATGTCAAAATCAGAATCTTGAGCTAAAGCGGTTTTAAATGCAAAAAATGAAAATTTCTCAGACACCAAACAAAAGGCAAGAGAGACAATAAAAGCACCAGCAATATGAATAAAACTAGGACATTTTGTGGTTCTTGCACTGAAACAAGATCTAAGTATCTAACCCGTACATAGTCTTTTACTAAGTTTGCTACTATCGGTGAATTATTTCCAACAAAACAAGCAAAATTTCCCAAATCATATACTAGCCCAGCTCAATACGAGAACCACTTTTTTTTTAATTAATTGTGCTTGCCGTTTTGTTGGATTATTTTTTGCTTACTGCTTACTTCATTGGAACATGCGAGGAATAAAATGGGTTAGTGGAAAATGGAGGTGATAAATTTTAGTGGTGTTAGGGGGTTAGGGGTGATGAGGTGGCCTCGATCCACCTCATCAAATATCATTGCCATGTAGCATAATGTCATTTAATTTTTTTGTGCCCAAAATATAAATTATATAGGAACCCAAAGTGATTAAAAAGAAAAAAATGTCATATAAACTCTTCCCTCCGTCTAGGATGAGAGAGTTTAAGTAATAAAAAAACTTTTGTCTTATGATCTACAAAGAAATTTTTGATTATTTTATTAACGGAAAAGATAAATACCCCTAACCTATTCAAAAAGGAATTATTTTATGAAGATATCCTTCCATAAAAATATTTTTATTTTTTGTAAATATACCCCTCAAACTAACAAGTTAAAATTAACTCTTTTAAAAAGACAAAATGGCATTTTGTAATTGGTCAATAATAAAATTTCTATTTAAAAAAAAAAAATCAGATTTAAAAAAATCCAGTATTTAAAAAAAAAAATTCTAGTTTTTTTAAAATTCCGTAATTGGTCAATAATAAAATTCCGTAATTTAAAAAAAAATTCCAGATTTAAAAAAAAAATTCTTTTTTAAAAATTCCGTAATTGGTCAAAAAAAAATTCGAGTATTTAAAAAAAATTCGATTTTTTAAAAATTCCGTAATTGGTCAATAATAAAATTCCGTGATTTAAAAAAAAATTCCAGATTTTTTTTAAATTACGGAATTTTATTATTGACCAATTACAAAATGCCATTTGGCTTTTTAAAAGAGTTAATTTTAACTTGTTAGTTTGAGGTATATTTGAGCCAAAAACAAACCTTTTTAGATCAAAATGAGCCTTTTCCGTTTTATTAATGGTAAAATGAGAATTTTAGAGTTAAGTTATTGCTAAATATGGAAAGCCGTCATTCTTTTTTATTATGTCATATAAATTGGGATGGAGAGAGTCGTAATAGTTATACAAAGATTATTATAGAGGAATTATTTTATGAAGATTATAATATTTGTATAACTAGCATCGGTATTAGTTGTCCTATGTTGTATTAACTAGTTACCTAAATTGGGTTACTCTTTATGTTCTATTTTATTAGTTTGTTGTATAAAGAAGAACGATACATTACTATATTTAAAAATAATTTATTGTTTATTTTTTATTTTATCTTTAATGAGAAGTCTTTATAGTTATTATATTTAAAAATAATTAATTTTATATTTTTTAGTTTATTCTTAATGAGAAGCCTTTATAGTCACGTCAATGTTATGACAAATTTAAAACTGCAAGTTTCAAAAGTTTAAAAGCGCTATAAATGTTATAGCATGTTTAAGACAAGTTAAAAAAAAACATCTTTCTTAATTCATGTTAATACATACTATGTGACATAGATTGGAGTGAAAAAACTCCGAAGAAGTATAAATTATCGGTATTAGTTAATACCAAACCAACCAAAGGACAAATCATGATATCAAGTTTTTAACTCATAGACTTTTTCCTAGTTCCTCCCCCAAACCGACTCTTTAGAGAGTTCTCTTTTTTTTTTTTTTTTTTTTTCATCACTCTTTGGAGAGTTGACGGTTTGGAAAATAACAACATTGTTCTCTGCAGCCCACTCCCAACTTAAATTATTCAAAGGTAACACATTTATTTTGTAGTATTATATGATTATGGCGTAATGAATATTGTTCCTAACAATATCACTGCACATAAGGTCATATTTTGTGAGAATATCCTATCATAACTAATGTAGTATACTTTTTTGTCTCATTTTATATGACGTTATTTGATTGGATATAAAATAATGTTTAAGATAATATTTTGACTTGTCTATTATACTATTAATAATGATGAAAGAAAAGTTAATTTGATAGAGAATTCATCGAAATTTAAAAAATTGAAGTTTAGTGAGTATGAAGTCTTGAAAGTAATTTAGACAAGATTGCCCCATTGTTTGTGCATCTTAGCGTACTGCCTCCAACAAGCATGGAATTGCAGAGGTATCTTACCCAAATTAGGACGAAATGACAAACGTAGAATTAGATTAATCAATTTTTTCAATGCCTGTGATTTAAATAATAAAATAGAATAACAAACAAAAGAAGAAGCTAATCCAACATATTTTCCTGGATACTCAAAATTAATGCACTTGAAAATACAAAAGGTATTACTTAGTACTATTATTAACCTTGAAATACAAGTCAAATGCACAGAATTTACGAATAGCACAGACGAGAACATAACTATACACAATTAAGAAAAGTACGATTAGACAGACTAAGAAGCAAAAGTTCCAATGTTGCACAACTTTCTCATTTCTTCATGAATTCACCATAATGACTCAAAGATGAAAGACAAAGCATTTGACTAGTTTCTCAATACATTCTCTTCATCACAATGTCAATCTAGAACATTATAGTATCCCATAAGTTCTCACTGCAGCAAAAATATAACAATCAAAAACACAAAGATTATTATCATCATAAACTTCTCAATAGCCAATGAAGAACTTGTCGAATCAGAACTCTTCCATCCATCATTAAATCCCCTTCCAGCAGGAAAAAGCGACGGTAACACTGGTTTTGGCTGCTTTAATGGTGGACTAGCAGCAACATCATCAGTATCAGCATCACTATTAGGCACAGTATAGTTCATTGGTGGACTTGTAAACAAAGGATCAGCACCATAAACTGAGTATTCAAGAACTTTATCAACCCCATGAACTGTAAAATCAGAATTCACATACACATCTGGATACGTAATGTGTGACCCATCAATAGTAAAATTGGACACAGAATTGTTAGTCACAACAATGAATTTTGAAGGTAACAGAGTTGGTATACGAGTGTTTGGTTTAAACTGTTGTAAATCAGAGAAAAGAAGGCGTTGTGGGATTATATGATAAGCAATTAGGAAAGGGTCTAAGTTTTGTGTTTCAAGATTTGACATGGCATTGTTTCCAGGTATGAAGAAAGTTGCGGTTAGTGGGAGTGATGATAAGTCTGATGAGGATAACAAATTAGCCCAACCCGCGAAATCACCTGCTCCGATTAATGCTGCCACGATGTTGCTTAGTTGTTGTTCTTGGATTTGGTGTTGTGTTAGTGGCGTTGGCGGCGGTGGTGTTGATGATGATAAAGAGACTAGATGGAGTTGAGTTTGGTTGAGAGATTTGGGCATGTGTGTTACTCTATTGTTGAGCTTCAAGTTTGATTTTGACAGTGATTGCTTTGTTTTTGCTGGTAATGATTTGAGAAATGAAAGATCAAAATGGGTGTCATTCAGATATTGATCAAGGTTGTCTGGGGGAAATGTTCTTCCATTTATCACCATTCTCACTGTAAAAAGCATTCAAAAGAAAATTATTATCAGAAAAGAAACATAAAGATTGAACAGAGAAGAAATTTATGGTCATGCAAGATAACACAAGTAAAAGAGTATTTTTAGTTCAGTACAGAAACAAAAACAGTGGAGTATCTGAAACTTAAGAAAAACAAAAAACGAAGAGCACAAAACTGGAAAAAAAAAAAAAATCAACCAGATTGAACAGAGAAGACTATGGTGATGCAAAAAGAAAAAACACCTCAAAATCTTCATTATTTTAGTACAGAAACACAAACAGTATCTGAAACTCTAGAAAATCAAAAAAGAAGAGAACAAAACTGAAAGAAAAAGAAAATCAACCAGATAGAACAGAGAAGAATATGGTGAATGGTGATGCAAAAAAACACAAGTAAAAGAATATCCAATTCATCATTTTAGTACAGAAACACAACTAGTAAGTGAAAAAAAAAAGAGCTCAAAACTGAAAAAATAAATCGACCAAAATGAACAAAGAAGATTATGGCAATGCAAAAACACAAAAAGTAAAAGAATCTCATCATTTTAAGTACAGAAACCCAACTAATTAATAACTGAAACTCGAGCAAATCAACAAAGAAAAGCACAAAACTGAAAATAAATTCAACCAGAATGAACATAAGAAAGACCCTATGTATGAAACTCAAGAAACTGAAAAATAAGTCGACCATAATGAATAAAGAAAGAACCCATGTAAGAATATCAAGAAGATCTATAACGAAAAGCACAAAACTGAAGAAAATTACAACCATAATAAATAAAGAAAGACCCCATGTATGAAACTCGAGAAAATCCATAAAAGAACATGTAAAAACTCATACGTACCAATAGTTGAGAACATCCACAGATAGAGGAACAAGACAATGACAAAGATAGGGATAATATCATTCAGTCGTAGAGCTCTGACCCTTCTACCCCTGATTGGATTATGAATCTGAAAGTTGAAGAAACTGCCCGCCATTTTCATGGATTTCTTTTTTTTTTTTCTATGGAGAGTTAAAGAATGTAAGGTGTTATTCTGTTAAAATTGGGATCTCTTAAAGTAGAATGAATATGTGTAGCGGTTTTGATATATGCAAACGAAAGGAGAAATTCAGTTATAGTTAAAACAGTCTGTTCTGTTAGAAATGGCGGGAGACTTCGTTAGAGCCTTGCACGTGCCAATTAAAAGAAAACAAAAATCGGTTATACAAATTGAATAGCGTAAGCAGGCACTATTTGTTTCAGTAAGTGAAGACGTACATTTTCTAACATTTGGTTTGGTATAATTTAATAAAGGAAAAAGGGTCAAAAATACCCCTCTACTTTGGAAAAAGGACTATCAAAATATCATCTACTTACAAGTACTTCTAGGAATACCCTCAAATATTTTGGGTCGAATAATGCCCGATGGAAAATAAAATGTCATGTATTTTAGATACTTATCTGCTATCGTCATTTGAATCCCTCCACATTTGATCCGCCAAAATAACTCAAATTCATGATTTAAACCCAAAACTAAATACCGTCACATTTAAACTTTCCCTATTCTTAGTCATAAATAATAACCCGAGTTCTAAAGGATCACTTCTCCATGATTTTCTGCATGTTTACTCATCACTTAAAGTTCGTAGGTATGAAGTTTGAGAGAATTTCCACCAACATCAATAAGGTGTTTCTTCCACAAATGATCGCACCCCTAACAATATGGAGTTTAATATTTGGTTTAATTTAAATCACAATCAAATAAATCACAAGATTTACAACAAATTAAATTACGTAAATTAAATTGGTAAATTAAATTGCTAGAATTAAATTGCAATGAATTTGGGCCGGATTATTTTAAGTCAAAGGATAAATTTCCGTCAAGGCTCCACCAACAATATATTTGAAAACTTTAAGATTTATAATAAGACGAGTTAAAAAAATAATTATAATTGAGATTTTGAGAAATAAGTTCGGCTTATATATAGCGATATTTTTAAAAAAAAAATTTTTTCCAAAATAGAGGGGTATTTTTGACCCTTTTCCCTTTAATAAAATAGGATATGCTAAGGATAGTGCTTTAGTTAATCTTTTTTGTGTACTTGATGATCAACAATTCTATAAATTCAGATTATCTCTTTCGATGTTTACACGAAAATAATAAATACAGTATCATTTATATAGGTGTTTATATTTAATCATGATTAATTAATACAGTATATATTTTCACCTTAATTTATCTCTTGACCTAATAAATTAATATGTTAAACAGGGGTAACCTCATCCTAACTAAACACATTATACTAAGCTCTTTCTAACTAACATAGATCATAACCCCGTTTGGCCATAGATTTTGGTTTCAAAATTTAAAATAATATTTGGAGATTATTCAAATAATTTTTTGTTTATCAAATTAACCCATTATTTCAACTCCAAACTTCATCATATATTGTATTGGAAGTCTGAAAACATGTTTTAGGAATTCTTTTAATCTTTTATAGTAGTTTTTTACTCACAAAATTTTAACTTTATTTTCATGTCCAAACATAACTTTGACTTAAAGTTACCATTTTTCAGCTTCAACTTCAAATTTACCATTTTTTTTTTCTTCTAATCTCAATCAAATTATGTCCAAAAGCCTGCTAAATCTTTTACTCCTATATCTAAGGTCGTTAGTTCGAATTTCACGAATGATTGGATGGAAACCGTTTCAAGGAGCTACTTATTTTGTATATTGAAAACACCACCATTAAGACCTACAAGATACAACCATACAATTATCCCTCATAATTTCCAGAGAATCTGAACTTCAAATAAAGCACACTTCACACCATTAAAGAGTCCAGGCTCTCATATATTTATGTCAACTAAGTATATTTGTTATACTATCGACTTCAACTTGGCACGTTCCTAATTTTCTAATAGCTGTGCAACATAAACTTCACCCAAAATAGAATAAAAAACAAAGATGGAAACTAAAAAAAATAGTGATAAAAGAGCAAGTTAGAATGTGATCTTGACAACCTTTATTACTACACTACTCCTTTTAACATCGTTGGCACTTAGATAGATAGCTACAGAGCAATACTAAAATGACCATGAATACTCATTTCAATTAAACCAATAGCAAGACTCTTTTTCATTCACTTATATAAACAGTTCTAGTACAAAGAGTCACATATTCGATTGCATATCCACAGTTTGACAGTACTAGTAAAAGTTTATTATAGAGAAGCCTACTAGTAGAACCTATCAACTTCTAGCATAACAGTGAAAACAGAATACTACTATAGCACCTTCAATCAATTTTGCTCAATTTCAGTATTCATTTCCTCAGCCAGGTCGACCGCCAAGCAGCTAGCTCCATTAGTTTCAACTTCAGACCAAGTTGGATTTCTGTCAGGACTTTCCACAATCGGCGACAATGCATCAAGATTATTTGTTAGCTGTTGTAATGGGTGACATGTGGTCTCATCGTCATATGGTAAGGCACAATGTAATTTTGGACGAGTTCTATATCCAGCTGTTATTTCTGTTGATGCTAAAGAGACAATGTGAAGTTCATCAGTTTCTTTCACATACTCAATTTGCTTCACTGGAGTTTTGACATTTTGATCAGTTGTCTCTGGTGATGATGTTAAGATTGATAGTGTATAAAGAGTATCATTGTCAGTCCATGGATTGTTGTTGAAAGCGGTTATTCTTCCACTTCCACGTGCACTTCCCATCAATTTCAGTACTGTTTAATCATTTCAACGACAATAGTAAATATTCCAATTGCCAACAAAATCAACAGCATGGGAAAAAAAAGGGGAAATAGGGTAAATCATTATGAAAGCAACTATACAATTAATCATCAATTGTCTGCTGCAATGATGTTAGAATTCGTAATATCAAAATGGGTATCGTTCAGATACAGGAGAACATTAATCAAACAAACCCCATAATTTTCAGAGATTTCAAGAAAACACAAGTAGAAGGAAAACTCTCTTTTGTTTCTTAAAAGTTCACAAAATTGACACTGAAACTCAAGAAAATAAAAAGAACAAGAGCCAGAAACCGAAAATGTACAAAGAAGATCATCAATTCATCATCATAATGAAAGCAAAAAAAAGCAATTAAATTCATTTCAATAAGAAAGAACGTAGAAGAATATCGTGATGCAAGAAAACACAATTAGAAGAACTCTCTTTTGATCTTAAGACTTCATGAATTTTCATAGAAAACTATCACACTGAAACACAAGAATGAACAGAGAAGATCATCATTATAATGAAAGCAAACACACAATTAAAGAACTTATGATCAATAAGAAGAGGCAAATTAATTACCAGAAGTGAAGAACCAGAAAGTAAGAAGGGCGACAAAGCCGAAAGTTAAGACAAGAAGAATCCAGTTGATTAGTCTTATTCCTCTTGTCACCCATCCACGTGGTTGACCTTCAGAATCATGCATGTACGCAACTTGGTTTCGACTAAGAAGGTTCAACATGAATTCATCCATTTTCTTCTTCCAACTTAGCAATTTGTTGAACATCTTTAATCAATTATCTCTTCTCTACACAAAGCTTAGCTATAGAGAACAGTTTCTTGAATCCTTTTTTTTTCTCTTTTCTGTGAACTGGGATCTGTCTGTGACTGTTATGTGAGCAGCGTAAGAGTATATGTAGTTCATTAGTTAGTTAAGAGTCGGTTTAATTTGTTGAAATTGGCGCCAACAAATGGGAATGCAAAGATGTCCTATCAACTTGGAGCGCTACAGTTTTTGATATTATGAACGTAAAATCCTCTTTTTCCTTATTTGTACTATTGTTAATACATAGAGTCAATTCCACTTTATTTAAAGGCTGGGAAAGCCTCCGTATATTGAATGGGAACGATAATTCTTTTATACGAGATCTTTGGTAAAAAAAAATTCTTTTGAGTAAAGATCTATTTTCTTTTTCTTTTTCTTTCTAGAATTTAAACACGAAAAAATATACTCCCTCCGTTTCAATTTATGTGAATCTATTTGACCGGGCACGAAGTTTAAAAAAGAAAAGAAGACTTTTAAACTTGTGTGGTTATAAATCATCTAAAGGTAAGTTATTTTCAAATATAAAAAGGAGTCATTCATTTTTTGCACTGACTAATAATGAAATAGGTTCACATAAATTGAAACAGAGGGAGTAAATCTTATTATTGTCACATTCACCTATTCCGTTAAAAATAATGTACTTCTTTTAGGATATAACAACTACTTGGAATAATTTGTTAATAAATTTCAAGCTTAGTGACATTCGTTTTACCTGTATGCTTATTAAATTTTTGACTTTTAATTGCACATTAACAGTCTACCTAATTTCTCCCTGTAACATTACCTTTTGGGTAATTTATGAATTCTTTAATTCATCTCTTACATTATTTTATTGAACACACACACACCAAATATATATATATATATATATATATATATATATATATATATATATATATATATATATATATATATATATATATATATATATATATAAAGCAAAAGAACTATTAACTCAGGTACTTTTCTTGATTAGCATAAGCTTGTGTTTTCTCTTTTTTGATGAGTTTAAGCTAAGAATCAATTTACCCCCTTAATATTTATGCGTTGGAAAAAACAATACCTCCTCCACATGTTGAATGAGAATGGTAACCCCCTTAGGCCTTATACAATATTTTCTGGTGAGACTTTTCATTTTTTTAATAGCGATTTTTTAGAAAAAGACATACATATATAACTCCTATTTATTTGATTTAAGTTGCCCATACATTTACATAAACATAAACACTCAAATAAGATGCTAATTGATTTCATATAACCAAGTATTTCGTTCATAACCCTCAAAGAATTGTTTATATAAATATATTAGAATTTTTTTTATATAGTTTCAGAAAAAATTAAAAAAAAAATACTTGGCTTATCTAAGTGATTTTGAAAATAAAAAAATATGCTTAAATAATCAATTTATGTGGAAATAGTTGTGAAATATATCTTAGCGGATGGAATTAATTACTACTACACAAAATATTCATAGATGACCCAAAGGTAATTAGAGGTGAAATTAGGTAGACTATTGATGTGTAATAAGAACCCAAAAATTTAATGCGCATGCAGGTAAAACGAATGCCACGTAGCTTGAAATTATTAACAGATTATTCCAGGTAGTCCTAAAAGAAGTACATTATTTTCAACGAAATAAGTGAATGAGACAATAATAAGAATTACTTATATTTTCGTATTTTAATTCTAGAAAGAAAAAGGAAAAAAGATCTTTGCTCACAAAAAAGAAAAAATTTACCGGAAAATATTGCATAAAGGGGTTATCGTTGTTATCGTTCTCAATATATATTTGAAGGGGGTATCATTTTCCGACCCTTAAATATTTAGGGTAAAGTGGGATTGACTCTAATAGATAGTAATAAGTTAATAACTCACCTAATAATCCGAGTTTAATTAGGAAACGATTCTTTAAAAGATCTCATAAAAATCGTAATTGTTTCACTTTGGATACAAATTTGGGAAAGACACATGATTCCATGCAAGTATCCTTTAGGAAAAGGTTAAAATGATGTCTGAAAAATTTACACATTTTATTAGCGACGTACACAGGTGGGGTTGTTTCGGATTCTTCAATTATCAAATCAAATCAATTTTGACGGGTTTTAAATTTTATAAATCAAGTCAAACTAACAAAAATCGGGTTTTTTCAATCTTGACTGTTCTCCAATTTTTTGATTTTATCGGATTTTTTCCCGATAAGATCTTCATATCACAAATATAACTTGTGCTCCATAAATTTCTTTAGTCCTAATAATACTAAAGTCGGTTAATTTGTTGAACTCGGCGCCAACTCTTTTAATTTGGGTGCCTCTGCCACGAGTTATTTTCTTGCTACGGAGTATTACACTATGATTATTAGAGATTGGAAAGACAGTCTACATATTATTTTCATTCGATCGCTAGATGATATGATTGGATTCACTATGAAAAATATTTTCCGTTGATTTTTCTTCTATCGTACTAGTACACATAAGCAAAGAATTTACTCACGTTCAATGTTTACACGAAAGTAATAAATACATGATATATATCATTTACACTTATATTTATACTTGATCATCCTCTCGTCCGTAGTAACTTAATGTGTTAAACATCAAAATGTGGGTAAGATCTTTATGGGTCTCCTATCATGCGTTCAGCACCAACTTTGGGCCGCAACTTATTCGAATTTTTGTTGTGTAAGGCTCCCTAAAAATGGAAACACTCTCTTTTCATTCATAGGGCTCAAATTCGAGATCTCGCTGGCTCAAATTCGGATGGGTTAAAATGGGTCAAATTAATAAACGGGTAACCGAAACACCCCTCGCCCTAAATTAATTTGGGTTGATAATGGTTGTCAATGTGTAAACTAACTGGTCATAACTCAACCTGCTCAACGTAACTCATTCACGACATTCTGGTTTGAGTAATCCTGTGGCCTAATTAATTACGAAACATCAACTGAAATATTTTTTTTGCTTTCTGGTCAGTTAGCCTAAATGATTATATTGCATTACATTGACCTCTTTTATGAATATCTTAAACATAGCTAGTTAACTAATTGCCAGTATTACTTATTAAAACTGCAATGAAGCAAAGATTATGATAGTCACTTAGCTTTCCTCATTTGCAAGTAAAACTTTTAAGTATATGACTCATACATTGTATGATGAACACATATACTGTGCGTATGTCAACAAAGTGAATCTGTTAGAATTGACTCCAACTTCGCATGTGCCTTTTTTCCTATTTGCTGTGCAACATAAACCTTACCCAAAATAGATAGAGTAACAAAAAAAGTAAAAGATGGAAACTAACAAAAATAACCAAAGAGCAAGTTAAAATGTGATTTTGACAACATTTATTTCAAGTACCTTTTAACATCGTTGGCACTTGAATAACTATAGAGCATTACCAAAATGACCATGATACTCAATTGAAGCAATTGCAAGACTCTGTTTTCAGTTTTACTTGATCAATAGCTCTAGTACAGAAAATCAGATATTAATTCGTACTGCAAATACACAAATGTGATATCTCAGTCTAATACTCTTCAATCAACCCCAAACTAGCTCATATACTAGTAAAAGTTCACTACAGAAATACCTACTAAAACCTTTCTTACTTCTAGCATAACACTGAAAACAAAGGACTACTGTAACACCTTCAATCAATTTTGCTCAATTTCAGTATTCATAACCAGATCCAGTGCCAAGCAACTAATTCCATTGTCAACCCCAATCGGCGAAGATGCATCAAGATTGTTCGTTAGCTGTTGTTCCGGCATTAGAACCAGTGATTGATGACACATGGTCTCATCGGTCGTGCCAAAGTTTAAGGTACAATGTACTTTCGGACGAGTGAGATATCCAGCTGTTATGTCTGTTGATGCTAAAGAGACAACGGGAACTTGATCAGTTTCATTCACATGCTCAATCGGATCGATTGTTATTCCATTAGTATTATGCAGTGGAGTTTTGACATTCACTGTCTTCTCTGATGCTAAGATTGAAACATCAAAATAGTCGGTGTCGTTTTCAGTCCATTGATCGTTGTTGGAAGCAGCCATTTTTCTATTTTCGGTCCACCATTGATTCATGTTGTAAACAGTGATGTTTCTATTTCCACTTCCAGTGCTAATTCCCAACAATTTAACTGTTCAACAATCATAAATCTTAGAATCCCAAAACAATTTACATTCATTTCAACAAGAAAGAACAGAGAAGAATATTTTGCTGCAAGAAAACACAATTAGAAAAACCCTACCTAGTGACACTGAAACACAAGAAAATTAACAAACAAAACAAAGAACTAACAACAAGAAAGTGAAAGCTTTTCTTGGACCAAAATGAACAGAGAAGAGTTTTTTCGACAAGAATGAGAAGATCATAATCAAAGCAAAAACCACATTATCCTCAATACATCAATAATGAACAAAGATGATCATAATGAAAGCAAAAAAAACAGTACATTCATTTCAAAAAGAAAGAACACAGAAGAATATCATGCTGCAAGAAAACATAGTGAGAAGCATGTAATATATACCTGCAGAAGTGAAGAAGCAGTAGAAAAGAAGGATGACGGAGATGACACCAAAGAGAAGAATAAACCAGTTGATTATCCTTATTCCTCTCATGACTCTTGCGGGGTGTTGTTGTATTACTTGTGGATGAACACGTATCAAAATGTGGAACATTAATTCGTCTGCCTTCTTCTTCCACTTTACCAATTTGATGAACATTATGAATCAATCAATGAACACAAAGCTTAGCTATAGAGACGAGTTTCTTGAATTCTTTTCTGTAAAATGGGATGCGTATGCAACAGTTACATGAGATGTAAGACTATTATAGTAGCTAATCAGTTAAAAGTCGGTTAATTTGTTGAATTTGGCGCCAACTTCTTTTATATATATATATATTGGAGTGCCACTGCCACGTGTCTTTTTTGTTGTTGCTATTACGCTGTAATTCTTTAAAATCTGGTGGAAATTATATGTGAGTAATTGGGAGAATGGGAATGCAGAAGAAGTCGGTAAAAATTTGGAATGCTACACTTTTGAGTAAATTTTGGAATGACTTTATGATAAATATATGTAAATTTTCTCAAACAAGTTATAAATAGGAGGGTACAAATTTACGAAGGAAATTTTAACATATATATTAAGAAAAAAATAGTACTCATATTTTTATAAAAGATAGAAATAATATATTCATCGACACTAGGGGTTCTTACCACATTCAGTAAATAGTGGAGTCGTTCGGTAGCTAGTTAGGATTATGCAGGTACTAGTAATATGGGTTACCATAGATTTCAAATATAGTGCTCCTCCATTTCAATTTATGCGACATAATTTGAATCGATATAGAGTTTAACAAAAAAAAGATAAAAGGCAATCGACGTTTGTGTTCCATGTTATAACGTTTGTGTGACTATAAAACTTCTAAAACTTATGGCCTTAAGTATATCATAACATTTGTATGCTTATAAAAGCTTATCATTAAGTGTAAAATAGAGAGATGTAAAATTTGTTGTTTATAAATTTAGAAGTGTTTCATTTTTTATTTTACTTTTTGCAATTAATATGATAAAAAGAAAAGTGTATCACATAAACTAGAACCTATGAAGTACTATTATTTAAGTAATTTGCTTTATTTTTTGGTTCGCTTTATGTGAATAGGAATAGGAAAGAACTATAATTAATTATTCTTATGTTGTGTAAAAGTTAGACCAACACATACGGTAAAAAAATTACCTGGTATTTATATAAATCGAATATGACATATGTCTTTATAAATATGGTAATCACAAATGGTTGTTAACTATTCGAGGTTTGGGTTAAAATTGTCCCTTATCTATGAGAGTAGGTTTATTTTGGTCCCTCAAATATTACCCTGAGCATATTTGATCCCTTATCTATGGGAGTAGATTCATTTTGGTCCCTCAAATATAATGCTAAGCATATTTAATCCCTTAACTATGCTAAAGTGAGGCACTATTGGTTCCCCTAATAAAACCCGTTTAAAAAGTAACGGTGCTAAACCAATGTGACACTCACGTGACTTATAAGAGGCTAAACTCATTGGACAAAAATACTAAACTCATTCTTTAAAACAGGCAGAAACTTTATCTAATATATTGAAATTTGCATTCACATGCTTCTAAATGCAAATTAAGATAATTTATAACAGTTGTTAAAAAGAATTTTGATTTTTTAATATTTAACAAAAAAAACTTTATATTCACATGCTTCCAAAATAAGTGGAACGGTTCCATGTGTACTGTCAGATTACCGTTTAAGAGTTGGTTACCAACCATATGATCCAAATATTATGGGTTGCTTTGCTAATATCTTATATGAGTTGCATTTTTTAGAGAAATGTCATTACTCTGCATTGCATTTTATCCGATGGGTTTAGCCTTTTACGAGTCACATGAGTATCACATGGATTTAGTACCGTTACTTTTTAAACGGGTTCTATTAGGGGACCAAAAGTGCCCCACTTTAGCATAGTTAAGGGATTAAATATACTTAGTGTTATATTTAAGGGACTAAAATGAACCTACTCCAATAGATAAGGGATCAAATATGCTCAGGATAATATTTAAGGGACTAAAATGAACCTACTCTCATAAATAAGGGACAAGTTTAACCCAAAACTCTTAACTATTCCCTATGTCTCAATTTATGTGAAGGTGCTAGAGTACGAAGCTCATAAAACTTAATTTTTTACTATGAATATCATATAAAGTCTTTTTTTTGTTTATTGAAACAAAATTTACATATTTATAAACTATATGAAAAGTACTACAAATTGACATAACAAACAATTCAAAATATTTTTTGAAAAAAAGATTGAGACAATTATAATCAAAGAAAATATTATTTGACTCTCCAACTAGTAAAATCTTCTCATAAAATGAGACGAGAGTAAAACATGTTCACACCTTATCTTATCATTTAATCATAATAAAATTAATATTACCATTGATGCTAATAAGTTCTTACCCCTGTAACACTATGATTGGCTCAAAATGATTGATTTAAGAAAAAGCCTGGTTTAACAATGACAGCAAAAATGCTACTGACAAATTAAAGTGAGCTTGAGTAATAAGAGAATGCAGAAGAATTTTCCCGAATGATAAAGCATGAAGATTCTTTTGTCATCAGACAATAGTAATCAGTTCCAAGATTACAACAACTAAGTACAAAAATTGATCAACATTGTATATAACTTTCATACAATAAATAAACATTTTTGTATATAAAATATTATTAAAATTTTATATATGTAATGTCGGGTTGTTTGATTCGATTTGACTTTTTTTAGTTAAAACTAAACCAAACCAATGGCGGTCGGATTTTTCTTTCTCAAACCAAACCACTAATTAGATTTTTTTTCGATTTGATTCGAATTGTCGATTTGGTGCGGTTTGTCGGTTTCCTTTGTACACCCCAAAGTCTTGTGATTTTAAGCTCGGGGTAAGTTTTCAAATCTTGAAGGTGTACTGTTGGTGCAGGGAGTATGTATGTACTGCTACTTTAAACTAGGAGGGCAAAGTTGGAGATATATACACTAATAATATAAAAAATTATACTATTACTGAATTTAAATTGTGATAGTAGGTTAATTATCAGATTTATCAAATTATCAAGGGAGTAATGTTTATCAAGAAATTATAATTTAGCTAATAGAGTAAATGACTTAATGTCTAAACACTTTTTACACCATCAATACATATTGGGATGGGAAAATTACAGCCAAATAATGTTTATCAAGAAATTATAATTTAGCTAATGGAGTAAATGACTTAATGTCTAAACACTTTTTACACCATCAATACATATTAGGATGAGAAAATTACAGCCAAATACCATTTCGCATCTAATTTACAAAATATATACATAGTGTATATCTGGTTCAAGATTTAAAATTTTCGCTCATTTTGTGTATAAAAACAGTATGAATTATGTATATCTAGCTCAAGGCTTAAAATTTCACTCACATTTTTTGCGTATAACGTTCATGTTAGGTTTCTGAAAAATTAATACAGCTACAACAACATTGTATATAATTGTATATAACTTTTATACAATATTTAAGGCTTAAAAAAATCTCTCAAAATCACATTTTATGTGTATCTCGCTCATAACGCTCAAAAATTTGTTTATGAAAACTGTTTAAAAATTACGAAAATACATTAATACGGTTTTATACAACAAAATATATATATAATTGAAAAATATATAATTTTGTAAATAAGGAAAAAGGATCGTTATGTTTTGTAATAAAGAGCCTTTATACAATATTTTCATTTTTTTAACGGATTGCCCTAAAAAAATCTCTCAAATTTCGTGTAGAAAAATGTATGAAATATTAAAAAAATATATCTTGCGTCATTGAACAAAACAGAAACAAGATTGTCAAATACTATAACCTGCTAGGGGTGTTTCTCACTGGTCTAGTCATTTTTATTTCTACCCGTTCAATTCTTTTCAGAGGACGAGGAGAATATCGACAAGGTCCCAGTGGCGGAGTTGTATTAAAAATTACGCACATATATACATGTATATAGATTATATGAATTTGGACATACAAAAATTCTCACATTTCGATTCAATTTATATGAATTTTTTCGGAGAAAAATTAAAATATATATATTTTTTAAAATAAAAATTAAAAATTAAAAAAATATGAAAAATGAAGATCCGTTATATTTTGTAAATGAGGAAAAGTATCGTTATGTTTTGTAATAAAGAGCCTTGAGTAGGTAGCCTATGTCATTTTCCCTTAATTTTTTTCCCCTTCAACACAAATAATTTTCATTTTTTTAATTCTATGTTATAATTGACTTGAAAAGGACTCTTCCATTTTTCTTCAAAAGCTTTCTTCTCATACAAAAAACACAATAATATTTACAATGTAGTCATTAAAGAGTCTTGTTTAGGGAAAGATTATTTTTGTTGAGATATATACTATTAACCATGTGTTTGGATATAACATTTATTATAGAACAATTATTTATTCAATAAAAATAAAGAGTTAAATAATCATAAGAGATGATTTAGTGTATAGAAATGAGTCCCTAAGATGAAATATTTGTATATATGTGATTATATACATGGATATGGTAATTGTTTTTCTGTACAAAGTTTAGACCTAACCCCCTTGCTTGTTAAAAAAAAAAAAAAAAAAAAGGAAGGAGTAAAAAAAAATCGCAAGCCAAAGCTTGATCAAGCAAATTCTTGTAATCGTCATTGAACAAAACAGAAACAAGATTGTCAAATACTATAACCTGGATTTGAGAGTTATGATTAATAAATAGGATCTAGGTCATTCGAATGGTGTTTCTCACTGGTCTAGTCATTTTTATTTCTATTTTCAGATATCAAACCCCATCCATTCTTTTCAGATTATTAAGAGTTCACAAAATGACACTGAAACTCAAGAAAATAAAAGAACAAGAGAATATGAACAAAGAAGATTCAAGATGTCCAATCATTTCATATTCCTAGAAGAATATCGATTCTTAAGATATCACAAATTTTATGGACAGTGAAACACAAGAATGACCAGAGAAGATGATCTCATAATGAAAGCCAACACACAACTAAAGAGTTTATGAGCAAATAAATTAAGAAAAGAAAAAGCATTATAACTTTCCAACCTTATATTTTGACATAAATTCAATTTCATCAAAATGTATCATTCAGATAAAAATAAAATTTATATATTTAAGAATGAACATGATAATTTATAATTAGCCTTATTCCTCTCGTCACCCATCCTCGTGGTTGAAAATAATTTAGAAAAATGAATTCATCCATTTTCTTCTTCCAATTTAGCAATTTGCTGAACATCTTTAATCAATTATCACTTCTGCACAAAGCTTAGCTATAGAGAACAGTTACTTGAATTCTTTTTTTACTTTTCTGTGATTATTATTATGTGAGGAGCCTAAGGAGTATATAGTTGAGGCCCTAGTTTAATTTGTTCAAACTGGCGCCAACTCATTTTATTTTTTTTGTTTGGTGCCTCTGTCACGTCTTATTTTCTCGCTATTCCTGTAGGTTGATTCCTTAAAAACCATTTCGATAAAATACTTGTAAACATGGAAATGCTACAGGTTTTGAGTAAATTTCTGAGTGTAACTTTTAATAATTTTATACTTCCTTCCATTTCAATTTATGTGAATTTTTTCTGAACACGCGGATCAACTTTTATGACTTTGACCGTTAATTTTGAAATAAATTTTCAAGTTTGTAAGAATAAATTTTATATATTTAGAAATTACATAAAAGGTGTTGTATTATAAGCCATAATAATTTTTAACTGATATAATTTAGAAAAAATGTAAGAAAACGTGGTGAAAGAACTACCGTGTAGACTCCGCGAACAGTAATAGGTTCACATAAATTGAAATAGAGGGAGTGTGTATTTTTCTCGAACAAGTTATAAAATAAGTTTATTACGAAGAAAACTTTACCGTATTATGAACAAGAA
Organism: Lycium ferocissimum; assembly: GCF_029784015.1. NCBI lineage: Eukaryota > Viridiplantae > Streptophyta > Magnoliopsida > Solanales > Solanaceae > Lycium > Lycium ferocissimum. The sequence continues at coordinate 54,223,687 of NC_081348.1, read as the reverse complement.
AAAAATACTACTCAAATTTTAATTTAAAAATAGAAATAATGTACTCATCCACAATAGGGGCTCTAACCCCATTCAGTAATCAGTACTCCATCTAGTAACACCTTCAATCAAATATTCCTATGTAAAAGTAGGATCTGATTCTATAAAAATATTGATAGATTTAGTATTTATTATTTCAGTAATTAACTTTATTTTTGGTATGTGAATTTGAATAAGAAATAGGAGTAACTAATTCATTTCTTTTGGTATGTGAAAATAGCACCAACCTAGAGTACTATGCTTGGCTCAAAATGATTAATCAATTAAGAAAAGGGGAGTTTCTTGAATTCTTTTATTTTCTTCTTCTGTAAAATGGGATCCGTCTGTGAATGTTATGTGAGGAGCGTAACCTAGAGTACCATGCTTGGCTCAAAACTCTTTTTGTTGTTTTGGGTGCTTCTGTCACGTGTTGTTTTCTTGCTATTGTTACACTGTGTATTTTTGGTTCTATAATAATCAGTTGGAGATTAAAATACAATAACATGTAAGTTGTAAAAAAGGAATAAAAACCTGCAGTGCCACGCGTCATTTTCTTGCTATAACGGTGGGTTTTCTGTTGTATAAAATAAAAATAAGGAGGAAATTAAAATACAATTACTTGTGAGTTTTAGAAAAAGGATAAAACTTGGAGTGCCACATGTCAGTTTCTTGCTATTATGCTGGGTTTTTTATTGTATAAAAATCAGGTGGAAATTAAAATATGATTGCATGCGTGTTGTAAAAAGGGAATGCATGACGTCCTATTAATGAATTCGGTAAACAAAATTGGAGCGCTACACTTTTTAGTAAATTTTCGAATGTAACTTTTTGATTAAATTTTATGTAAGTTCTCTCAAAACGCACGAAAAATTATTATATTATGAAAAATATACTACTCACATTTTAATAAAAAATAAAAATAGAAATAATATTCTCATCCACACCGTGCGCTCTTACCACAATCAGTTATCAGTATCTAGTAACACCTTGAATCAAATAAAACTAGGATCTGATTCTGTATGTATATTGGTAGATATCTTACTTATTATTTAAGTAATTAGCTTTATTTTTTGGTCGGCTTTATGTGATTTTGAATAACAAAATAGGAGTAATTAATTATTTTGTTTTGGTATGTAAAAATTGCGCCAACCTATAGTACTATGCTTGGCTCAAAATAATTAATCAATTAAGAAAAAACCTCGGTTTAAAATAATAACAAAAGTGCTACTATCAAATTAAAGTGAACTTGAGTAAGAGAATGAAGAAGAATGTACTGAATGATAAAGCAGGAAGATTTTATTTTTTGTTATTGGACAATAGTAGTAAGAGTCAGCTTCCAGATTACAACAACTAAGTACAAAAACTGATTATCAGATCAAAATTTCTCTGCAACTATACAAAACAGATTTCACCATTAATTGTGATTCATCAGTTTGATATACTTCAAAAATTCAATCAACCCAACAGTTATTGCTAAAAATTCATTCGAAGTATAGATTGTACAAACGCTGAAAACAAAGTTGATATCTAAAATTGTTGCTCATAAAAGATTGTCATAAACAAACAAAGATAGAAAACTAACAAAAATAGTAGTTAACAAAAAGAGCATGTTAGAATGTGATCTTCACAACCAGTTTTACTACTCCTTTGAACAACGTCGCACTTGAATATCTATGTAGAACAAATACTCAAATGACCTTGAATATACTCATTTCAGTGGGACCAATTGCAAGACTTTGTTTCATTCACTTATATCAATAGTTCCATTACAAAGAATCAGATATTAATTCGATTGCAAATCCACAACTTTGGTTCCTCAGTTTGATACTACTCTTCAATCAACCCCAAACACATATACTTGTAAGAATTCATTATAGAAATACCTACCTAACATGTACTAACATCTACCATAACAGTGAAAACAGTTTACTATTTATAACACCTTCAATCAATTTTGCTCAATTTCAGTGTTCATTTCTTGAACCACATCGAATGCCAAGCAGCTAGCTTCATTGTCAACCCCAATCGGCGAAGATGCATCAAGATTATTTGTTAGCTGCTGTTCCGGCATCAGAACCAGTGATGGATGACACGTGGTCTCATCAGTCGTGCCAAATTTTAAGGCACAATTGACTTTCGGACGAGTGAGATATCCACTTGTTATGTCTGTTGATGCTAAAGAGACAACGGGAACTTGATCAGTTTCATTCACATGCTCAATCGGATCGATTGTTATTCCATTAGTATTATGCAGTGGAGTTTTGACATTCGCTGTCGTCTCTGATGCTAAGATTGAAAGATCAAAATAATTGGTGTTGTTTTCAGTCCATTGATCGTTGTTGGAAGTAGCCATTTTTCTATTTTCGGTCCACCAATGATTCATGTTGTAAACAGTGATGTTTCTATTTCCACTTCCAGTGCTAATTCCCAACAATTTCACTGTTCCAACAATCATAAATGTTCCAATTACCAACAAAATCATCATAAAAGACAAAAGGGGAAAGATGGTTAACCATAAAGAACACCAAAAAAATATATCTAAAGGAGAGTTTAATCCAATGGACAACAAATCTTTTCAACAAGAAATTACAAGGAAAGAATAGCGTGACAATTAGAAGAAGAACCCTCTTTTGATCTTAACAGTTCACGTATTTCACAGAAAGTTATCACAAATCTATGGACAATGAAACACAAGAAAACTGAAAAGTAAGAAAAGAAACCGAAAACTTTTCGACTAAAATGAACTGATCATCAATAATGAAAGCAAAAAAACAAGAAAACTGAAAAGAAAAAAATTCAGAACCAGAAACCTAAAGTTTTTCGACTAAATTGAACAGATCATCATAATGAACGCAAAAAAACAAAACAAGAAAGCAAAACCCTATCTATTGACACTGAGAACTAACAGCTACAAACTGAAAGCTTTTCTTGGACCAAAAAATGAACTGAGAATATGATCATAATGAAAGCAAAAACCACAATTGAAAAGGCTTTTCGACTAAAATGAACAGATCATCATAATGAAAGCAAAAAAAGCAAAACATTTACATTCATTTCAACAAGAAAGGACAGAGAAAAATATTATGCTGCAACAACAAAGAACTAACACAATTGGAAACCGAAAGCTTTTCTTGGACCAATTTGAACAGGCAAGCTAATTAAGAAAAGAAGCATGTAATATATACCTGCAGAGGTGAAGAAGCAGTAGAAAAGAAGGATGACGGAGATGACACCAAAGAGAAGAATAAACCAGTTGATTAGCCTTATTCCTCTCATGGCTCTTGCGGGGTGTTGCTGTATTACTTGTGGATGAACACGTATCAAAGTGTGGAACATTAATTCGTCCGCCTTCTTCTTCCAGTTTACCAATTTGATGAACATTATGAATCAATCAATGAACACAAAGCTTAGCTATAGAGAGGAGTTTCTTGAATTCTTTTCTGTAAAGTGGGATGCGTATGCAACAGTTACATGAGATGTAAGACTATTATAGTAGCTAATCAGTTAAAAGTCGGTTAATTTGTTGAATTTGGCCAAATTCTTTATATATATATATATATATATATATATATATATATATATATTTTGGAGTGCCACTGCCACGTGTCTTTTTTTGTTGTTGCTATTACGCTGTAATTCTTTAAAATCTGGTGGAAATTATATGTGAGTAATTGGGAGAATGGGAATGCAGAAGAAGACGGTAAATATTTGGAGTGCTACACTTTTGAGTAAATTTTGGAATGACTTTATGATAAATATATGTAAATTTTCTCAAACAAGTTATAAAAAGGAGGGGACAAATTTACGAAGGCAATTTTAACATATATATTAAGAAAAAAATAGTACTCATATTTTTATAAAAGATAGAAATAATATATTCTCGACACTAGGGGCTCTTACCACATTCAGTAAATAGTGGGGTTGTTCGGTAGCTGGTTAGGGTTACACATGTATTAGTAATGTAGGTTACCGATAGATTTCAAATATAGTACTCCTCCATTTCAATTTATGTGACATAATTTGAATCGATATGGAATTTAACAAAAAAAAAAAAGGATAAAAGACAATCGACATTTGTGTTCCATGTTATAACGTTTGTGTGACTATAAAACTTCTTAAACTTATGGCCTTGATTATAGCATAATGTTTGTATGCTTATAAAAGCTTATCATTAAGTGTAAAATAGAGAGATGTAAAATTAGTTGTTTATAAATTTAGAAGTGTTTCATTTTATTTATTTTTTTGCAATTAATAGTATAAAAAGAAAAGTGTATCACATAAACTAGAACATATGAAATACTGTTATTTAAATAATTTGCTTTATTTTTTGGTTCGCTTTATGTGAATATGAATAGGAAAGAGCTATAATTGATTATTCTTATGTTGTGTAAAAGTTAGACCAACCTATCCGGTAAAAAAAAAATTACCTGGTATTTATATAAATCGAATATGACATATGTCTTTATAAATATGGTTATCACAAAATTATTGTTAACTATTCCCTATGTCTTAATTTATGTGAAGGTGTTCGGAGTACGAAGCTTGTAAAACTTAATTTTTACTATGAATTCCATATAAAATCATTTATTATTTTTTGTTGAAACAAAATTTATATATTTATAAACTACATGAAAATTACTACAAGTTGACATAACAAACCATTCAAAATATTTAAAAAAAGATTGAGACAATTATAGTCAAAGAAAATATTATTTGACTCCCCAAATAGTAAAATCTTCACATAAAGTGAGACGACAGTAATACACATTCACACCTTATCTTATCATTTAATCATAATAAATTAATATTACCATAAGTTCTTGCTCCTGTAACACTATGATTGGCTCAAAATGATTGATTTAAGAAAAATCCTGGTTTAACAAGACAGCAAAAATGCTACTGACAAATTAAAGTGAGCTTGAGTAATAAGAGAATGAAGAAGAATTGTACTAAATGATAAAACATGAAGATTCTTTTTTGTCATTAGACAATAGTAATCAGTTCCCAGATTACAACAACTAAGTACAAAAACTGATTATCAGATCAAGATTACTCTGCAACTATCCAAAACAGATTTTCACCACTAATTCTGCTTCAAAACTCAATCAGACCAACACTTATATTCAAGAATTCATTCTAACTATATAGTTTGTAAAACCTGGAAAAAAAAAAAACAAATTGTTTCAACCGAACTTATAATTGCTCATTGGCTCTGCCGCAATTTCATTATACACTTCAGCATTTCCATTTTCAACTTGTTGTCTCTGAGGAATTGACGAAAAAGCCGGTGCAGAAACAGTTGTAGTTGCTATAGCCAGGATAGTAAGATCAATGTGAGCAGTATTTTCATTCAATGACTCAGGCACAACTTCATCAATAATAATCTTGTGAATATCTTTTATTCTTCCATCCCTTATTTCCAACAACACTGCAATTTGCACAATCAAAACAAGTACTTAGCTTAACTTTCAGATCAAGAATCTAGATATATGCTAAACACAACGATTAATCAAGAATTTGGGTATATGCAAAACAGAATAATTAATGAAGAATTTGGCAAACTCCCTCTGTTTCAATTTGTTTGTCTTACTTTCCATTTTAGTCCGTTTAAAAAAGAACATCTTTCATTTTCTGGCAAATATTTAATTCCACCTTTTCATCTGACATACTCAATCTAAGACCACAAGATTCTTTTTTTTTTTTTTTTTTACTTTCTTAAACTTTGTGTCAAGTCGAAACCAGACAAAAAAATTGAAACGGGGAAGTAGTATAATGTAGTACCTGGATAAGAGAACCACCAAAGAATGAACAAAGAGAGCAAGATGCCTATAGGAATGAGATGAATCCATTTTCCAGAAAGCCAACTAGGAAGAGAAATGCGCCTGTTACGAGAAACTGAGGAGTGGTTAAAGTAGAGTGGAAGAATATTATCCTCCATTTTCCTTCTTGGATGGAACAAATCTTTATTTCTCTGCATTGCTATCTAGAGAGAGTAAGAGGTTTAGGAGAAAAAGAATTAATAAGAAGGGGTTGATATGAAAGTGTGATTGATTCTTATATTTGTTACAACTTGCGGTTAAGTTTGTTGGTAAGGCGGGAGAATTTCCCACATGAAGATTGCAGAAGTGGGCTTTAATTTCTTTCGGTTTCATATTGGGAAAGAAACAAAAAATGAAATAAAAGAAGGGTGCTAACAAGTTACTTGCTAGGTCTCAATTTAAGTGTTTTAGTTTGACTGTATACGGAGTTTAAAAAATAAAGAGAGATTTTTAAATCTTGTGGTCTTAAATTAAAGTTGTGTGTAGTCATTTAATTCTTGTGGTCTTAGTAGGGATCTAGTAGCTTAGTTGGTTGGTTACTTGAATGCTCACCTTGTTGGTGAGGGTTCGAATCCCAACTTTGTAATCCCCTTCCCCTACCTTGTATGTAATAAAAAAAAATTAAAAAAAAATCTTGTGGTCTTAAACTTGTCATGTAAAACGTTGAAGGTTGGATAACTTACTAAATATAGAAAAAAACACTCTATTTGGGACAAACTAAAAAGGAAAATAAGACGCTTAAATTGAAAGGACAGAGCATTATTGTACATTTGTACATAAGATCCTTTTGTGCTATTAAGCTCGCGGTAAGTTTTCAAATCTTGAAGGTGTACTCTTAGTGCAGGGAGAAGTTACAGTCGGAGTACTTTAATACTAGTGTTAAAGTTAGAGGTTAAAATATAATCGTCTAATTTATTCTTTCAATTGGGTCCACAAGATTTATCATCACATACTGTCTGAACTCAATACTCAATAGGAGTATTAAAATAGTAGTGCTGTTTTGTCCCACTTTATGAGTTTAGAGTATGAGGATCAAAGTATTTAAATTTCAGTGTAAATTTGAATATATATTCTTCCATTTTTTAAAATAAAATTTAGATTTTTAAAAATTGTATGAAAAATACTCTATAAAGTAAAAATGGTGAATAATCAAGTACTTAAAATTATTGAAAAAAAAAAACGATTTACTCCCTAAAAAATACATTCAAAAAATGAGACTTTACTTCGAAAGGACTATCGTTTTGTTTACGTAAAATGTCTAACATTTGTTGGGTGAATAGAAATTGTTTTATCAGTATGTTGTAAGGACAAGTCTTACCTTATAAGCTTGTGTCTCGGATATAGTTACGCACCCTGTTTATTTTCTTAATATGGTATCAAAATTACAGCAATCTTCATTCTTGATTTATCCCATGTTATATTATCGCCGTACCGGGAAAAAGAGGTGTTTATTGTCCCACTTAATTGAAAAATTGTTTTGTTATTTCCTTGTATAATCTCAAACAATTTTGACTCATAAAATTAGCTTTTAGAATTGAATTAGGCTTAGAGGTCCATTTTCCCTGTAACCACTTGTGTGTCGCATTACTATTCATCCTGAAGTATCTCTTTTTCTATCTCAAAACAGCCACGCTAAAATTCACAAATAGCCACTTTGCAACCATGTCTTAAAAAATAGCCACTATCACGAATCTATAAATTTCACATGCTATGCTTTCCTTGTATGATGTTGGACACTAGTAGCTTTGAAAATTAAGATAGGCTGAAGCTGAAGGCCCATTTTCTTGTAACAGTAACCAACTTTGTCATACTACTCTCTTCATCCTGAAATGTCTCTTTTTCCACCTCAAAACAGTGACACACTCAAAAAAGCAAAGGAGAAGTTTAAATTTTAGAAGCAACAAAAGAAGAATGACCATAAACCAGTCAACAGGTTCATAGATTAAAAAACCAAGGAAGGTCGAAACAATGGGATAATTGTTCGTGCTAATACTCCTACATCTAACTTTCATCTTTTCTGTCCTCTTTATACCTTTGAATCTACACACTAACTAGCATTTCCATTTACACCACATAATGGAGTACTATCATCATGCAAAACAAGAACTCGGCTTATATTACGTTAGAATTTGAGCTGCACCTGTTATCATGTAAAACAAAAATTGATAACAAGGCAAGTTGTCTATTAGCTTAAAAGCCTTCATTAACCCGAAAAGGTCGGATTCAGGCAAAAAAGCAACATCCAAGATTTGTGAACAGACGAGACCAGCCTGGATGAAAACCAGTAAGGGGCACCAATTTGGTTCTTTAATTTAGTCCTCTGAATTCGTTCTTTCATGTCCATCAACATTAACACGGGTCTTTTGTTCATCTATTGATCTGGATTTTTTAGAAGACGAATTTCTACGTGATCCTTGGACAGGAGGCTGTGTTTCGGGGTCATACTTTTGGGAGGCAAGGTAGTTGAGAGCAGTGACAATATCGGCAATGAGAGGCCGCATATTAGGTTGCTCCTGGACACACATTGCAGCAATTGCAAGAGCTTGGTATAAACCCCTCACTGGATAATGACCTTCTAGTACTGGATCTGCCATCTGGTGGAATTTCTTTCGGTCTTTGAACAGTGGTCGCGCCTGCACAAGTAGAGTTATCATGTTAAAATAAAGAGCTTCATCAGCAGAATCTTGTAATGATTGAACAAAACAGAAGTAGGACTCTCAAATACTATAATCTGTAAGGGGTGTTTCTCACTGGTCTAATCGTTTTTTTTTTTTTTTGTTTTATGACATGGAAACCCGTAGCCGCTACCCCTCGGGTGAGAGGACGAGGAGGATATCGGTCAGATCCAATCACAGGCTATTTACGATTATCAAATCAGGTTTTAGGGGCTCATTCCATGCCAAAGTGGCATGTGTATATGGTTGCATAAAAGGCAATATTCCTTCTGTCCCAATTTATGTGAAGGTGTTTGACTGGGTATGGAGTTAGAGCATTAAAGTAAGACTCTTGAAACTTGTGATCTAAAATAAGCCATAGATATTTATATGGCTATAAATTATCTCATTAAGGGTAAATGGTCATTTTAAAGTTAAATTGTTATTAAATATAGAAAGCTATCATTCTTTTTGGGACGGATAAATAGTAAAGAGACACATAAATTGAGATGGAGGGAGTATTACTCTTTAAACTAACAATCAGCAGCAACTAGAATGATATGATAGAGTGACGGATAAATAGTAAAGAGAAACATAAATTGGGACGGAGGGAGTATTACTCTTTAAACTAACAATCAGCAGCAACTAGAATAATATGATATCAACAAATAGCGAAAGTATGTTTCAGCACATAGTTGTTAGCTGTTTTCAGGTGTCTTAAACATAAAGAAAAGAATAGTTTCTTAACAAGTCAGAGCATGGTGTTCAGATCAACTTTTCTTTATTGATAGAGTAGAATTTTTGACAGAATACATCTTTCCTTACCCAAAGGAAATCAAATTGTAGCTGTGTAAAAGCTTATGATCAGTATTTAACATATGAATTGACATATCACACATGCCAAATAAGGGCTTCATCTAATATATCAGGCACAGCTGCTGAATAGATGTTTCAATGATACAGAAGCAAGAATATTTTACAACCCATATATACCCGATTATCATGTCCAAAAAGCTAGCACGTATTTCTGTGCTATACCTCTTACATTTTTATTTGATGAATCTGTGTGATAATGTAATTTTCCAGTCACTTATCAGGATTCTGAACTAAAGACTCTAAACAACTATGACGATTAAAAGGCACAAATGCAATAACAATCTGATTAAACCAACACTAGATTCTTAAGCGATGCTTGAAATGACCAGGGAAGAAGGGAAGGGGGAAAATGTACACCTTGACCTTCACACCAGAAAAATATTGGAGCAATTCTTAATAAAAGTTAGCCCGTTCTTCGTGGCTGCTTAAATCAATTACAGGCATTCTTTCAAGTAGGAAGCAGTAAACTTATTGACTAAGAACTTCTATCTTGACCTTCTAAACTGTTACGTATAAAAGGCATTCGATGGGATTTAAAAAGGTCTTGGATCGCTCAAAATCTCCAATCATTGCCTTATGTTTTAGGTTGACACTCGGACTCTGTCACATAATATAATATCAGAGCTAACTCTAGTTAGCTCATCCTCACACTTGTAACTCCGCATTAATGCCCACATTTAAATCCAGAGTTAGATTACCAATCAAAAAAAAAAATCCAGAGTTAGATTACACATGCGGGAGGGTAAAATTTATATAGTCCGAATTTATGTGATGCACTTTGGCTAGGCACGGAGATTAAGAAAAAAAGAAAAGAGTTCTAAAACAAGCCACATATAATTGTGTGGTTATAAATCATTCATCAACGGTAACTGAGAAGTTTATAGTTAAATTGTTTTTAAATATAGAAAGGTTTCATTCTTGTTGGGGCAAACTAAAAATCAAAGTGCAACATACATTCGGATAGAGGGAGTAATAAAGGACAAACTATGTCCTATAACAACATAACCACACAAATTTACATATGGCAAGACTTAAGAGACAGAGATATTTTGACTGGAGTAATAAAGGACCAACATGTCCTATAACAACTAACCTCACAAATTTACATATGGAAAGACCTAGAGAAAAAGATATCTTACCCAAGCAACAAGGTTTTGCTCCGCAGCAGATTTTGTATTGTCGATTGCTTTCCTGCCCGTGATAATCTCCAAAAGAACAACCCCAAAGCTGTAGATATCTGATTTGAATGTCAGTTGGCCAGTCATAGCATAATCTGGTGCACAGTATCCATATGTGCCCATTACTCTTGTAGAGACATGGGTCTTGTCTCCAAGCGGACCCACTTTAGCCAACCCAAAATCAGATAACTTTGGATTGTACCCCTCTCCAAGCAGAATATTTGATCCCTTCAAGTCACGATAAATAACAGGCGGTTTCATTTTATCGTGCAAATATTCCAGGCCCCTTGCAGCACCTGCAGCTATCTTCATTCTGGTGTTCCAATCAAGGCGTTTTTTATCTGGCCAAGGGTCTGCAGCAACATACATTATCCAGAGAAAAGAAATTAAAATTTGTTGGGAAGTAAAAATTTCAATGGTATTTCTTCAGTGTATGGCATACCATGTAAATGGTCTTCTAATGAACCAAGAGGCATGTACTCGTAGACCAACACCCTCTGATGTCCCTCGACACAATAACCGATTAATTTTACAAGATTAGGGTGGTCAGCCATACTTAAAGTGAGTACTTCCACAATGAATTCCCTGTTGCCCTGACATCCATCAGGGTTGAGTTTTTTGATGGCTACGACCTGCACACACACGCGAAAAAAAAGGCCTCAGCAAAAACCAATCATCCTTAGGGGTTGTTTGGTAGGGTATATTACGTAGAGTTACTTATACACCCTATTCAGTACTATTCTTACACATAGTAAATCATGGCATTAACAGTACCAGTATTGTTCTTATACTTATACACCCTATTTAGTCCTATTTAGAAATTATGCAATGCGTGTCATTTTTAATACAACAAACCAAACATCCATAACAAATAATGCTAGCATAACTAATCCCAGCATTACTAATCCTAGCATAACTAATCTTCGAACTAAACGACCCCTTATATTCAACCATTTATGAGTACAAAGAAAGAATAAATGCAAGAAAGTTTCAAAAAAGCAAGAGAGCCGTGCAAACAATGGAGTCGAGCTGACCTGACCAGTATCTGCCAAACGTCCTTTATATACTTTCCCAAAGCCTCCTTCACCCAAGAAGTACGCTGCTTTGAAATTTTCTGTTGCGGCTACCAGTTCATCAAATTTAAATGGCCGTGCCTTATTCACTCCGTTAATTTGAATGCCATCAGTTTCCTCATTTCTGGAAACACTACTGCAATCGCCATCCATCCTAGTTGAATTAGATTGGTTTGCATCTACAGCCTCTTCCTTCTTCACAACTTTATTCTCGCTCGCCTTTAGCGTATCTAAACCACCGAAAAAAAAAAAAACACACACAAATAGGCAACAAAAACCATGAGGAGTGAAAGAAACTGAGGACCATTTGAAGAAGAAAAGGACATGAACAAGCACATGTATAGTAAAAGCCAAAAATGTACTGATTCTCACAAAATAGTACACCAATGATGACATAATCTAAAAGGAAAGAAAGAAGTTCTTGAGCACAAAAGACAAAACAAAGAAAGAGACTTTTAAATTGCATTACAGCAAGAGGGGTAATTATACCTCTGTGGTACATCAACAATCAGCAACATCAAAACCATCCCAAAAAAAATATAAATAAATAAACAAATAACCAAAAAGTCAAAAGTTCCAACAGATGATGTCTACAATTGCTGGTACAATAGAGGTTTCCTAGAAATCAGAAATTAGACTTTCAAATTAAAAAACCACCGACTTTTTTTTTTTTTTTTTTAAATCAAAAATACCCATCAAGAATTAAACTTTTTCTTTTCTTCTAAGAACAATCAACAAAACATCAAGAATTTCAATTCAACATACCCTTTTTAACATGCATAATCACAAACAAGAATCAAGAAACAACAATCAAATCACAGATACATGCAATGATAAAAACAAATAATCAGATCAACACAAATCAAGAATCACTAAAAGATCAGTTTTTTAGGCCAAAACTCAATCTTTTATCAGTTCCCAACAAACCCCACATTGAATTTTCCAAATACACACAAACCAAAAGCACAATATTGACAATTCTTGATTAATCCAACTCTATTTATGTATACAAAGCACAATATCAACAACTATTGATTAATCCAACTTTATTTATGTACAAAAAGCACAATATCAACAATTATTGATTAATCCAACTTTATTTATGTACAAAAAGCACAATATTGACAATTCTTGATTAATCCAACTTTATTTTATGTACAAAAACACAATATTGACTATTCTTGATTAATCCAACTATATTTTTATGTACAAAAAGCACAATATTGACAATTCTTGATTAATCTAACTTTATTTTATGTATAAAAAAGACACAAACCTGGTTTGGGTTTTGATTGATCATCTCTTTTATATTGATTATTATTCCCTTGGATTCTTTTTCTTTCTCTTTTCTTGATTGATGATGGATCACCAGAACAAAAGAAACAACCCATAGCTTCCACTTTCCACAAATACCAAACAAACTAAAAACACTACCAATATATATAAATATATATTTATAAAAATATGAATTTTTTCTATATGTATTGTAAGGTTTTCCTTTTCTCAAGAGGAAAAGAAAGCCCCAAAAAATCAAAAGAGTTACAAAACTTTAACCAGAGTTTTGGCTTTTGCTGGTGAGAGAGAAAAAGAAAGAAGAAATAGAGAGGAGGAGTGTGTAATATGTTTAATAGTGTATATTTTTTGCTATTGTTTTCTTAAAGTAATGTTTTTTCTGGTTTTTTTTGGTGCTAATCAAGTGTAACATTTACTAAGAGGCAATCCAATAGACAACTGACGTCTGTCACACTAAAGGACTTTAAGGTCAATTTGTGTTTTATGTCCCTTTTTTTTGTATTCTTGTTTTTTCTCCTTCTTTTACTTGAAGGAACTTTAATCCAATTAATACAGATTTGCATCGTAGATCCAAAAGGATTGTTTGATTCACGAATTAGGTTATATAGGGATTATAAGAGAATAGCAATTGAATTATTCAGTGTTCAAAAGGATTGTTTGATTCATGAATTAGGTTATATAGGGATTAGAAGAGAATAGTAATTGAATTATTCAGTGTTCAGTTCATTGCATTAAAAATAAATTATGTGGTATAATACAAAAGTTTTATAATTTTACCTTTATTTTTTTATTTTAATAATGATGGAGATATTTGGAGGTTAGAGGTGTTCCTATAGCTTATGCTAGGGTTATTAAGGACATGTATGATGGTGCTAAGACTTCGGTCAGGATTTTGGGAGGAGATTCGAAACATTTTTCAGTAGTGATGGGGTTATCCACTCTTAACCCGTTTTTATTTGCTTTAGTGATGGACGTACTGATGCGACACATTCAAGGGGAGGTGCCTTGGTGCATGTTATTTGCGAATGACATAGTACTGATTGACGAGACGTGAGTCGGAGTTAACGCGAGGCTGAAGGTTTAGATCTGGAGTCAAAAGTTTTCAAGTTGAGCGGACAAAATCTATTGCTTGGAGTGTAAGCTCAGTGTGACTCTTGAAGCGGTCGTGGACGTGAGAAGATACACAGGTCATCCCCAATAGAGGAAGTTTCAAGTACTTGGGGTATGTAATCTAAGGTAATTGAGAGATTGACGAGGATGTCACATATCGTATTGCGGTGGGGTAGATGAAATAGAGGCCCTCTAGTGCTTTGTGTGATAAGAATGTGCCGCCAAGACTTAAAGGTAAGGTCTACATGAATGGTGGTTAGACCGACTATACTATATGGGATGTAGTGTTGGTCAGTCAAAAACTCTCATGTTCGGAAGATGAGAGTAGCGGAGATGAGGATGCTGATATGGATGTGTGGGCACACCAAGAGAGATAAGATTAGGAATGTAGATACCGGGACTAGGTAGGAGTAGTCCCCGTGAAAAATAAGATGTGAAGTGAGGTTGAGATAATTCGGGCATGTGAGGAGGTGAGACGCAGATGTACCGGTAAGGAAGTGCGAGAGGTTTGCCGTTGTGGGCTTGAGGAGGGATAGAGGTAGGCATAAGAAGTATCGGGATAAGGTGATTGGGCAGGGCATGACCCTTGATATAAGGTTATGGAGATCGAGAATTAGGATAGAAGGGCAGCGGGTAATTGGGAAATTATTCGTGAGTTCTCTTATTCTTAGATTTCTAGTACTATATGTTATTTCTTTAGTCTCTATTATCTTATTCTCTTGCTATTGTCTTTGTTTGTTGCGACTACCTCTTTTAATTTTCTTTGAGCTGAGAGTCTCTCGAAAACAGCCTCTATACCTTCTCAATGTAAAGGTAAGGTCTGCATACACACTACTCTTTCCGCACCACATTTATGGAATTACACTAAGTATATTTTTTTTTATTATTATTGTTTTATGGTATTTCGGTCAATTGTGCGCATGTCAACTATACCTATCAATGTTTAAATAAATAAGAAAAAATCAGCTAGATAACTGTTATCTTCTTAGGAATTAGAATTTGTAGCCAATTTTGTGGACAGCTAAGCTGCCTACTTAGGGTGTAATTTTACCTCTCTAGAAATAAACTCAAGGTTATTGGTATCATGATATTTTAAGTTTTATCGTTGTAAAAGTAATCTCATAATATGAAATAACACTACAATTCCACAAGTATTTCTTATAGTGGAGACGAAATGTCAATCAAACGCTGTGTGTATATAACAATACTCAATTTCGGTTACCAAACCATCCCTAAGAGGGTTAAAACACTCCTTATCAAACAATTTATTATGTTTGAAAATTTAAATTAAAGATTTTTGCTTAAGAGCAAAGTGATCTCAACCACCATTATAATTCTATCTTAATACTCCTTTCATCTTAATTTATGTGCTTTGTCCGAATTTTAATAGATAAACGGGTTTTTCCTTAGCAATTTTTCATATTATTTTTAAATATTTTGAATTGTCAATAAATGTGACTTATACTCCCTCCGTCTCATAATAAGTGTCACTTTAGCCAAATTTTTTGTCCCATAATAAGTGTCACCTTAGCCAAATTTTTTTGTCCCATAATAAGTGTTACCTTAGGAAACCAAGACATAAATTGGCTAGTTTTTTCCAATTCTACCCTTAATGATGATTGGAAAAGCCACGTAGTAACTTGGTATTGTTGGATTCCCAATGTCAAAAGGTTTATTTCTTGTGTATACTCTAATCAAGAGGTAAAAGTAATTTATTTTTATTATATAGGGGTAATTTGGTAAACTTGACATCACATTATTGGTTTCTTAATATGCGTGTTTTTGGCTAAGGTGACACTTATTATGGGGCGCAAGAAGTAGTACTTTTTAACTAGTTCCTAAATATGTAAAATTTATTTTAAAAAGTTTAAGGGCCTGTTTGGACATGATTTCTAATCATTGTTTTAGAATTATGTTGATTTGAAGTAAAAAAATTGTTTGAGCATGCAATTTCCAATTCTTAAGTTGTATTTTTCCTTAGGAACACGAAAGCCCCACAATTTGTGAATTTATCAATACTTTCCGACTCTTATACAATCTTAACAAATGAACAAATCATAGTTCATAAATAAGGTATCGGAATATCTTAAGGTGTTGCATTAATAAATTGTTCATCTCCATGTAATTCTTTTTATACATAAATACTTGCAATTACAAATTTTCATATACACATAATTTTGCAAAGATCCACCTGACCAATAAATCAACGGTAGTAGTAATTATGTATTCTTTAATACAATCCCTCCACATGGTAAGACAATTTCTTCACTTCGAGCATGAGTCTTTTTTTAACAAAATAGCAGTATATAAATTTATAAATTAAGTTTTACATTTTAAAAAATTGATATCACAGCTTGTTGGAGAATTTGAGATTTCAAGTCATGATTTTGAATTGAAGTTGAAGTTTTATTCACATACGAATGTCGATTTCAAATTTGAATCCCAAACCATATGCCCAAACGCCTACTGCTTAAAGATGTATATATATTTAAATATATTATTAAAATTAAACAGTTTGACTTTCGAAACTCAAACATCACGGTACAAAGAGAAGTTTACTTGATTTTGAAAAGAGTAATCCACGTGGCATCAGAATAATATCACCGAAGCTTCGTTAGCGTTACCTCGAGTGACAAACCGTTTATCGCAGCTGTGTGTTTTAATTACTTTCGGTGGGCCATGGAATGTAAATTACTCGGCTACGCGGAGAGTAAAAATCGGCTAGCCGGCGCCGATTAATAACGTAGTTTGACTTTCAAACTAAGCCAATAAGATAATGACAGTTTTTGCACGCAGATTTAAATCTTGATTGTAGAGAATTAATGCTTTTTTAATTAATTATTATTGTGGTTTAAGTTTTGACCAAACAACTAAGGAGACAGAGAATTTTCAGATCTTTGGCTGAATATTCGGGAAAGGAATATATAATTAAGAATTTATTGTTCTCCAAAAAGAAAACGAAATGCATTTATATATTAGCCAAAAAAAAAAATCCCAAAATAAGTGTCATTAAAAATTGGGCAATTTGCACGATTTTCCTCGCTGGGGTGATCTTTAATTTTTGGCTTCGCTAAAAATTCTTTGATTTCAGATTCAAACTCTCAGTCAAAATTTTTTTAAAAATTCGCAAGGTAGAGTTTGGATTCGCAAGACAGAATTTTGGCCTGAAGGTAAAATTTGCGAATCCAAACATCTGTCTTGCAAAAATTTCTTTTTGTTTTTTTGTTTTTACTAAGTCGGGGGTTGAACCAGTAATCTCCGAGATATTAGATGAAGGGCAAAAATTAAAGACCACCCCAAATGAAGGGCAATCCGTGCAAAAAAAAAAAGTTAAGAATTCAAGACAAAATTAGTAAGTGTTTTCAATTATATCCTTAATTTTAAAGAAATAGTCCTCTTTAATATTGTTTAATTATTAAAATATTTAATAAATAGAAATGTTTTAGTAAACTTCATGTATTTATTGAGTTCTTAATAGATGAGATTTTTGTTAAGGTGACATGACATTTATTTTGGACGAAGGGAGTAATTGTGATTTAAGTTTTTGACCAAACAACTATTAAGAGTCAGAGAATTTTCAGAACTTTGGCTGAATATTCGGGAAAGGAATATATAATTAAGAAATTATGTTTCTCCAAAAAGTAAACGAAAAGCAATTCTAATACTCCTAGTAGTTAATGTATGTTTCACGGTGTTTCTCCATGATTTCTTTCCTTTCAACCAAGAAAAAAGTAAAATACGACAGAGCAAATTATCTTTACTTAATTCGCAAGTTGAGAATTTGGACTTCTTTTTAACTCTAAATACCTCTTCAATATTTTCTTGAAAATAATTATAATTCAATATTTGGTAGCTTGAATTGTGGAAGAAAAAAATGAATTTTGTCGGTGAACTAGATGAAATGATACATTAGTTAAATGATTGATGGTAAAAGTATAGATGAAATATATACAAAACGAGTTTCAGTTTTATAAATTATTAGTATAAATAATTTTTTTACATCATTAGATCATTCAAAAATATATCTAAAAGTCTCGTTAAAATGTAGAACTTAAAAAATTATGAAAATAAAATTATGTTATTTATTACAACTGATAAAATAACCTGATGATGTAAAAGTGAACGGAGGGAATAGAATTTAAGTTATATATTGTAAGTGTAAATACATACGTTATTTATTAATTTTTAAAAGATGTGTAAAGATAAAAGTGGATAAGTAAAAAGTGAACGGATGACTACAAAAATATAAAACAATAAAGGGAGATGCAGCACTGACAGAAAGGTTTGTTATGATCATCAAGAATGAAAAGCATTAAATTTTAAAATACTATTTAGTTAGCATGACGACGTATGCCTGTTTTAATGCTAGAGCACTACCCTCACTGATGGGTAGATCGAAAGTTCGAATTACATATAATTGTTGATTCATTTAGGTGGGTTGAGTGAAAATTATAGCGATTTGTTTTTATTAAGATTAAGACGTCTAAATTTTAATGCAATGATTAAGAGCCCATTTGGATTGGCTTATAAAGTACATTTTTTAGTTTTTGAGTGTTTAATTTGTAACTTAAAAGCCATTTTTGCGTATAAAATAAGCGAAAAAAATAATTGGATTTTACTTAGCCATTTTTATCTAAAAAAGCGGTTTTATAAAAAAATGACTTATAAGCCAAAAAAAATAAGTTAGCCTACCCCAACTTTTTTTTTTTAAATAAGTCTTCAGCTTATAAGTTGTTTATTTTAAGCCCATCCAAACAGGCTCTAAGATATTGTCTTTATATCTAAACACCGAATGATTAAAACTGTTTGTTTTCCAGCACTTGAATATGTATACAAATGTACTTAATGGTCTAAGGTCTGAATTAGGGGTATATAAAGTAAACCGACAAACCGTATTAAGCTGATAAATCGAGTTAAACCGAGAGAGAAAACTGGACTAGTGGTACAGTTTGACTTGGTTTGGTGTTGAAAAAAAATCCGATCATAATTGGTTTGGTTTGGTTTGGTTTTAGCTTAAAAAAGTCAAACCGAACCAAACCAACCCGACAATACATTTATTCAATTTTTAAAATATTTTATAAATAAAAATATTTATTTGTAATGTAATTTATAAATATTTCTTAAATTTTATCGTAGTTTTTTATTTATTATCATATTTTTTCAAGCTTGAACTTAGAATTTTGAATGTCAATAAGTTTTATATACCTTGGATGTTAATAACTGAAAGAAAGTCTAAACCAAAATCAACTCAACACTAATGCTAACAAAATAAATTCAATTCTACGATTAGGAATGATGATAATGTTGGATATTTATTTTTTAGTTTCGCATAATTGGTCTAGAGAGTGAAAATACGTAACTTAACCTTTTTTTCTTGTCATGTAATTAATACTTATTAGCCGTACTTATTTTAGCATGACTTAGTATTTTTAGATTATGGTCATTTTCTTTATGGCTTATTAATTAGCAATATTTAGTTTAACCGATTTTATTATCTTTTTGTTGAATGTTTTAATACAACGTCATTACTCATCTCATATTTTGTGTTATTTTCTTAAGAAACACCTTAATTGTATTGTTGTATCTTATTAGGACTAAATAAATATTTGAAGTAAAAGTTCATATGTTTTGTATGAAGACTTTTCCTGAAAAAACTCCGAGAAACCCGAGAAAATAGAATAACCCGAGAAAACCCGAAGTTGAAAAATTCAAATTTTATTGATTTGGTTTGGTGTATAAATTTAAAAACCCGACGAAAAAAAAATTCAAACCAACTCGATCCATGTACACCTCTATTTTGAACCATTTAGATTTAGACATCCATTAAATGTAAACAAATGAGGAAGTTTACTGGTAATGGTATATAGTTATGTAGACGGAGTGCGAGTAAAAATATGACTTGTATACTTAAATGAAGTCAATTATCTTTTTAAGCGATGCAATACATTTTATATTTCAATGAATATAGATTTGTTAAACAACAAAATAGCTATATCAAGGAAAATATCATTGAAACGTGAAAAGATGTCCTCTCCCAATATTATTTCCTTGACAAAAATAGAGAGATTATAAAAAGAAAATTCACTTCCAATTCCATGGTTCTTATTCTCCAAACTTTTCCAAGAATAAGACGTGCACTTTCCCTTACAATTTTTTTTTTTTTTTTTAAAAGGTTTTCACCGACTTGGCAAAACACGCAGTCCCCTCCACACACGTGGGGAACATATATTTTCTCAAGAATATAAAAAAGATTAGAGTCCGTGTTGTCCTACGTCTACCTTCTTGATATGTCGGTCTACCAAATCACTATGAAATAAGTCAATAGCATACCACAAATAAGCTATTTAATAACTTACCACAAATAACAAAATAGTTTATATCCCTAACAATAGTAGATGTAGAGTGGCAAGTAATTAATATGTCTTTCATCTTTAATCAATGATATCGGGTTAAATTCTAGCTATGAAGTCGTTTTTGCTAAAGAGTCATTGACCTCTTTAATTAAATTGCAATTTTCTAATATGAATCTAAATAAATTGAATTTCAAAACAAATATCAGACACTGAATTACTGGCAAACCCAATAAAGAATAGCTAGTTTTATTCTGGTGAACCTTCATATTCTAGCACGACTTGACGAATAATGTACAAAGCTCTACCAATCCTTCCACCTTTCCAAATAACCCAAATACATTGTATATAATGAAACTAGAGAATTAAAAATGTATAATAATTTAATTTAAAAAAGAATGACGGAGCTTAAAATACGATTTATAACATATATATTTTCGATGTAAATATGAATATTATCTTTTAATATTTAGACATAAAATTTATATTTAGACTTAATTTACTACGGATAACAATATTTTTTATAGTAAAAAATACTTTAACAGTGGAATTAAAAGATTGCTCTGCTTATCCAAATAAAAATAAACAACAACAACGCGATAGTACCCCATGTAATTTGACAAATGGGATCTGGAGATGTTAGAATGTACGCAGACATTACCCCTACCTTGGAAGGTAGAGAGACTGTTTCTGATAGATCCTCGACTCAAAGAAAAACAAACCAAAGCACTCTGGAAAAAGAAATAATAGAAGTAATGGCAAAATACAGTATAAAGCATGACAAAGCATTCTGGAAAGAAAAAAAAAGGACAATACCATAACTACCATAAAATCACACTATAATGGAAGTACAAGAAACACAAATATAACAAAAATATAAGAGCAAGAAACTATAAAAATAATATTACAACTAAAAGTATGAAAGGAGAAGCGTGACAACGCTCAACTACTAACTAGCCTTCTACCCTAATCCGTGTCTATGAAAGGAGAAGCGTGACAACGCTCAACTACCAACTAGCCTTCTACCCTAATCCGTGTCTTCCATAACCTCCTATCTAAGGTTATGTCCTCAGTGAGCTAAAATACGTGTCATGTCCTGTCTAATCACCTCCCCCCAATACTTCTTCGGCCTACCTTTATCCCTCCTAAAACCATCCAAAGTCAACCTCTCACACCTCCGTACTGGGGCATCCGTGCATTTTCTCTTCACATGCCCGAATCATAAAATTAAGGCGACATTCTTTTCCCCTCATCTTGTCCTCCACCGAGGTTAGGGACAAAATGATAATATTAGAGGAAAGCCCCACCTTGTCCTGAATCTCTTCATTTCTAGTCCTATCTCTCCTTATATGCCTACACATCCATCGCAATATCCTCGTTTCCGCCACCTTAATCTTCAAGAAAGTGCCGAACGTGAGATTTCTATGACCGATCAACATGTTGATGGAGAAGGATGATCTCCGCTCCATACAACATAATTGGTCTAACCATCGCTTCCGTAAAATATTGATTTAGAATGGTATTGGAATGATCTTGATTAAGTTTGTGGAATAGGCGGCACCTTCTTATCACACAAGATCCTTGATTCTAGCCTCCATTTCATCCACCGCACCAACACGATGCGTAACACATTCGTCATCAATCTCTCCATTTCCTTTGATAATAGACCAAGATATTTGAAACTGCCTCTCTTTTAGATGACCTGGGTATCAAGTCTCACTTTCACGTTAGCATCATGCACTACATCACTGAAGTTACACTCCAAGTATTCTGTCTCAATCCCGCTCAACCTGAACCCTTTCGATTTCAGAGTTTGTCTCCAAACATCTAGCTTAGTGTTAACTCCATTGCGAGTTTCGTCAATCAGAACTATGTCATCCACAAATAACATACACCATGGCACCTCGACTTGAATTTGCTACGTCAATACATTCATTACTCAGACGAATAAAAGTGGGCTAAGGGCTGACCCTTGATGCAACCCCATCACAATTGGAAAGTGTTCCAAGTCTCCTCTCACGATCTTTACTCTGGTCTTGACTCTATCACACGTGTCCTTGATCGTCCTAGTGTACGTCATAGGTACCCTCTAGCCTCCAAGTATCTCCAGAGAACCTCCTCAAGGACTTCGTTGTATGCCTTATAATGATGAACACCATATGTAAGTCCCTCTTCCTCTCCCTATACTGCTCCACCAATCTCCTTACAAGCCAGAAATTTGTGAGTTTTGCCTAATACACTTGTACTCTCTCCGTCTCAATTTATGTGATATAGTTTGACTGAGTACGGTATTTAAGAAATAAATGAAGACTTTTGAAACTTGTGGTTTAAAACAAGCTATAGATATTTGAAATGATAAAAGGGGGAGTTTCTAGTTAAATTATTTCTAAATATATGAATGTATTATTCTTTTGGGAACAGATTAAAAAAATATATCACATAAATTGAGACAGAGTGGTAACAAAATAAACTTTTTTTTACAGAGGCAGATCTACGTATATCATTGTGGGGCGTGGGGGGGCGGGGGGGTTGGTGTTGTCATACCATTAACCTCGGTAAAAGAATCTCTACGTATAGTACCATGAAGAGCGACAATTCATTTGATTGGACACCTTGTTGACAATAGGGTCACTCGTCGAATTTATATGGCACACAGTCCTGTGTCCTTTTGTTTATTTAACAGACTTCACTCCAGTCTCTCTTTATTATTATTTTTTTTAATATTTTTTTTTTGCGGTTTTACTTATTTTTCCTCCTTGTTTTGATTAACCCTTCCCTCAAAGAGCTCCAAATCACTTCTATCTTAATCAAATTCACTTAGAAATCCTTTATAAAAATTTTATTCAGGTTCTCACGCTACCAGTCTGCCATGACTCCACCTATTAATAATCACTGAAAATTTCGTCGCCATTCGGTGAAATCCAACAATTTAATGATGTTCCGCCTTTTTCAAATTTTGAATCAGCTTTTTTATGTAAAAAAATATGAACTGACTTTGTCCCATTGATCTAATATCTATCAAGAGTTCAATCCTTATGAGCTACATTTCTAAATAAGAAATCACAAGTTCAATCTTTATAAGCTCCTCTTTTTAACGGAAAAAAAGAAAAAGCTTTCAATTTTGTAAAACTACATGTTTGGTAGAGAACCAATATGCTAGGAAGTTATTATTTATATCTTATAGGTCAAACCTATGTACTGGTAGCGTTTGTCCGAAAATCTCATAGCTGTTTTAGTGAGGTGGTGCTATGTATGTATATTGGTATTTGATGTTTGATCTTATTTAGTTCTTATAAATAAAAGTACGTAAAAATTATTTTTACGTACTTTTTATGTTATAAACGAAAACTAAATACTTGTTAATTCTAAAATCTAGATTGATTTTTATGTTTCATTAATTAAAAATTGAAGTAACTAATAAATTCATAACTAGTTGTACCGTACCCGATAAAGAATTAAAATCTAAGAAACATATGCAATTTAAATATTTCAAGTTTGATGTAAGAACCAATATGCTAGGAAGTTATTATGTTTGGTAGAGAACCAATATGCTAGGAAGTTATTATTTATATCTTATAGGTCAAACCTATGTCCGAAAATCTCATAATTTGTTTTAGTGAGGTGGTGCTATGTATATTGGTATTTGATGTTTGGATCTTATTTAGTTTTATAAATAAAAGTACGTAAAAATTATTTTCTGTACTTTTTATGTTATAAACGAAAACTAAATACTTGTTAATTCTAAAATCTAGATTGATTTTTATGTTTCATTAATTAAAAATTGAAGTAACTAATAAATTCATAACTAGTTGTACCGTACCCGATAAAGAATTAAAATCTAAGAAACATATGCAATTTAAATATTTCAAGTTTGATGTAAGAACCAATATGCTAGGAAGTTATTATGTTTGGTAGAGAACCAATATGCTAGGAAGTTATTATTTATATCTTATAGGTCAAACCTATGTACTGGTAGCGTTTGTCCGAAAATCTCATAGCTGTTTTAGTGAGGTGGTGCTATGTATGTATATTGGTATTTGATGTTTGGATCTTATTTAGCTCTTATAAATAAAAGTACGTAAAAATTATTTTCTGTACTTTTTATGTTATAAACGAAAACTAAATACTTGTTAATTCTAAAATCTAGATTGATTTTTATGTTTCATTAATTAAAAATTGAAGTAACTAATAAATTCATAACTAGTTGTACCGTACCCGATAAAGAATTAAAATCTAAGAAACATATGCAATTTAAATATTTCAAGTTTGATGTAAGAACTCTACAATTGTAGGTTGTTTCGTAAATTCCAGACATATAATGCTTGAATTAATGAAGATTTTTTGTCCAAACTTTCAGTAAAAAGGAATTCAATAGCTTTCTTTGGATGATTACTATAAATATTTTAATATTTTATTTTTATAAATAATATATTTCTTACAAAATATTACTCTCCCTGTTAAAAAAGATTATTCACTTAGCCATTTACACACCTCTTAAGAAAATAATGACTCCTAGGCAAAAATAAGTAATTTGACTAAACTATCCCAAATTAAATAAGTATTGGGATTTGGTCGCTTAATATCTAATAAGGGCAAATCTGAAAAAAATCATGTTAATTCATTTTTAATTAGGTAAGTGGACAGTATATTTGAACACAAAAAACAAAGGCTAAGTAGACACTTTTTTTTAATCGGAGGGAGTATTACACAATATTTGAGTATGACAGTTATAGAGAGGTAATTTTACAAAGAGTGTACGGCTATAATGAACGCCACTGCTATTAGGGAAAACATCACTAAATCTCCTAAAAAAATAAAATATTTACCCATCCATACCCCCTCCCGAACTATTTTCGTTTCTTCCCCCACCGGCTGGAAATATTTAACCAACATACCCCTCGGTCAAATCCCTTCCTTCATGATACCATCGCAGTATATTTATATATCCCGATGGTATCATGGAGGACTAAGTGAAGGACTGAAACAGTCCTCCATGATACCATCTCAGTGTATTTATATACCATGATAGTAGCATGGTCCTGGGGAGTTTATCATTGAAGGACTGAAGCAGTCCTTCATGATACCATCACGGTATATGTATATAAGACGATCGTATCATCGAGGTTTTTTCCGAAAAAAATGTCTCTTTTTGAATAAATGAACACAATTATCCATAATACCATCTCAATATATTTATATACCATGATGGTATCATGAGGACTAAGAGAAGGACTGAAGCATCTTCCATGATACCATCTCAGTATATTTATATACCGTGATGGTGTCATGGAGGACTAAGAGAAGGACTGAAGCATCTTCCATGATACCATCTCAGTATATTTATATATCATGTTGGTATCATAACTGGGGGCATCTCGGGTAAATATTTTTTATTTTTTTTTGGAGGTACGAAAGAAATGGGGGTATTGGCGGATAATTACTTAGGTTTGAGGGGGCATCCGTGATCTTTCCCCCTGCTGTTATAGGTAAAATGTTGTTATAGAGAAGTAAAATATAACATGAAAAATCGGTTGCGGAGAAAATCAGGCCGCTATGGTGAAATGTTGTTATAATGAATGACAATTATAGAAAGGTTTGACTGTATTTATCAGTTTGGTATATAAACCTGACAGATAACTTTGCACTTTTTTTTTTTTTTTTTTTTTTTAACCATCAAAGTTGTTATTGAGAAAATTCAATGCAAAGACGTAACAACAACCTGATTTCAACTTGTCAAGTGATTAAATCACACACGCAATGTTCAATTTGATGTGCTTTTGGCACCGAAAGTAAGTTACTGAAAAAAAAAGTATATTAAATATGATAAAGAAACCTTTTTGAGTGACGACGAATAAAGGATTACAATGGCAGTTGATTAGGAATAAACCTAACTGCTTCTGATTAATTTCTCAACCGTTTCATGTATTAATTAAAGGAGTTTGATTAATGCTTATACTGATTAACTTCTAATGAAGTGACAAATTAGTGGGCATGTGTACTTATGTCCAATAAAGAAAATTTTAATCAACTTTATAGACGTGAAAGGATAAGTTGCCTATGATTAAGACACTAATGACGAGGATTTTCACTAAGCTAAAACTCTTCAATTTAGCAAAGCGTTAATAGTAGGTGGGGAATACTAAAGTTTTAATTTCTTATTTAGAATGGTAATTGAAAGCGGCCGATGACAATAATTCATTGGTGTGTGTTTGGTATGAATAAAATCATTCTCTAAGAAAATGTTATTCTCTAATAGTATATTATAACAACAACAAAGATACCCTGTGCAATCTCACAAGTAGGTCAGGAGAGGGTGGAGTTAGAGTATACGCAGATCTTACCCCTATCTTGACAGGTAGAGAGGTCGTTTCCGATAGACCCTCGACTCTATTTTCTAATATATTGTTAGTTTAAAATACTTTTCATCAAAAGGGAGAAAACATCACCTATGGATGAACGCTATTTTTAAAAATTATCTTAACTTTTAATTTCATATCACTTCCTCCATCCAATATTTAAGACAATTTTATCAATCTTTAATATTAAAGGTTTCATTGAAACATTATCTAGTTGTTAACTTTATTATTAATCTTTAATTTATATATATTTTAATAAAATATTTTTCACTCATCAACCAAGCACAAAAACAGTTTTCTTGAGAGCATTTTCCATGAAAAGTGAATTTGATCTTCTTCTTTTTTTTTTTTTTTTTTTTTATGACAAAGAACTCCGCAGTACCGCTACCCTTCGTTTCGCTCACAGGTAAACAGCTCACATGTGCAATAATTACAAAACCACACAATTTTTTTGGAAAGAATTTTGTTGCTTGGAAGTTTTGACAAGTATTAAAGGAATGTCTTTGTTTTGAAAATGACTCTCAACAATCATCAAATTTAAATTGGAATATGACTTCTCATATGTTTTCTGTAGATAGTACAACTTCATCTTGTAATTTCATATTCCTTTTCCTTTTTTGATGTGGTTCAGGGTAGAGATAATGAAAAAGAAGTAGTACGTACTACGAATGACAATTGACATACATAGTTGCATTCATGTTTGTCTTTCTCTATATGTTTCTATTTCATCCATGCACGTTTGAAGAATTCAATAGTTATATGTGAATCGTTGATTGGTTAAAAATATTGCCCAGTGATTTTTTTTTAATTTTTATATGTTGATATTATCCTATATCATGAGATAATTAAAGGGACCATAACTCCATAAGTCCATATTAAACTGAGTTATCATCATAATATTCCAACCATGCATTCATCTCCAAATGAGATCATAAGATCTTGAGACTCTTTTGCCCTTTTCGATCTCATCCCTTTTAATTCCCCTCAATCCTTTGGAGGAAAAAAAAGGAAATTCATATTTTTTACTATTAATTTTCCCGAGGTGCTTTTGCTTATTTCTTGTAGTCAAAGTGTCTTGATGATTTTATGAATACTACGCGAAAAAATGATTGTATCAATACTGTCATGATTAATTAATGTGATGTTTGACGTTTGCACGTTTATTTAGAAAGTACTCCCTCCGTTTACTTTTACTTGTCTACTATGACATTTGTGATTTCCCTTCAAAGGCACCGCTCTTTAATTTTTACCCTTCGCTTGAGCCCCTGAAGTTTGGGGGTTGAACCCGGCTCAGTCAAAAAAATAAAAAAAAATAAAAAATCGCAAGGTGAAGTTTCATAGCAAAGTTAGGCTTATTCCGGCCAAAGTTAAGCGCAAGGCAGAGTTTTGTAAATTTCTAGCTGAATTAAAAAAAAAAAAAAGTTGGCCTTAATTAAGTAGAGTTTTGCCTTCAGGTATAAGACAGAGTTAGCGTCAAACTCTGCCTGATCAGGCAGAATTTCAAACTATGCCTTAAGGCAGAGTTTTGCCTCAAACTCTACTTGATCGCAAACTCTACCTGATCAGGTACAGTTTGAAGCAAAACTCTGTCTTGCGAATCCAGACTCTACCTTGAGATTTTTATTTTTATTTTTGACTAAGCAGGGATTCGAACCTGGAACCAAGGGGTTTTTAGCAAAGGTCAAAAATTAAAGACCACCAATTTGAGGGGCAAAAATTAAAGAACAATGCCTTTGAAGGGCATTCCGCACAAAAAAAAATGTTTTGCATATCTCTTTAGAAATAATAAATGTATCTTACCATGATAGCCATATTAATTGGTGTATAATTATATTGAATTTGGAAAATGATTTGGAATAAGTAATTAATGCTTAGGGTAAAACGTAAAAAAACTAATTATATTTCTCTTGATACGCGAAAGTGGAGAAGTAAAAGTGAAAATTTATTTTTGAAATAGTGGACAAGTAAAAGTGCACGGAGGGAGTACTATTAAATAAAAAAATAATTTAATTATATGATCCTTATTTATTCTTTGATTAATTTAATCTTATTTTTACTTTTACCATACTTCCTCGGGTCCTTTTTACTTGTCATTTTTTTTTTTTGCACGCCACTTAAGAATACATTAACTAAAAGATGACAAAATTATCCTAATTTATTCTTTGATCTCAATTAGTATTGCTCTCCTTTTCACTACATTAATCCCTCTCTACATTTATTGAGTAAGCGTAAAGCTAGAAACTAATGGTTAATTATATATTAATTTTTAAAATGATAACTATTTTGGACTATCTATTTTTAGAAAAGACGACAAATAAAGTGGGAGGGAGGGAGTATTAATTTCTCTCCACATTTATTAGAGAGAGGGTAAATATGGTAGAAAAAATATATTGATTTTCTAAAATGAAAAGTATTTTGGACCAGTTATTTTTAATAGCCATAATACTTTTAACGCCTTTATTATTCTATTCGGTTGTTTTTTCTATCATTTAAAGTTTTGACATTCTCATTATAAAATCATGCAGCAGCACTAGTTATTATAAGGGGGATTATTTGACTAAATTATTTGTATTTCTTCCTTTAAAAAGTAATTAATGACTATATGTCTTTTTGGAGTAATAACGGTGGAATTAAGAGAATATGATTAATGCATTGTTGATTTTTCAAAGTGAGAAATATTATGGACCAAATATTTTTGGGTAAAGCGAAATGAAGAAAGGACCGAAGGATAGAGCCAGATCTAGGATTTTAATTTGATGTATAGATTTGACTTTTAGGTTCTTAGCTTTGAAATCACTTTACTTTTGAAAGGTTTTGAATGATAATATTTTTTAAAACTCTACTAATTTGTACATTATATTTCGTGTATTGTGTTCAATTGAAACCACAACCTACATGCCATATCGTAAGCTCTGTTAATTTGGGAGAAATTACTCACCGTTACACATTATTCCATAATCTTGAAAAACTTCTACATACTCAAAAAGCCAGAAGGATTATATTTATATTAAGAAGTGCACGTTATAAATCCAAAAGTAAAAGGAATAATCGGTATATTACCGAAAGTTTCTTTAATTTTCTAATGCAGAAAACATAAATATATCACTGCAAGTTTACAGCACTATGCTCAACATTAAACACTAGCAAGATTGAAGCAGGCTGAATTTTATAGCTGAGGACCAACATGATATGTTTAATTTTTGGTATGTTTCTAGACACTTTTCGACACTTCTTAGGAATTTGATTTGTTGGTTGTTAAGATTTAAGAGGCATTAAATTTAAAATCCAACTTCCTTGAACTTGTACCGCTTCCTCCGTTTACTTTTACTTGTCCAGTATACTAAAATAATTTTTTAAGAGAAAAATTTACTTTTTTATCTTATTTTATTCTTAACATTAATTACTCATTTTTCAAGTCTATTAAGAGAATAAACTAATTAATAATGGATATTATGATAAAATATATATTTTCTTTATTAATTTTTAATGGACAAATAAAGCAAGCGGAGGGATTAATTAAGAAGCACCAAGTATTTTTCCCTCCATCCTATTTTAATTGTCTTTTAAAGTTTTAGCACGTTCATTGAAAAAAGCAATAAGTACAAGGTACACTTATTTATTTATTATTGGGAAGTTTTACTATTGAAAAATGAGTATTTTTTCCTCTATCCCATTTTAAAGGTCGTTTTTGCTCAAACAAATTGTCTCAGAAAAATTATCACTTTAGGAATTTTAGACTAAAATTGACAATTGTTTTTAATTATACCCTTAACATTAAAGAAATATTCAAAAATCTTGTATTTATTGTTTTTCTTAATGGACGTAAAAAGAGCTGACAATTAAAATAGAATGGAGGGAGTATTGTACTCCCTCCAATTCACAATAAGTGTTCACTTAGACTTTTTATTTTGATTCAAAATAAGTGTCCACTTTTATAATCAAGAAGGAATTAACTCTATTTATCCAGATTTGTCCTTATTAAGTGCTAAGTGAGCAGATCTCAATGTGTCAAGTTAATAATAATATGCATACTTAATTAAGGGTAGTTAAGTCAATTTTTTTTTTTGAAGTTATTATTTTCTTAAGGGATATAATAAAGGCTAAGTGAACGCTTATTTTGAATCGAAGGGAGCACCTTTTACCCCTTTAATAGTAAGTGTAAAACTGAAAAAAGTAATAGTGGATCCTGTTCTCAGCTATGAAATCAGCGTAAAGGAAGAGAATCAAAGATGAGCTCTTTAACAATAATCAATTCTGGTTTGATTTTTCAAGCGATAGTTAATTTGAAATATTTTCTTTAGGGGGCTAAAAACACACTTAAAATGAGACAGATGAAATATTACTTTATGCGTCATCCGTATAATTCTTTGAAATCTAGTTATCCATTTTAGGCAAAAGGTCTTCAATTAAGAAAAATGGCTAAGAGATCAGACTGATATCCACTTGTGTTTGTTTACCTTTAACCCCAATTAACTTTATGAAATTAGCAAATAAATAAAATGATTAATAAAATTGTAAGGCAGGCTGACCTATTCTTGTATAAGTTTTTGGTGAAGAAAATTGATTTATAATATTATTTTACCTTAAGATAATGGGTGAAATATCGTCTCTTTCATGCTTTCATGCTTCAAGATTAATAAGTCACCTCCTCAGATTTCCATTCAAGAATATTTATTGGAAAAACTTTAACATTAGTTTATTTATTTTGTTCACACAACGCGAAGTAGATTGTTGTTAATATGTGATCCTGGTACAAAAGTAGGAGTATTAATAATATAATAAGTTGATATAATTAGTTACTTATTTATTAATTCTAGGACGGTATTAATTTCTAAGAAGACAACCATATCAGGCAGAGTGTTTGATGAGGAATAAAGACCACAATTATTCGATTAGACATCAGATGACTACGTTACTGTGTCACCTAAAATAACGTACTAAAGACTTCATTTCACCGTTATTCTCAAGTGTTGCTGCTGACACCATCCACTTTTTCATGTGGGAAATAAAGGAGATGTACGATAGAAGTAGAGTCATAACTAAGGGTTGCAAGTAATTAAATTTATTAAAAATACAAGAGATATCTCAGATGTATCGGGATCAAATAACTAAATATCATGTTAAAATTACTAACAAGAACTTTGAGTGATAATAAATTAAACAACAAAAAAATATATTAAAATAGATAATAATTTAATATGATTGATCAATTGACCTACATACGAGCAATTGAAGAGATTAGTCAAATATGTAAGAGAATTACACATTCATTTTAAGAAAACAAAAACCAATTATGATAAAAAAAAAAAATTCCTTCACTCAAGAAAAAAAGAATATTCAAATATGATTAAAAATTAGGACAAAACACTAACAATATGCTAGTGTAATTCATTCACATGACAATAAAGAAAAGCAAGTGGATAAGTAGAGGACAAGAGTTGTTAAGGGCTTTCATATTGTTAATAGGAAAAGATGAAAAGGAACACAAAATACCTTCCGCACTCAATTGACTGCCAACTTTTATTTTGAATTAGTCACTAATAGAATTTAATATTGGATCATCCTAAATTTCAGAAGGATTTTGTCTAGGTTCTTTTTCTAACAATTTTGGAGAAAAAGTTTGTCGAAGAAAAAGCAATTAGTGTTAAAGTGTCTCAAACAAATATAGTTTTTCAAGTCTAAGTCTTTCTATGAAATTGAGGAGTTAATAATTGGACAATGACCAAAACAATTACTTCCTAATTTCAATTTATTTGTCTTATTTTTCTTTTTAGATTCCAACTTTTTACATGATATGTTTAGAATCACAAGATTAAAGGAATATTGTGCTCTTTAATTTAAGATAGCAATATTTAAAAGTTTTTTTTTCACTTTCTTAAATTTTGTGCTAAGTTAAAATCAGACAAACTGATTGAAACAGAGGGAGTACTATACATCAATTTTAAATAATTAAGTTAAGTCTGTTATATGAATTTTTATTTAAATTCATTTGAGGGAAGATATCATGATTAGACAGTGATTGAATAAGCAAACTAATCTAGACCATTGAGCAAACTGTTTGTCCTTTTTTTCTTTCTTCAGTGGTGATATCATTACCCTTTTGACCAAATCTGAGGAAGTCAAAGCATATTTCTCCTCTTCCACCCAAAGAATTTATTAGTGATTCTGTTTTTTCCTTTGAGGAAAAAGTTTCTAAAATATTTGGTGTTAGAGACCATTGCAAGTGTGACATACTGTTAGAAAACGAATAAACTGCACGGTTTGCCCTTCAAATGGGGTGGTCTTTAAATTTTTTTCCCTTCAAACGGGGTGGTCTTTAAATTTTTTTCCCTTCAAACGGGGTGGTCTTTAATTTTTTCCCCTTCAAATGAGCTGGTCTTTAATTTTTTTCTTCAAAATCGAACTTATATTTAGCAGGGCATAAGTTCATTAAGAGTGCTGGCATGACTTATGAGATATTATGATGCAATAATATAAACTTATGCCACACGAAAAAGTTATTTATCTTGAGGGACAAAAATTAAAGACCAACACAAAATAGGAGCAAAGTGCAAATGACCCTTAGAAAAGATGGACGGGTAGTTCGCAGAATTGCCCTTCTTTTGGGGTGGTCTTTAAATTTTGCCCCACATATTTATAATCTTTAAATTTTGCCCTTCGGCTAAAATTTATGGGTTCCAGGTTCGAACCTCCACTCAATCAAAAATTTTTTAAAAAATCGAAAGGCAGAGTTTAAATTTCGTTATGCCCCCATTGACAGAATTTTAATTATGTTTAACCAAAAGTCTGCCGATGGGGGCAGACTTTGTCTTGAGGCATATATATATATATATATATTTTTTTTTTTTCAAGGTAAACTTTTAGTTATGCCTTAATTAAAAGTGTGCCCCATAAGACATAACTAAAAGTATGCCCCATAAGGCGAAACTTTTCCTTAAGGAATAACTAAAGTTATGCCGGATCCGGCATAACTATAAGTTCCGCCTTATAAGGCAAAGTTTATGCCTTAAGGAAAAGTTCCGCCTTAGGGGCATACTTTTAGTTATGCCTTAACTAAAAGTCTGCCCCATAAGGCATAACTAAAAGTATGCCCCATAAGGCGGAACTTTTCCTTAAGGCATAACTAAAAGTTTGTCTTATAAGGCAAAGTCTGTGTCTTTAGGAAAAGTTATGCCTTATGGGGCATACTTTTAGTTATGCCTTAACTAAAAGTCTGCCCCATAAGGCATAATTAGGAAAAGACTTTTAGTTAAGGGTTAACTAAAAGTCTGCCCGTAAGTATGCCGGACCCAGCATACACTTGTTAAGGAATAACCAAAGTTATGCCGGACCCGGCATACTTACGCCAAGTCTGCCCATAAGGCATGAGTATGCCGGGTCTAGCATAACTTTGGTTATTCCTTAACAAGTGTATGCCGGGTCCGGCATACACGCGACCCAAACCTTGCCTTGCGATTTTTTTTTTTAATTTATGCTTGAGCGGGTTCGAACCCAGAACCTCATGATTTCTGCGCGAAGCTCAGGGTTGCAACACGAAGGGCAAAAATTAAAGACCAGCAATGTGGGGGGCAAAATTTAAAGACCACAAATATGAGGGGCAAAATTTAAAGGGTAATCCGCGCAAAAAAAATGAAGAAGAAGGGCAATTCGCGCGAATGCCCTATGTTGGGGTGGTCTTAATTTTTTGCTCCTCAAATCGTTGGGCTTTAATTTTTTTTCCTTTTGACACTTAAAGTAACAAAAAAGTGACCAAAAATATCCTGACATCGACAAAAAAAAAAAATCGGATGGCCTAATTTCGCAAGGCAAGGTTTCATTCGCTCGACATAAGTTTATAGAAACTTTGTCATGTCCGACATAAGTTCTGTTTTGTCTGACATAAGTTCTGTAGAAGTGAAGTTATGTCGGATAACTTAATTTCTACAGAACTATGCCGGACAAGGCATAGTTTATATGTAACTTTGTCTTGCGATTTTTTTTTCCGATTCTGGTGAGAATCGAACCCAAAATCTCTGGTTTCATAGACCAACGAAAAAGGGTACTTTGGTCAACAAATTTTCATTAAATAAGAAGCAGGGACTAAAAAAGGGAAATTGACATTTAGGTGCAAGTCTTACATAGCATTGGCATGCTTTTAACCCAAAGGTGTTTAGCAAAACTTAAGCCTAGAAAAATTGGCACTATGTAGTCAAATGTTTCATCCGCATATTTTGTTTGAGCAAAAATAGGGAGAATATCTTTCTCTTTCCCTATTTCACGTTATTGTATTCTTAACACTAAGGATTCAATTTTTTTTTTTTTTTTTAAATTTGGTTACTGCATGTCCATAAAATTACGGATCTAGTTATTCATGTTGTTCCTTTTTATTTGAAGTATTAGTTTAATTATTCCCTTATTTCATGTTAGATATCCCTAAAAATTAGGGAGCAATTATTTTGTTTCCCTTATTTCATGTTTTTGCAGCATCATTAAAAAAAATAAAAATCATATTAATAAAAGTTGTCTTTAACATCATAATATTTGACATATACATTTAATGTGGATATTAAATCTTTTAACCCAAAATGTAAACATTTATTGGAAAAGTATACATCAATTGTGAAAGAGTCTTTCATTTGATGAATACATTTAATTGATGTATAAACTTAGTTGGTACAAAAAGTTTATGTATACATTAGGCCGACTGCATATAATATTTGATATATACATTTAACATGGATACTAAATCTTTTAACCCAAAATGTATACATTTATTGATAAAAGTATATATCAAGTGTGAAAGAGTCCTTCATTTGATGTATACAATTAGTGATGTATACATTTATGCCTTAAGATAAACTTTTACTCAAAAATAGGCTTCAGGGTCAAAACTCCTTAAGGGGTTTGCAAAATTCCAAAGAAAGTGATTTTTTTTTTTTTTTTTTTTTTGCCTTTTCAAAATCAGAATCAAAAGCATAATTTTTCCTAAAATTCTTTGAAAGACTTTTCTTCCCCATATTTGTAGTATAAATTAACAACAAGCTCCAAATTTTGATTCGAGGGTGTATACCTATTTTGAACTCCACTAAATCCATATTTTTTTTTAAACAAGATTATTATAGTTGAAGTTCTAATTGTAATGGGAGTTCTAATTGAATGATTTTAACACTTAGGAGTTTTTTCAAGAAATGATTAATCGGTGTGAAGGGGAAATATTGGAGAGAAATGAGAAACTAAGAAAATAAATTTTTGTTTGACAAAAGAATACTGGAGAAACCAACATATATATAGAGAACAAATAATGTAGAGAGAGAATGATAGTCATTTTAGGGGTTGAAAAGGTGCCCGAGAGGTATTTTTATTTTTTAAAGGTTATTTAAAGCGTTTTATTTTTTAATCACGTCATGTTGTATAAAATATTAGGGAGAAAAACTGAAAGTGGTCCTTTAGATGGTCAAAATATATATATTTTTTTTTTTGAACTTGCGTATTTTTTTCGAGATCTGCGGACAAACGCTTATTAAAGATTAGCTTTTATCCCATATATTTTCCCCAAATTGGCGTGAAATTAGTCTAAAAATCACACTTGACACTCAACATATAAAGTTGACTAAAATAACCTTACGCCAAATTTTTCAAACAAAACTTACCCAATTAAAAACTAGCTTGGATTTGAGGCACCGTAAAATATTGACCGTAATGAAAGGAAAAAACACACGCAAAAAAAAAAGTTGAAAGATGGATATAGTCAATTAAGGGCCCACGGCCCAATTAAATGTCCATAGAGACTTTATTAATCCGGTCCATTAATCCAAAGGAGGGCAGGCAGGCAGCGACTTTTGCTTTTGAAAAAATAAGGTGATTTTTTTTTTTGAAAAACATTTATTACAAAAGAAATGAAGAAACCAACATATAAAGAGAACAAAGTAGAGAGAGAAGTGAGAAGGTGGGAGCATCGTTTCTCAGCTACAATGAAAAATATATATATTGGCCTTTTTATGCCAACTTATTAAAGATTACCTAATATATGCCAAATTAATCTAACACTTGGCACACGGTGCCAAATTCCCAATTAAAAACTAGCGATTTGAGGCAAAATTGAAGACCGCCCAAATGAAGGGAAATCCGCGCAAAATATTGAAAGATGGATATAGTCAATTAAGGGCCCACGGCCCAATTAAATGTCCATAGACTTTTTATTAATCCGGTCCATTAATCCGAATGAGGGCAGGCAGGCAGCGACCTTTGCTTTTGAAAAAATAAGGTGATTTTTTTTTTTTTTTCAAAAACATTTATTACAGCATCGTACAGTTACAATGAAGTTAGGTAACAGTCAATGTTTTAAAAGGCAATTTCAGGACTCGCTTCGAGCCAGGGCACTGAAAAACACCCCGAGGCTCACTTGCGACTTAGTTCGCCTAACACCCAACGCTCCCGGCTCGCCTAACAATTCTTACACAAATTATATGTTAAATTCCTTTAATTAAAATCGTTGACCCTCATAATTCAGTTTTTCATCTATAGAAACTAGTAGATCGGGTGTAACTCAAATAACAAGTCGTAGTATTGCATATTTACTATTTAATAAAATCATGAGGATGAATATAACTTAATATTTCTTTTAAAAATACATAGCCGAATTGTTTATTATCACTTGTCATGGTCTTTTGTCCTATGTATCAAAATTATCATATTTTATTATATCGCTATTTGAAAGAAATTTAATTTTATTCATGAAGGAGTTACATTTTAATTAAATATTGATAAAGTTGATTGATTATTTGCATATAGCGAGATAAAATGAATAGTATGATAGTAATATTGTTTTAAGAAATTGTGATTTTTTCATTGTTTAAAAGTTAAGATGTTAGAGTTGATTTGCATTTCATAATAGCTTTTATTTCATCGTATTATTTATACTTGTAAAATTATATTATATATAATTACAAGTTTTAAGTGGTTCATAATGGATTGCTTTGATTAGTTTTT
This sequence comes from Lycium ferocissimum, assembly GCF_029784015.1. Taxonomy (NCBI): domain Eukaryota; kingdom Viridiplantae; phylum Streptophyta; class Magnoliopsida; order Solanales; family Solanaceae; genus Lycium; species Lycium ferocissimum. The sequence goes on along the minus strand of NC_081348.1, from coordinate 54,185,992 downwards.
TATCAGGAGCAAGCACGCACAATATATATACACACACACACCTTGTGCCTCGGGGCTTACGCCTCACCGAGGCATATATAAAATGCTCCGCCTTTTAAAACATTGGTAACAGTTAACCTCCAAAACTTCAAATTTGAAAACAACTCCATCTTCATCAGTTATATCTTTTTAGTATTGATTACAATTGCACTACAACTCCTTTTGTGACAGACTTAATAATTTAGTATAAATATATTTTTAAAAGGTTATTTTTTAACTACATATATAGTTCAAGCTCGATGCATGGATGCATTGTGTCAAATTCTACCTGCGTCTATGCTCACTTTTCTCAAAAAATTTATGCTTACTTTTCAGTTTTGCTTTTGAAAAATAACTATTAGTATCATGGAATTTTAATTTTTGTAGGTAAAATTTCATGGCTATCATATTTCACTTGTGAAAGTTGGAACTTTATGACAGGATTAATTTTCAATTACAAGGGCTAAAGAGTGACTATTGTGAAGTTTATCTCTAAAATTAACAGTAGTCTGTTTGACTAAGCTTCTTGAAGGTCAAAAGTGCTTATTTTAGAAAGTTGAGATGTTTATCCAAGCTTTTAGAGAAAAAATAAGTATTTTTGAGTAATAACATAAATTGTTTTTCAAAAGCTAAAAGAAGTTGTATTTTTTTTTCTTTTTCAAAAAGCACTTTGGGAACCTTAATTAAGCACAAATCATTTCTCTAAAATTGAAAAAAGTGTTTTTCAAGTTTATTAGTTAAACACAAACTGTTACTCTCCAATAAGATTTTTTACAAAAAATATAGTTTAAAATAAGCTGCTTTTGAAGCTTGGCGGGCAATTCGCATGAATGTCCTTATTTTGGGGTGGTCTTTAATTTTTGTCCAGCAAATTGGTGGTCTTTAATTTTGCCCTTCGCCTAATATCATGAGGTTTGGGGTTCGAACCCGGGCTTAGTAAAAAAAGAAAACCACAAGGCAGAGTTTTGTAGCAAAGTTAGGCCTATTCGGGCAAAAGTTAGGCCTCAGGCATAATTTTGCAAGCCAAAGTTAGGCCTTAGGCATAGTTTTGCAAGCCAAAGTTAAGCCTCAGAAATAATTTTGCAAGCCAAAGTTAGGCCTCGGGCATAGTTTTGCAAGCCATCAGGCATAGTTTGCCTTCAGGTATAAGGCAAACTATGCCTGATCTTGCGTTTTTTTTTTTTTTTTTTTACTTTTGTCTGAGCGGGAGTTTGAACCCGAAACCCATGAGTTTTTAGGCAAAGGGCAAAAACTAAATATTTCAAATTTGAGGGGCAAAAATTAAAGACCAGTGCTTATGAAATGCAATCCGCAGAAAAAAAGAAAAAAAGAAAAAAAAAGGTTTGGCCAAGCAGGCTATAAGATTGAGTCACAATAGGCTTTTGTCGAGATTTATAGGAACTGACGATCCTGTTTGGTCAAACACCTAGCGATAATCTCCTATGTTCCTTTCATTACGGTAGTTCTGGACAAGTTCCTGGAGCGTCTCTGTTGATGCAAATTTGCCTTCTTAATACAACAAATTGCGCGTATTGCTCTTCAATGGACTGTTCTTTAAATTTTTCCCCTCAAATCGGTGGTCTTAAATTTTTGTCCCTACTGCTCATTTAATGAAAATTTGTGAGCCAAAGTACACTTATTCATGCGTCTACGAAATCAGAGATTCGTGTTCGAACACCAGCAGAGTCAAAAAATAAAAAAGGCATTTCATAGAAACTATGCTTTTTACAGAACTATGCCGGACAAGGGTATACATAGAACTACACCTTAAGGTATAGTTATGTAAGATAACTTAATTTTTACGGAACTATGCTTTAAGGTATAACTTTACCCGAATAGGCATAGTTTGATATGAAACCTTACCTTGCAATTTTTTTTAACTCTGCTGCGATACTACAGAAAGTTATAACTTAAGGCATAACTTTACCCGGAATAGACATAATTTGCCATGAAATCTTGCCCTGCGATTTTTTTTTTTACTCTGCTGGAGTTCAAATCCAAAATGTCAGGATATTTTCGGTCACCTTTTTAGCCGAAGGACAAAAATTAAAGACCCGCAATTTGAGGGGTAAAAATTAAAGATCACCCTCAAATAAGGTATTCCTGCGAAGTGTGAATTGCCCTTCTTAATAGGCTGCAACTGAATCCGTGCGAGCAAAAGGGTAGTTACAATGTTGATGTTGGGCTGTGATGCACACCTTTGACTACCTATCGGCTATCACCATTGTTCTGTATATTTTTTCTAAATGGGCCGTATACCCATTATTCTCTCTCTATATATGTTTCTTTTTCTTTCTATTCTCTAACCTTGTGAAGATTGATATGTGGGCTATATGAAGCTGATAGAATGCCATCACGCTATAATCATAGCAGAATTAGGTCCATAGTTGAGAGCTTGGCTTATTAGGATATAAATAAGTTTTTTTTGTGCGCATTGCCCTTCAAAAGAATTGGTATTTAATTTTGCCCCTCAAATTTGAAATCTTTTTGCCCTTTGCCTAAAAATTCATGGGCTCTGGGTTCGAACCCCCGCTCAGACAAAAAACAAAAAAATCACAAGGCAGAGGTTTATATTCGCCAGGCAAACTCTGCCTCACCGGGCATAGTTTGCCTTATGCCTGAAGGCAAACTCTCAATTTGCAGGCAAACTGTACCTGATGGCTTATAAAACTATGCAAAAGGCCTCACTTTGGCTTGCAAAACTATGCCTGAGGCCTAACTTTGGCTTGCAAAACTCTGCTTGCAGGGAGAGTTTTGAATTAAAAATTCTGCCTGATGCCTAACTTTGCTACAAAACTCTGCCTTGCAATTTTTTTTTTTTTTTTTTTTTTTACTATGCCGAGGTTCGAACCCCAAACCTCATGGTATTAGGAGAAGGACAAAAATTAAAGACTACCAATTTGCTGGGAAAAAATTAAAGACCACCCCAAAATAAGGGCATTCCTGCAAATTGCCCTATAAATAAAAAGGGAAAATTATGTTGGGTGATCATTGACCCATCTAGTTTTTCACTTTTCGTCCAATTAAGTCCACTTTATCTGTTGTGGCCCAATTTGGCTATAATATCTGTAATTAAGAACTAATATTCCAATACGTGAATCTTCCCAATCCCCATTCCCATTTGGGGAATTGACATGTATATACAAGTGTTAAATGAAATTGGCATCTTTTTGACCCAAATTGTATTTAGCATACACAGGCCTAAAAATAACGGCACTAGGTAGCCAAATATGTATTAAGCCTGCACAGTTTTAGGGATCCGAAATTCTTTTCCCCTTATTTAGCATATAATGCGCACGGAATTCTAGGTAGCCAACTAGTCACTTGATCTTCGCTCATAATTTATTCGGAAAAGGCTCATAAATACCTCTAACCTATTGAAAAAGGCTCATAAATACCCTCCTTCCACCTTTTGGTCTAAAAATACCCTTAAGGTTTGTTTTTGGCTCAAATATACCCCTCAAACTAACAAGTTAAAATTAACTCTTTTAAAAAGCCAAATGGCATTTTGTAATTGGTCAATAATAAAATTCCGTAATTTTAAAAAAAATTCCAGATTTAAAAAAAAATCCAGATTTAAAAAAAAAATTCCAGATTTTTTTAAAAATTCCGTAATTTAAAAAACAAAATTCCAGATTTAAAAAAAAAATTCTAGATTTAAAAAAAAATTCCAGATTTAAAAAAAAATTCCAGATTTTTTAAAAAATTCCGTAATTTAAAAATTCCGTAATTGGTCAATAGTAAAATTCCGTAATTGGTCAATAATAAAATTCCGTAATTTAAAAAAAAATCCAGATTTAAAAAAAAAATTCCAGATTTAAAAAAAAAAATCCAGATTTTTTTTTAAAATTACGGAATTTTATTATGACCAATTACAAAATGCCATTTGGCTTTTTAAAAGAGTTAATTTTAACTTGTTAGTTTGAGGGGTATATTTGAGCCAAAAACAAACCTTAAGGGTATTTTTAGACCTAAAAGGTGGATGGAAGGGTATTTTTAGATCAAAAGGTGGAAGGAGGGTATTTATGAGCCTTTTTCAATAGGTTAGGGGTATTTATGAGCTTTTCCGTAATTTATTTTACATTAAATTATTTCTGCACCACGAGATATTTACTCGCTTGTCTCTTTTTTCTTTTCTTTTTACATTCACTATTCATTTCCCATTTCCCCACATTTATATAATGGAAAACATCATGGGCATTCTTCTCTTAACTTTGCTAATTTGGTTTTCAAAATATTTGTACTGTGCCATATCCGTGTTCTTTTATTACATTATATATAGGTTGGAAAAGACTTTTGCACAACTAGAAAAAGTTTAATAACTACACAAAATATACTAACCTACCAGTAACATATTCAAAAACGAAATTCACCATGTATAACACGGTATGCCTGTTGATATACCTGTTATGGTTCCCAAGCAGTATGTATACTAAATTGTATGTATACTAATAATATGTATACATATTATTCTAGTCATACAGTAGACCAATATGTATACATATTATTCCAATGACACAATAGATCAATATGTATACTAATAATATTATTCCAATATTATTATTAGTATGTCTAGCTAGAATGATATTTAAACATGTTATTAGTACACATACTTGTATACTGTATAACTAGAATGATATGTATACATATTATTAGTATACATACTGGTCTACTGTATATGTATACATATTATTAGTATACATACTGGTCTACTGTCTAGAATAATATGTATGCATATTATTAGTACATACTGGTCTACTGTCTAGAATCTATATCTATATCTATATCTATATATTATTAAAAAGAGGATAGTTTGCCTTAAGATTTTGACAAGTAGGATAATGGCACGTGATAGTTTTAGGACAAAAAATAGTTAATTAGTTAATAATTAGTTATTGTCTTTTAATCTATATTTAACTTTAAATCTAAAAAAAAATCTATAAGTAGTTATTATTTTTAAATTTAAATTAAAAAATAATTAAATAAAGAAATCTAAGGGTGGTTTTTTTTTTTTTACGGTTTTACCCTAAAAAAACTGAACAATTAGTTTTAAGTAGTGGTCAAGAAGACCACGTTTCTAAATAGCCTTCAAATTTATAATTACAACTCGAATAACTACAACTTCCATGACATAACCAGTTTAAAAATTTGCATACTCTTAACATTCAGTTTTTAAAATTTATAAATAACTTCTTATACTACAACCAACCCAAGCCTCACCCACTTTCCCCATTTCCCATTTCCAGTTTTCCACCTCTAACTCAACTATTTCTATTTTTCATGCACTAATGCTATAACATCATTATTTAATTCGGAGACAGATTTAATATTGTCTTCAAGTTCATATTTGTATTTAGTTTCAACTACAATTTCGTACATAAATGAGAGTATGATGATGCTGGAATTGAGGGAGGTTTAGGCAAAGTTTCGAACGAAATGACTATTTTGGATGGTTGTTGTGGGCATCAAAGGAGTCTAAGATGATTGATGCAGAATAATGAGGAGAATTATGAAAATTGTCACTGTAAGCCAAAGATAGGTATTTATCATTTGTTAGTTTATATAAAAGTATGAGTTTTTCGCTAAATTTTTTAAAAGAATGTGCACGTTGATAAGAGAATTTGTTTCCTAAGCTTTATGCATGTCTAAATCTTCCTTGCCGGGGAGAAGGCGAGAACTGAGAAGATTTTGGTCTCACTAGAAAATGTTTTTAGTTTTTTTTTTTTTTTGGGCTTTAAATCTATGAGTACTATTGTTTTGTCATTGTTGACACCCGATTTTGTCCCGTCTTCCCTAAATATTTATTTACATTTCTACTATTTTTGGTAATTTAAGCAACAATTATTTATATTTTTACTATAATTATTAGCTTTTATTAATACTGGCGTTCATTATCCTGTTGCAGTCACTATTGTTATTTTATTACTGTCACTAATATTACTATTATCATTATTATTATTATTATTTTTTATTATTATTATTATTATTATTATTATTATTATTATTATTATTTTTATTACCGTATTATTATAATTTGCATTATAATCATTTTAGCATTTTACCGCTTATGCACGCACATCGTATTTATTTTCGCAAATTTTAATAATAGTATTTACTTACTATTGAATTTTAAATATATATTATCGCACGATCATTACGGCGTCATTCTATTTTCATATTTTTAATAAATACATACTTTTTATATTAGTATATTTTAACACATGTTAGTATATAATTATTTAAAATGGGTCTTTTATTTAAATTTAGAAACCAATTACTCCTTTCACTCAGTCCAGGTTTTTAATTCATCAGACCCTAATCAAAGCCCAAGTCAACAACATCATTTTAGGACTAGCCCCACTATAACTTTCAATTACCCATTACCCCTAAACTTACCCAATTCACGACCCACTACCCGTGAACCGACCTAGCCCACTACCCATGAACCGACCCGGCCCAATTCGTGTACAAACAAATGAAGCCTAGGGTTTCATCTCACTCTTGCCCCACCCCCCCCTCTCTCTTCCTCTCTCTTCTCTCTCTCTCTCTCTCTCCCACGCTCCTCTCTCTTTCCTCGGCCAAAATGGCAAGCCACGGTCCTTTCACCTTTATCGGCCGTGTATGGCCAAATTACGGAAAGGGATTAATGCTTTGTACTCCCCATCCGAAACAACCTTGAAAGAGGATGGATTTTGTTTGTCTTCTTCTTCTTCGTAGTCGTTGGCAATGCGAAAGGTTTTAATGGATTTTGTTCATTTGTGAAATTCAAATCTTTCTATCGATCCTTTTTCGTATTTTCGGGTACAAGTTTTAATGGAATTTTGTTCTTTTCTTCGTGGTCTCAAAGATTTGTCATAGTAGATTTGAACGTTATTGACCAAAAATCCCGCCTAATTTTCAATTTCTCCAAAAACCCTAATCTTTTCCTATAAATAATCTTTTGGAGGGTTGAGAGGAAGGAATTTTGAGTCATGGAAATCCCCTAAAAAACTAAACAATTTAGCCACTGAAAAAAACCCCCAAAAAGTTTTAATCTTTCGGTCGTCATAAAAAATTCTAAACATCGAGTCAAAAAAGTTAAATCATTTTGTTTTCCCTTTCTTATTTTGGGATTATCTTAAATCCGAGCGCATACGGGTTGGGAAGTTTGATAGTGTTCGAGCGTTGATATCGAGACCTTCGCACTTCGCCGCACCCGAAGGTCGGTGATTCTCCATTCCCGTGTTTCTTTATCCATGAATTGAGCACTTTGGTGGCTCGTGTTATGTGTTTTTATGTGTTATTTTGTTAAATTAGACAAGTCTGATTGCAATTCCCGTGTTAGATTAATTTGTTTAGTTCTTGTTTGTTTATTTATGATAATTTTGGTGGATAATTTGATCAACTCTTCCTTATTTAGCATATGGTTAGCATCTCAAGACGTGTTTATGTGTTTATTACCTTCTCTGTTTACGTTAGTTAGTGGTTTATGTTCTTAATGCGTTGGTAGTTATTTATACGTGTATAGTGTTCTTTGTAGCATTTATATATGTACGTGTTTAAAGCATGTCTAGCAAGGTCAAGTATCGGTTTGGTTAATAATATTTATATGATCGATGTTTATTATGATTTAATGGTTTTTTCCAAATAGTCCTTTATATTTCGATGACAAGTTCTATGTCACCCAAATATGTTCCGTTTTTATCATTCCTTTGTTTGCTTTGGTTAGGTTCCTATGCAATCATTAGTTATATGTGTTTGTTTTGCTTAATATTTTAGTTGGTATGACATTATGTTTAGTCATTGGTCTAGTCTAAAGTGTTATGTGTTATAAAATTACATCATGTTAACTGGCCTAGTTTGTTTGTCAAAGAAAGCTTATTTGTAGTTGAATGTAATGACCCTTGTTTTAGTATTTGAAACTCGGCTCGCCTAAGTTAGCTTAATCCTTTTGAAGCCTTGATACGATAAGTCATTCTATAATTGAGCATGATTGTATGTTTGGGACTAAATCTCCTTGTGTTCAAGAATTAGTTAAGCCTATATGAACAACTTCCTTATTTATCCATTAACCTTCCTGTTTCTTCATCAAAATACACGCATGATTTTGAGAGACTAAGTCTTATTCCATGTTGGATCTGTTAGTATTTGTATGGGCTAGTTATTCTCTTAATTTTGTGCTTTTGTCCATTATATGGCTATATTCATCTTTGGTTTATGCGTATATAGGATTTTAAAATCAGGGGACATCTATTTGACATTTAAATGATTATTGGTATGCCTTAGTTCTCGCATTTTTCTCAAGGTTACTAATATTATGATAGATAAATGATTATAAGACATATATCCAATCTTTGTTGGTTTTATTCTTTCAAATACGTGCCCCTTAATGAAGAGTGTAAGGTTTTATTTAAACAAACAAAACTAGGTTCAAATCCGTGATTGAATGATCTCTAAGAAAGATGAACTTTAAATGATCAACTGTATGCTTATTGGGATCTATGTGCCTTACAGATCTGCATGTCTTCTTGTCTATCTTGTTTGTAAATTATGTCTGCTATCCCTTTGGTGCATTGTCCAGTGAAACTGCATTAGCGAACAACCGCGTTGTTGATACGACAGGTCGAGTCCTAGCTCATTCCTGCTCTTGTTCGTGTGAAACAATTGAACTTGATAATCATGAGGTCCCAATGATGTGTTTGAACCATGTACTAGCCATGCTATTAATCGAAGTCTCTTAATATTTGTGGTGTCCTTGTCTGATGTCGATCCTCCCTATATCCAAAGATGATATTTTTACTATAACTCTAATATTGCTAAGCCTCCTCGTGGTGATATTTTGCCGTCTAAGCCAACCATAATGTAGATTACGTTTATAATGTGCTACTAAAGTGAAGTGTATCTTAAGGAACTCTATGTGTGTCTTAAAGATGTGTCATTGACTGATTGATATTGAAACTTTGGTTGCATGTCAAGATTGTTATTTTGTTTTGTCCAGTTTACACACATCAGTTCATTTTGTGGCATGTTTGGAAACTGTTTGATATTTAATTTGAATGTTGTTACTTGGCCTTGTTTCTTTGCTGGAATTGTTGTGAGTTTATTTTGTCCAAAACATGAAACATGTGTAAATCTGATTTCGTGTATGGATATGCTCGTGTATGGACATAGCAATTATATAATCGTTCTTTTGTTTGTTTGAAGTTTCTTTCTTTGACGTTATATATAGTCATCATTTATGGATTATACACTAATCCTTCTTCTTTCGTTTATGCATGATCACCGCATACGAGTCCGAGGGACTCGTTTTTCTCTTGCATTCGGTGTTGGGCTAAAAGCCCAACGCAACCTATCGGTCATCCCCCATCCGTCCGTCCGTGTATAAGCGAATAAAAATTAGGGCCCAAATAGCAAAAACAACGAAGAAAAATAAAATGGGCCAAAGCCCGGGTAGCAATTGAGCTAAAAGCAGCTTTTTAAATGGGTGGCCGATTTAAATTATTATCCCTCCATTTTATTCTTTTATGCATTTAATTTGTATGGCATGACTAACATTTTTTTTGTTGATTTAGATGAAGCCTTAGTGAAATTAGTAGGTTTTAGTTTAGTAATGGGTAGTTAATTTAAGGAAAACTAAAAATTAATTCCATAAGTTCATTTTCTTCTTTTATATTAAGTTATTCATAGTAGCTTAATATTTGTTCTTTTAGAATAATTGATTTTCAAAATAGCATAACTTTGTATTTTTAAGTAAAGGAATCATATTTTATTTATTATCTATCTTATAATTTCAAAATGTCACTAACATGCAAATATAAACTCAAATATATTTTATAAATAACTCTTCAAGTTTTGAATCAATCATGCATTTTTTAATTAAGCATAGTTAATAAAAGGTAAACAAAACTCATTAGCCATTTTGGTATCTTGTTTATACTCCTAAACCGCAAAATCAATTAATATCTCATCATTTGAGTTGTTTCAAATATTTATTAAATATTGCACAAACTTGCATTTTCTTCTACCTATATGTAAATTATTATATTTTGCAAATCTTATTTTTTTGAATAACATTATTATACTTCCATTTGAAGCATTAGCAATATTTACAAGCTTTATTTTAAATAGCATTTAAAATCTTCTTTTACACAAGTTATATATTTTTACAAGCATTATCTTAAATAGTATCATTATTGCTTTCATTTAAAGTCTAAGCAAATTCTTTTATAAATTTTGTTCTAAAATAGCATTTAAATCTTTTTTATGCAAATTATTATTTTTCGTAAATTTTTTTTTTAAACAATGTTATTTATTTTTCTTTTAAATCTTAGCAATATTTTTAGCCGTTTTTATTAAAATTTAAGCACCACTTTTTGCATCTTTAACTTTAATTAATTAACCTAAGTTTGACCGGTAAACCGTAGTTAGCGGATTCTAAAGGATGCCTAACCCCTTCCCTTTAGGATAATTAGAACCCTTACCTAGAATTGAAAATTAAGCAGACCATTAACGGAGGTTTAGTTAGCTTTACCTTAGTTAATAATTAGGTGCCCTAATTCACCTTAAAATCAATTAGGTGGCGACTCCTTAAAATAAAGCAAAAAATAGGAATCACCAATATGTTGTACCTAGTTTAACCCGTTTAAATGGGGTATAACAGCTTGGCGACTCTGCTGGGGATATTAGGTTCTAAACCACAACAGATTTAGGTTAATTAATATTTGGTTGGGTGCTTTGTTTGTTTGTTTTCTTTATTTTGCCTTACATGCTTTTAAATGCCATTATTATTGTTTATTGCCTTATTTTCCTTTGCCATGTAATATATATGTTTTCCTTTATTAAATTGGCATTCCGTTCATATTTCTTCCACTCCTGGAAAATTCACACAATTCACACACTTAAAGTGGTTTCGTTTTCGCGCCCCGTGCACTACTAAATTACCCCTTTAGTTGGATCGATCTTGTGGATTTAGTCGATCGGCGGTGCGATCGGTGACCACGGACTTTCCACTCCCAAATTGTCCATTTGGGGGAACCTTGCGTCATAGGAAACCCGCTCCTAGTCAGCCTAAGATAGAGCTAAAACAAAACCCTCATTAAGAGCATGCACGAGCCTAGGAGGCTTAATACCCAAGGTGTATTAAGTCCATTAGTCAACCTTGTCCAAATGTCCGAGTGGGTCCATGACCCCAAGCGACGATTATCATGTTATATGCATTGATTTGAAGGATAAACATGCGTGTTATGTGGACCATGTGCTATTTAGGTAGAACTAATCGCTTGTATACGCAGGCAGTCACTAGACAGTACAATACGAGCAGCAGGCATTTAATTACGAGCAAGCATGCAAGGAGACACTTACATCAAGAAGGCATCAAACGGGAGGAGTCCGGCTATCATGCACGCCGGATTGATCAAGCAATTCAAGCAACCAAGAGGCTCAAGAGTAATGAAGGGCTTTCTCATTTTAATTAGCTTTAAAGAGTCAAGTTTTTGTTGTAATAATTACTTTTGTATTTTTTAATTCTCTAACAATGTATGTTTTGGGGTCTTCAATTAATAGCACATTGGGATGATATTTAATTGCATATTTATCCTTCAAATCCACGCTAGGCCTACCTCTGGCACAAAGGAGGTCCCGTGCATAATAGGTCGCGTTATGTTTGCTATATCGTCTTTACTATTTGATTTGTTGCCGTGCAATATGTGTTTGTTTGCTATATGTGTTTTGTTTGCAATGCAATATGTGTTTCTTTCAACATTGTTTGCTCAATATTCGCATTATTTTCAGCAGCAATCATTCGCACTATACTAACGCAATTTTCTTCATTTTTTTTTAAGGTTTTTCTTTTATTTTGATTATTCCCCCAAAGGTTGATTCGTGTTGACTGCAAGCTGGCAGACCACCCGTACTTTACAAGATCAAAGAAACGAGCATCCAGCGATATGAATGATTCAGGGGCATCCGAACAGAATGGCTTGGGACTTGTCGCCCTTCCGAGAGACGAACCCGAAGCTTCGGGAGGAGGGAACGACGAACTCATTGCCCAACTGGTGCAGCAAATAGCCAATATGCAAACTGAGATCGAGCGACTGCGAAACCTTACCAATCTATCCATCACCCTCAATACCCCTCACCACGAACAAAGAACAAATGCGACGCTTCCACCATCTTTTTACCTCGTTGACTCGCCTCGCCCTCGCTCTCCCGCAAACCCTCCGCTTTACACATGCCATCCAAATACTACCGATTCACAACAAACCAGCCGAAGAACAAACCATCTCACAACAATCAAACCCACAACCAACCATTCCACCACCAATCCGCCCGCAACAAACCATCCCGCCGCAAACCACCCCGCAACAAACCAACATACAACAAGCCATCCCGCAACCAAATGACCCGCAAAAAGCCAACCCCCAGCCAATTAACTTCCAACAAACCAATCCGCCACCCTTCACCACTCCCTACATTCCTCAACCCACGCTACCCAAAACTACCAAGCGGCCAACACATACCATTGGCACACACGCTAGCCATAATACGCGATGTGCCACCGATATATGTAGTGAGGCTCAACCATTTACTACTCGGTTGCGGGCGTGCGGCGTCCGAGCTTGACCCCTGCGAGGAGATGGAAAGGGAAGCTAGGGCAAGAGCGGATGAGAATGTGGCGAAAGAAATCCGTAGTCCGAAGGAAGCATTCGAAGCATCCAAACCCACGAGAGGATGCGAAGGACTTGAATACGAGGATTTATGTATCCATCCCGACATCGAGTTACCCGCTGGATATAAGGTGCCGAAATTTAATATGTTCGACGGAAAAGGAAATCCTCGGGCCCACTTGAGATCGTATTGTGATAAGCTTGTTGGAGTGGGGAAAGATCAAGCTATCAGAATGAAGCTGTTCATAAGAGAGTCGACGGAGAAGCTTGATTGGTACACATGCCAAGATCCGCGAAAATGGCGTAGTTGGGGAGAAATGGCGCAAGAATTCATGGATAGGTTCGAGGTTCAACAACCGAAACTGTCCCGATAGATTCTATTTGATGAAGTTGGAAAGGAAGGTCCACGAAACTTTCGAGAGAGTATCTATGCGATGGAGGGCGAGAAAAGTCCGGCCCGATGGTGAGAAAGTGAGATAACGACGCTTTTCGTACGATCTTTAAAGATGCAACATATTATGAAAAGGCCGATAGTAAGCGTCATCGGGCAAAAGTTTTACGAAGTTATCGGGATGGGAGATTTTATAGAAGAAGGTATCAAGACGGGGAGAATCACAAATTTGGCGACTTTGCAAGCAACAAGCAAGGCAATTCAATCGGATGCAATTAAGAAGAGGAAGGACGGAGTGTCCGCGGTCTTGACCATCCGGGAACGTAGACCAAACCGGATGTTAACCTACCAATACCTTTCCTCCCGGCCCCGCATATTACGAATACACCCAAATCCCTCAGCCCTACTACCAGCCTCCACCCGCTCCTTACCCTGTTTATTACACCCAGCCAACATATTGTCCACCTCGAGCACCCGCCTATCAGAACCCATCACGATACCAACTAACCTACTCATCTCAACCCCAACATCAACCGCAAAATCGTCCACAAAATGCACCCAGACCTCGCCCAAACTTCGAAAGAAAACCCGCTAAAACTTATACACCATTAGCCGAACCTTTATCCCATTATATGAAAGGTTGAGAACCGCGGAATACTCCAACCAATTCGAGGAGAGTTCACCAACCCCCTCTACGGATGGTATGATGGGACTAAGCGTTGTGCGTATCACTCGAGTTCTTTGGACACGATACGAAAATTGCCTTACTCTTAAAGATAAAGTTGAAGCATTGATCAAAGAAGGAGTCATCCACTCAAAGGCTCCCCCAAATATAAATGACAATCCTAACCCCATCATGGTGATGCAAATGTGAACATGATCGCCATTGATGAAGAATGTAACTTGGAAGGGACTATCGTGCCAGTCAAAAAGGAGGAAAAGGTGGAATCATCAGCCTTCATGTTGAAGAATGGTTTCCAACCTGGTCAAGGCCTAGATTTGAACTTGGATGGCATCGTGGAGCCGATCCAGTTACCCGGGCAGAAGGATATATTCGGTCTTGGATACGAGCCCACTACCGAGGACATTGCACTGGTCAGTCTCAAAGGAAGAAGTGACATTCCCTTGTCCAAGCCTGTTCCCCTTTTGAATCAGTCATTTTCTCGAAGCATCCGCCACCGAGCATCGAAGAAGAACACGAAGACGACCTCGTGAAAAGTTTTAAGAATTTATTCATTACCGAGGAGGAAGTTGAATGCAACGTGGTCTCGGATGAATGCTACGAAACCCCGACTATGCGGAATGCTGAGCCTGGATACACTTTGAACAATTGGACTTGTACCCTGCCCCCGGTTCTCCGGGAGTCTTGGTAGGAAAATTTATTTTGATGAAACAACGCGATTCAAAATCGAGGCCTGAATCGTGTTTATGATTTTGTTACTTTTGCCTCCAAAACTTTTGAAAGCTCAAATGCCAAAATCAAGCTATGCTTTTTATCAATTATTCTATCTTCACCTAATTAATCTTTATCTTTCAGCGATCAAACTAGTAAATATGCTAATCACATGTGAATGTGACACGTAATGAAACAAGCGAGCCCTTAGCAAATGCCGAACGAAACTCCGAAGAGTACGAAGAGGACATGCAGCCTGAAGAATTAACTAAAGAAGTTGGACATTCTGAGAACGAGTCGAAACCAGATTTGGTTGAAACAGAAACTGTAAATTTGGGGAATTCGGAAATTGCGAGAGAAACAAAGATTAGCGTCCATTTGAATCTATCACAAAGGGAGGAATTAATCAACCTTTTGAAGCAATACATAGACGTGTTCGCATGGCATTACGATGGTACGCCGCCCGAGCACGGAAGCGAAATGGCTAGAGCTTTTTGAAGAAACGGATGGCAACTTGTAGGCCGAAAACTATCGATGCAGATGCCCTCCAGAAATATCACATTTAGGAGCTATCTTTTGTTTTATGTAATATTCTGCAATGTCTTTTGATGTAATGAATTACGTCACAGACGTGTCCTCTTATTGTCATATTAGCTCCTGAGTATAAAAGACCATATAATATTTGAAGAAACAGTGGCAGCTACATATACTATAGGAAAATGTTTGTCTGTAATAAGACTGATCCAAAAAAAAAATGAGAAAATAAAATGTATAATATGCCACTCATGGTTTATACATATCTATTTCTATTATCTCTCCTCTCTCTCTCTCTGTTTTTTTTTTTTTAAATGATCCGCGCATCGCGCGGGTACGTACGCTAGTATCATTAAAAAGAGGATAGTTTTAGGACAAAAAGTAGTTAATTAATTGATAATTAGTTATTAGTTATTGTTTGAATTTAAAAATAATTAAATATCTATTTTTTTTAAGTAGTGGTTGTAGTGTTACCCAATTCTTTACAATAAGGGAAAAAACTGAAAACCACGTTTCTGCCGGATCAAGTGGTTACAATTTCCAAGTTTAAGTTTTAAAAATTTATAATTCATTTTCCTTTAAATTATACTTAGAAAAATGAAAAATGAAAAATGAAGGGGAAATTGCTATTCCTAAAAAATTGCAAAAAATGCTATCCATGTTATACTATTCCGAAAAATTGCTCCTAAATCATAGGCACCGGTTAATCCACGTCTCTCCACTCAAAATCATAGGCACCGATTAATCCACGTCTCTCCACTCAAAGTAACAAAATAGGAAATTAAAACTCATTCTTTTATCTTAACTAATTATTATAAAGATAAACTTTTCAAAAGGCAATTATTTATTAATTAAACGTCAAGAAAGATTAAAAAAATTCCTAACTAAACTACCCTATTACCCCACGAACTCCACTTCACGCACCAAAACCCCCCACGTCCCTTTACCTGCACTACACCACAATAAAAGGCATCAGCACCTTCAAATACACAAGCACATAGGCACGCTTAAATTTTTTTTTTTTACTTTCTCTACAAATGCAGGTGAACACATAATTAATTGGTATGTGTTTACAAAGCTTTATTTGGATCATTTGGTGACAAGGAAACAACCATTGAATGTAGCACGCCTTCTTTTTTATCCTTTTCCCTTTCTGCTTAACAATATGCTTTGTTTGTTAAAAAGGAGGAATATTTTTCTGTATTAATTTTCGGTATAGTTTCTTCATTTCCATGTTGTTGGTCTTTTTTATAGACATGATAAAGCAAAATTTAAAAAATTATTAGAGCCTTAGATGTTATTGCTTAGTTTGTAAAAACAAAATTCAAAAATACTTGATAGGAACTGACTGATAAATACGTGGTTCTTGCATTCTAGATTGTTCGATGAATTTTTCCCTCATTTGAAGAATACTTTGATTTTCACCTGGATAATTTTTTTCGTCGATGCATGCAGGTGAATGCATAATTGGTATCCATTGACAAAGCTTGATTCGAATCTTTTGGTTACAAGGAAATAAATGCATTGGATGTGAGCACACTTTTTCCCCCTAGAATGTGAGTTTATATCATAACTCTTTACATTATTTCAGTATGTGAATACCTCGCATCAGCCATGGGATAAAGCAAAAATAGCCCTTAACATTTTATTTTTAGTTAATAAATAATTTTTCATGGCTACAGCCGAAAAATTAAATGAAAATTATCTAAAGTATCGATAAAAACAAAATAATAATAATAAAAAAAAAAATAAGTCCTCGATTTATACTGTGGAGTTTGGGTGAATTTAAATTCACAATAAAAACAATATGACATTATTTGGATTACACATAAAATACTAAAACGAAAATTATTAATTGAAATATCATAGAGAATAGATATAGTGTATTAAATTATACTCGAAAATATTATGTAAGAGATCGTTTATTGAAATCAAATATGTAAGCATTCGTAAGTTAAAACGATGTCGAATAAGGATTTTTTTTTTTTTTTTTTTTGGCATAACACTCAAACCTCTTAATTAAAATGAGAGTAAACAACTCAGTATCCTTTCACTTTTAGCAAACTACAAATGCTTGAAACTTTCCACGCAAAGGAGTTATCCATAGACAAAACAAGTAAATTTGTGATGGTGTTTGCTTGTCATGTCAATGACAGGTCTCATTATTTATAAATAAAACTAGATGGCCTATGCCGGTGCTGCGCACGGGCCCAACATTTCGGATTATAGTGTATCTATGTAGTTGTAGTTGTATATATATATATATATATATATACACATACATACTATGTTCAAAATACGATTAATATAATATTGTAGTTTGTGCTCCGTATCTAAGACTTTATTTTATTCGTGTTTGCTACGAAAATTTATTAATACTTTTTAAAGAGAAGATTTGTTTAAAAGAAAACTATTTTCTTCTCTTTGAGATAAAATAATAGCAATATTTAAGCATCAGTTGATACTTTTAATTTTAATTCGATTAATTTAAAAGTGTAAAATACTTATTATTTTTTATCAAATTTTGATTTGGATAATTCTAATTCAAATTATTAAATTAATTTTACATGTTTGAAACGAAACAAAGTAGAAATTAATTTTTTATTTAAACGAAGAAATGCTATTTTTTAATTTTTTGTAAATATTCTCGGTTTAACTCATTTTACTTGTCATGTTGTCTTTTGCATGGTTTTTTAAGGAAACGCGAATTAGAATTATAATTTGACTAATTTATCTTATTCATTATTTGATCTTCATTTGATATTAATCTCTTTTCACATTTATTAGAGTAAGAATAAAAATAAAAAAAAGTAATTAAATTGTATGTTATTTTTTAAATATATATATTTTAAGTATATTTATTTTAGTAAACATAATAAATATAATAAAGCATTTCTATCTACTTTTTAGAAGAGTTGGTAATATAAAGATTTTTTTTACTCTTAAGTAAAAAAATAGGACCAAATACGGATGGCGATGTTGCCTCTATAAACTGCTCTTCTATACGGTAGTAATAGTAAAGTAATACATATAATTTTTTTTTATCAAAATTTGATTTGGATAATTCTAATTCAAATTATTATATTAATTTTATATGTTTAAGATGAAACGAAGTAGAAATTTGATTTTCTATTTAAATGAAGAATTTCTATTTTTTATTTTTAGTAAATATTTTTTGTTTAACTCATTTTACTTGTCATGTTGTTTTTTACATGTTTTTTAAGGAAACGTCAATTAGAATTAGAATTTCACTAATTTACCTTATTAATTATTTGATCTCTATTTAATATTATTTTTTCTTTGACATTAATCTCTTTTCACATTTATTAGAGTAAGGAAAAATGAAAAAGTAATTAAATTCTATCTTATTTTAATATATAAGTATTTTAAATATGTTCTTTAATATAATAATTTCATGTGCTCCCACTAATGGGTTGATACGCATGTGGCAATGAATCCATCATTATTGATTTAATTGTTTGATTTTCTAAGCACTTTTTTTAATATTGTTTGTTTTTTCAATATGGGATTCATTTTTTTTTTTTAATATTAGTTGTTGTTTAATATATATGGGGCCCACATTTTTTTCCGAAGAGTTTGGATGTGGTGGGTTCCACTTTTTTTTTTTTTTTTTTTTTTTTTTTTAATACTGGTTGGTGTTTAATATGGGGCCATGAAGAACTTCTATTTTTAAATTTTTAGTAAATATTTTTAAGTTTAACTCATTTTATTGTGCTCCGTATCTAAAACTTTATTATATTAGTGTTTGCTAAGAATACAAAGTCTAACTTTTTTTTGACATTGTTTATTTTTTTAATATGAGATTAACTCTTTTTTTATATATATATATTGCTTGATTTTGTCAATATGGGATACTATGTTCAAAGCACGATTAATATAACATTGTAGTTTGTGCTCCGTATTTAAAACTTTATTATATTAGTGTTTGCTACTGATACGCATGGTGTTTAATATGAGGCCCACAATTTTTTTTTAACATTGTTTATTTTTTTTTAATACGGGATTCATTTTTTTTTTAATATTGCTTGATTTTGTTAATATGTGGTCTAATTTTTTTCCCCGTGAGTTTGGATGTGATGGGTTTCACTTTTTAGGAGGGACCCAAATTTTTTTTTTTTTTTAATTTTTGTGGGCCTATTTAATAATTCGGGGGGGGGGGGGGGGGGGGGGTGGGCCAAAATTTTTTATTTATGGGGAGGGGCCCACGACGGACGACGATGGTCTAATTTTTTTTTCCCGTGAGTTTGGATGTGATGGGTTTCACTTTTTAGGAGGGACCCAAAATTTTTTATTTTTTATTTTTTTCGTGGCCTATTTAATATTTGGGGGCGGGGGGGGGGGGAATTTTTTTTTTTTTAATTTATGGGGGTGTTTATGGGGGTGGGGGGCCAAAAATTTTTATTTATGGGGAGGGGCCCACGACGGACGACGAAGAGTGAAACTCACTCTTCTATATAGTAGAAATATATTATAAAAAATATAATACTTAGTTGAATCATCTTTGTTATTTTGGATTTGTGAAGGAGCAGATTAGCGAAGGGAAGAGAGTAATCTAGCATTATATTTTAATATTTCGTTACACTTACTATATATTTTCGTGTTAAAATTGTTGGTTAGTGTAAATACCTACTTGATTTGCTTATAATCACGAAGTATTAATTTTCTTTATGTGAGAGAAGTTAGGTAAAAAAAATTATACATGACATTTTCAGAGTACAAAATTTTGTAAATTTTATTCTGGAATCTCATTTTATGCTCCTGATGTATCCTCGATACAAAATGAAAATTTGATTCATCTCCTTAAATTTTATAAAGATTTTTCTATAAGGTGCATTACATTAATAAATAAGATGAATATTGAAAATTCGTTTAAAAAAATCCAACAAGACATGTCAGAAAATGGGGACCAATAGGTATGGAGTAAAGATGAAGTTACCGATTTTATCATAGAAAAAGATATTTTGAGATTTAAAAAGAATGTTAAAATAAAATTCTGAAAAGCTTTGTCAACCAAAATGATTATATAAGCTAACATTTTTGACTGGCTAATCCCTTTTCTTTTTATCCTTATGGTTGTTTGTTTGCAGAAGGAAAAACATTTTTAAGATTTTATTTTTCTGATTTGAAAGTTGTATCTTCCATCATAGTTTCTTAAAAAAAAATTCGTTTGTAACAGTTTTGTTATTTAGTCATTTATATTTAGATTTTATGGTTTTAGGAACTCAAATAACAAAAGATT
Source organism: Lycium ferocissimum (assembly GCF_029784015.1). Classification (NCBI taxonomy): domain Eukaryota; kingdom Viridiplantae; phylum Streptophyta; class Magnoliopsida; order Solanales; family Solanaceae; genus Lycium; species Lycium ferocissimum. Next base: position 54,165,752 of record NC_081348.1, on the reverse strand, counting down.
AAAAGTGCAATTTGGTCACACTTAAAATGAGCATTTTATCTTTACAAGTTCATCATTGAATAATTCTAGCGGTATTAATATTTTTCTTACAAATTTAAATTTATGGGACGTTCTTATTCCTAATTTTTTGCCTGAAGCAAGAATGAGTTTCTGAAAGTAGTTTTGTGTGATAAAATTTATTTGAATTTGAAATCAGAAATTATTTTCAAAATATGATGGAAAAAATCATAAAGTGAAAAGACTGCACAGTTGAGATCTTAATAAATAAAGAAAAAATAAAAAATTATTAAACAATAAAATCTTCCAATTAACAAACCACAAAAGCATGCGTAATAAAAAAAAATTGAATTAACAATGAAAACACGTATTAGAATGGTAAGATAAAAGTATTTGAATTGATTGAAACTAAAGAAATTCCAAGCAACAAAGTAAATAGGAATAACAGAAAAAATTCTAATTGGGAGAAAAAGATATCATTATTTAAACTAGAAATTAATTAAATTTGAATTGAAATAGAAAATATTTAATTTGAATAAAAGACAAAATATTTAATTTGAGATGATACATTTTTTAATAATGAAAATAAATAGAGATAATAGGTGGCGTTAGTGACTTTTAAAAAGTATATTTAGTTAAATGCCACTTTGTTTATTTTATTTGTAGCAATTTTTTTTTTTTATCACAAATAAGATGTTTTTCGTACGGTCTATATTTCTTGTGTAAAAGAATTTTCTAATTCTATTTTATAGAAATGAGTGCTTGAAACTAAACTATTCAAAATCTTGAATATTGAAAATACAATTTCTTTCAAATTGTGTAGATTCGGAAACCTCACGACGATACCATTAGGCAAACTACAAAATTGAGTTGTGGGCATAACTAAGATTTATAAGATGAACTCAAAAATTTTTGGGGCTCAACTTCTTTCATGTTATTATGGTGTTGCGTTAGTATATTTTCTTAATATGTTAGCACATTTAATATGATCAGAACTTGAAGTCAAGATTTTTACAATTATTTCTCTCCGCTCTTTTGTAAAATGATCCCGCGCATCGCGCGGGTACGTATACTAGTAATATGTATACATATTATTAGTATACATACTGGTCTACTCTCTAGAATAATATGTATACATATTATTAGTATACATACTGGTCTATTGTATAACTATAATAATATGTATATAGTTATACAATATACCAGTATGTATACATATCATTCTAGTTATACATACTACTAATAACCTGCTTATAAGCCTTCATGTGCGAAATCACAAATGTACCGCTATTCATTGAGGATTCTAAAGATAATTTTCATATAATTTTTTCTATAGTAATTCACACTTATCTTGTTGGCCCGTGCATGGTCTATCTAGTAGAAAAATAAAGAGCAAAACAGAAGAATCCTAGTGAAAGCCCTTGACGAGAAAGGAATCCATTATTCGTGATTGTCGGAAATTGGAGATGAAGCACGTTTTTGCATTCAAAATTAGGGAGCTTTTGTTTATTTGTCTTTGGTTGATGTGGTTCAAGTTCCAACCCAGGAACGCAAGTGTTCAAAGAATGAGAGGGTTTTAATGATAGAGAGTTTTTTGGAAAAGATTTGGGGAAAGTAATTGGAACAAATCTTTAAGAGAGAGAAAGGTAATTTAACCTATTTTAGGGGAAGACTTTTTTGGTTATTAAATACAAAAATTTATAGCCTAAAAAATGAGTATTGGCTACAGGGCGCCAATTTCTTAGGGCCTGTTTGGAAAGCCACCCAGGTAATTGGATTGGAAATTGACATTTAGGTGGAATTGGATTGGATGTAATTGGGTGTAATTACTTTTTAGTTTATTTCCTTTTTATTTTATTTTATTTCTTTTCTTTTTAATTTATATTATTTAATTTATTTTTATTTTATTTTAATTTCTTTGCTTTTCTAATTTATTTTTTTATTTCAATTAATTAATTTATTTTTTATTTTTACTTTTTAATTATTTTTATTTTTTAAAAAATATATTTTTCTTTTTATATTATTTATATTTCATTTCTTTTCTTTTCATTCCCAACCTTTACTTCTTGTGGTTCCATGCAATTGCTCATATTTTATTTTTTATTCATTTAGCATAACCGTATTATTATTCTAATTTTTGAAACTACATCTCTTAATATTAGAAAGAATGAGTCATTAACAAACTTGGCATATAATGAGTGACGTTATTAAAGTAGAATTTCGTTATGAATGTGGTTATAAACTTATATTTTCCCTTTCTTTTGAATTATAGGAGTATTTACTTATGTTACGTTGGAACTTACTTATGTAATGTTGGAATTTGACATAAGAGTATTATGTTAAAAAATTCTTTTGGATTTTGAATTTAGGTTATATTTTTGACTTTAATTTATTTGCTTTAGTACTATTGACTTGTTATTTCACATTGCTTGTTGTTTATTTTTCACTTATAATTGATAGAATTTTTGTTAAACATTTGAATAATATTGTGGCATTATATTTATAATTTTTTTTTCAAACATCAAATCCCATGATATTCTCACAAAAAAAGTATGCTTTTAAGTTTTATAATCAATTAAAATAAAAATATTATTAATTTGAAATTATATATCAACTATTTTTTACAATATTAGTTACAAATATATGATTATTAATTAACATATTTTCAAGAAACAATGTGTTATTTTATAGCTGATTTAATATCATTTATAAAGGCACATATTTTTTAAATATTAATTTTAAATTTTTATAGTTAATAAGTTTATTTTTAAATTAAACTAACTGTGTAATTACACTTATGCAACCAAACAACATGCTTGTAATTACATTATGACAAACAAACAGGTCATTGTAATTACAATACTGTGTAATTACTAGGTTGTGTAATTACTAGGGTAGTAATTACATCAATTCCAATTACCAGGTGGCTTTCCAAACAGACCGTTAAAGTAGGGTTATTTTACGCCATTTAATATGCCAAGTTATTATACGATGCCAAATTATTTTGTTTAGATAGCTAGTTAGAAATAACATTTTTAGCTAGTTAGAAATAACATTTTTCTTATTTCCTTTATAACTTATAAACCTTTTAGATGACAATCTAAAAATTATTTTTTAATTTTATGAGAAACGTTGGATCGCAGTCTAAAATTTGTAAGTTACTGAAAACGCTAGATGACAGTTGTTTTGTCTATGAGGTCGAGCTGGCCAGAGATGGAGCCAGAATTTATGCATGCTGAACTAGCCACCAAATCCATAGTCATCATAGTTATTGTGTTCACAATTAAATATTTATACACGAAAAAAAGTTACTCGATTTGCATAGCCATAATAATACTTCCCTCCACCCTCGACAAAAATGTTAAAATGTTATATATAGGGTAAATTTTCCCGTATTTATGTGCATATATTAACTTTCGAACACCCTCGTCAAAAAAAAATTGTTATATTTAGTTTCACAATTAAATGAAAATCCTGGATTTATACATACTTAATAGATTTTCTAATACCAATATAGAGTCTAAACAAAAGTTACTCGAGTTTGTTCGAACGCATAACTAATACTCTCCCTCCGCTCCGGGGTCAAGCAATGTATGAGCAAATGTTAAGACTTGGGTCTAATATTATGTGAAGTAATTTCGCTAGAGCTATAATAGTCGACTAAAAAAGGAATATTTGCATAATTTCGCAAGAGCTATAATAGTCGACTAAAAAAGGAATATTTGCATAAATAAACAGAGGTTGCAGGTCCGGGACTATATATGTACATATATATAGTTGAATTTTTTCCAGAATGTACTTCGCAAACTGTGAATGAAAGAAGAGCTGCTTTTCTCCACCATAGCTACACGTGAATACCATTGCAGTTGATAGATTTGGAAGTGAAGAGGGAGAATATTCTGGGCTCATTTTGAAATAAGTTATCGAAAATAGAACTAAAAAGGAAATGAAGTGAGAAATGGCAAAAAAGCTATGTTGCTCGGTCTCTTAAAAATGTCGATAACTGCGCGTTTGATACTCCAAAAGGAATGTATTGTTGGAGGACCGACACGAATACGGTAACATATTTGGAGAGTAGAGCAACATAGGGAAAAAGTGAAAAGAAATAAACTGGCATTTGGTGAGTGTCACGCGTCTAAAACACAGCCCAAGGCACGATTTATTTTGTATTTTCAAAGAGGTATAATTAGACTCATCACTTCAACAAGAATAGGTGGTAATTAAGAAATTATCCAAAGATCCTTATACTCTCTCTGTTTCAAAATAAGTGTCATCTTAGCAAAAATTACGTCCATTAAGAAATTAATAAATATAATGAGGAGGTTACTAAATTGCCCCTATTTATATTAAATGTTTTTGAAGAATTGAGCAATATTAAAGAGGACTACATTTTAATGCTAAGGGCATAGTTGGAAACACTTGCCCATTTTTGTCTTGAATTCCTAGGGTGACAATTATTTTGGGACAAATTTTTTTTGCTACGGTGACACTTATTTTGGTACGGATGGAGTAGTAAATTGTCCATAAAAGTTATAAAAAATAACTTTCACTTTATTTGAAAATCAGTGTTTGGACATGAAAATCTCAAATCCAATTTGAAGTTGTATTTTAAATTTGAAAAACATCTTACAACCTCATGATTTTCAACTCAATTTTCACTTTTGAAGTTGTATTTAAGTATATTCAATCATGTTGCAAAAATTATAACTAAACAAACTCCATCTTCAACTCCAACTTCAAAAATTCCAGATAAAGTAAAGAATATTTAATTTCTATAACCAAACCCCTACTAATTAAATGACTTTTCCCGACAAGCTTGGAAACCAACCTTGTATTATCCGCCAAAGCAATAAACCTAACATTCAGCCTAGCATATTAAGGTGTTCTACCTAAGTCAATATACACAAAAGTGGAGATGCAGTCAAGAAAGGTTCATAAGACACCAAGTTTCCTCTTTTTTGCTATGATGCCCGTTACACTGAATGGGACTTCACTTGCCAACTGCAAATTTTAGCTACTTATTACATGATCCTGTTAAATGATTTTGCTGAGTAATTTGCTTGTTATGACAACAAGAAAGAACAGTACATAATGCTTGACAAGAGCCAATTATCACACCTCCAAGATAAGTCAGTTTTTATTTTTTGGTACCCCTTTTTCTCCCATTAGTTCTATTAATTAATGGTTATTTGATGAACTCAAGAAATGGGTAGAGAAATGAAATTATGCAACTCTACAGCAACTAAACTTATAATATGCTGAAAACAAGACCTTTTTTTTTTATTTTTTTATTTTTTTATTTTTTATAGAGAAATGCAGCTCTATAGCAGCTAAACTTATATACTCCTCTTGTTTCAATTTATGTGATACTTTTTTTAGTTAATCCAAAAAAGAATAACCCCTTTTTATATTATTAATAATTTAACTTAAACTTCTCATTTTATCCTTAACAAGATAATTTACAACCTCAGAAGATATCTATAAATTATTTTAGACAACAAATTTAAAAAATGTGCGCAGTCGAGCACCATCACTCAAATTGAGCCGAATGGAGTATCAATAAGAACAAACTAGGTAAAAGGAAATGAATAAATTAGAATCGATCTTTTACAAAATTCGTAGAAAATTTTTGAAGCACAAAAAATTTAATATTATAGAGTTTTTGCTCTGAAATAACGTCACGATGCTAGAAACTTTAATTTAGAAGAAAAAAAAAAGAGGAAAAAACCAATGCAATACAATTGATACTAGCTAGTTGTGAACTTGTGTGAGACACATTTATGTCTCACATAAATATGGCCCTTTTCTCGTGTTATCTGAAAAGTTTCCCCTTATTGTTTTGCATGTGATTAAAAAAAGTGGAATAGGTTCATTTAAAATATAAAAAAATAAATAAGTGAGGCTTCAACATCTACTATATATACATAAAAAATAATTTTAACTTTGTCAAAGAAATAAACGTGCAAGTCATTTAATAAAAACATGATTAGCCTAAAAGTGAATTTTAGAATATATAAAGGACGAGACAAAAAATTAAAAAAGAAGAAGAAGAATACTTGTCGTCTAAAGTTCAAGAAAAAATTTAGAAGTAAAATTTAGAAGTAGTTAATTAAGGGGAAGTGATTTTAGTGCATAATCTAACTATTTATGATTTATCTTTGTCGGTCGCCTCGATACAATGGACATGTGACCAGAAAAAGATATTATTACATAATAGGAGATATAATAATCTTAATTATAGTTATTCTTGGACGGCAGAAATGATTATGACGTGTTGTTTTAAATATGGTAGGAGCCAAACAATGGCGGAATAATCCGATGGAGTAATATCTTTATGAAGGGGATTTAGAATAGAAACAGTTAACGTACAAGAAAATTAAGAAGATTCAATAATATAGTATATATACATAATTTTTTTTAACTAATTTATATAATATAATATTCTGGCGAAAGAACGCCAGTTAGTTCTCCTAAGACAAATGTAAGTTAAAGTTGAAACCTTGTCCAACCTTTAAACATGATGATTAACTTTATTCTAAGGTTGTTATTTATATTTAAACATTTACTTAACATGGATTTTACATTTCTTATAGTGGTTGCTCGTGCAATGACAGTATGTAAAACATTTGTACTTCACTTAATTACGTGAATAAATATAACGAATTATAAGAGACAGCTGGAATAACTTTTGCTATTACTCATTAGGTTTGCATACTTTTTCTGAATTTACTATTGAGATTAAAAAAAAAAAAGTGGAATAGGTTCATTTAGATTATAAGAGCATCAATAAGTGAGGCTCATTTAAATATTGGTCATCAAAGAAATAAACGTGCAAGTCATTTTAAGAAGCCCAACAAAAATACAACCTTTAGACGAGACAATAATAAAGTATGTCAACCTACTTTCTTTTATCTTTAACACAAGAAATTAAGATAATTTTTTTGTTTTACTAGTAAGCTAATATATGGAAGGCTGGATTCGACAACGGAGTGACAGCTCAACTAACATAGTCCCCACATATATAATTTATTCATTTAGACTAAGGCTAAAAATATGTGTTTTAAATAACTTTTTAAGTCGCCACGAACGAATACATAAGTTATAATTGTGAAAAGATTGGAAGATCTTATTTAAAAAGGTAATAGCCCTTTCTTTACGATAGATCATTTTCAATTAGCTATTTTCCATTATTCTATGATCTTTGTTTAATTTTCCTTAAACCTGCTCCTAGTACTATAATCGGATTCATTTTGTTAAATTTCTGTGTGTTTAATCCAGTGTTTTAAAGGTGGGGGCTTGAGACAAAGATATTTTACTAAATACAAGGCGATATATAAGCTCTGAGGCATAGGGTGTAGCCTTATTGATCTTTAATTATTATTTTAATTTATAAATTAGCTTTAATTCTTTAAATTAGCTCTGAGGAATATTTACTACATGTTAATCTTTGCTTATTTCAACAGATATGATAAATACTTTAATTCTTTTTCTCTTTTGCTCTAATAAGTAAGTTACAAAAATATGTCTAGATTTGGTAAGAAGATAAATAGGAGTACTATTTTGGAAAAGAATTTCTGATTTATACAGAACGTTTACACAATCAGTAACAAAATTAATTTATTTTAACAATTTTCCTATTTTGTTTCTAAGCTTCTAAATCAGGTTTAGTATATAAATTTGCGTTATTGAGTATACCTTTGCCAATTAATTTCTTCATTATTTAAGTAGCAACATTTTAATCAATTGAGACTCGAGAGAGAAGGTACTATGTTGTCACAACAATCACATTTTCCGGCAGCCATGTCTCCGCCATCTATGGCTGCCGTTTACTATAAATACGGTCCTGTCGACACCGTCATCAGGTCAGAACGTGCTATAATTTATTTATATTGTCAGTGTATAAAAGTTAAATTTTATTAATATATCTGCTTTTGTCTTTTATGGTTTTATATAAATGTGCTTTTTTTTTCTTTTTCTTTTTTATGTAGGTTGACTGAGATTCCACCTGTGGAGATTAGTGAGAATGATGTGTGCGTTAAAATGCTAGCGGCTCCAATCAACCCTGCAGATATCAATAGAATTGAAGGTTCGATAAATTTGTTTTTTGGCCTTCTCCAGTTCTCCTAAGTCCTAACAGATACATGTAGAAAAATGTAACATGTCAACTTACAAAAAATAAAAATAAAAAACATGTAGAAATGTTTCATAATTTCATTAAGGAAAGAGAATAAAAATCTAAACTTATTTAATCGCTTAGTTGGACCACTTTTCATGACTCGGATTTGTGTATGTGTGAGAGAGAGAGATTGTTATAAAAAAATAAAAAAAATAAAAAAAAAAGTAACAACGTGAGAGTAACCTTACTCTTTTTTATTTTTTATTTTTTTTGTGATTACCGGAAAAAAAAAACTTACTCTTTTTGTTGTGTTCTATACATAGATTGTTTATACACATAATAGATTAGGTGAATTTCTTAATAAATAGGAGTATGGTATTTGAGCTAAAGCTATTAGATTATGCCAAATCGGTTACTTAAACGTAGATGCTCCCCTGTGTAAAATAATTACAGATATATCTGCATGATAATATGAATTGGACATTTATAGACTTGGAGTAATTTCACATATGGTCATTTAATCCTTATATAGCATTAAAGCATTAAATATTCTTTTGTAACGTAAAAGTCGCTCAAATTGTGTAAACACTTTTTTGTAATAAAAAAAAGTTATTCAATTTTGCCTAAGTATCATAGAAATAATATGTATATTTATCTATCGTTATCATGTTTCATTTGTTCCTTGCGATATTAGGTGATATTTAGGCATGGTCAAATGACTTTTTCACTATAAAAGTTAATTAATTTTAATGATACTTAAATAAAATTAGATGTTATTAGTACAATAAAGTAAAATTTGAGTGACCAATATCCATCAATTTAATTCCTTCCACTTTTGAGGTAATATTCTCGGAATCTTTTATCCGCGTCAAATCTTTTTGTTTGATTTACTATCTCATGGTTTTAGAAGATTTAAGTTATATACCCTGATAGTATAATGAATTTTTTTATATTATCGTATAATAATATAACATAGGTTAGTTACCATTTATTCTAGATTATCAATTAATATTTTAAATAGAATTACATGTAATTACTTTCCTAATTAATAAAAATAATTGTATATGACTTAATTAAGCTCATTTTCTTTACCCTTTTTTTTTTCCAATAATTTTTTTTGGCGAATGCATTGAATAACAGGTGTATATCCAAACCAGCCACCACTACCAGCAGTGGGTGGAGGGGAGGGAGTGGGGGAGATACATTTTGTTGGGTCTGCTGTTGAGGTTTTTTCTCCTGGTGATTTGGTTATACGTTCTCCATATGTTCCTGGTAAATATTACTCCTATATATGTTGCATATTGGCACACTAGATCATACATATTCACTAATCTCAACACTAATATGTTTCTAAGAATATTTAGAAAATACAGAGAACTTTATAGTGCTTTTTCTTCTTGTATTTGTATATAATATTGGCTTGGGATTGATTTAATTGGAGCAAGATGATTGAGCATATATAGCGGATATGTTTGGCATTGATGCATAGTTATTTTTGTTGTTTTCTATCTCTAAGAACTAATAACATGAACTCGCGGTGAACCTTTTCTATGTTGCTTCAAGATGTAAGAGTGAAAAAACAATCCGCTAGATAATAAAGAAATTGATCTTGGATCTAACTCAACCTCAAAAGCTAGCTTATGAGAGACAATTGTCTTAACATTATTTGGACAATCAGTGTGTATAAATAAACTTGGTGATATCTTCATCTTATTATAAAGTCTGTGATATCTTGGTCATTATAAACTTGGTGATCTCTTCATCTCATAATAAATATATATCCTACTCTAATTAATAACTTTTCATGAGTAATAACGTTGTAGTCTTAATTATGTTCTGCTCAGGTGCATGGCAAACCTACATGGTGGAAGAACAAAGTTTGTGGCACAAAATAGATAAAAGCACCCCAATTGAATATGCTGCCACTGTTTCTGTTAATCCAGTCAGCGCCTTGAGAATGCTCAATGAATTTGTCACTCTAAAACCAGGTTTGTCAAATTATGCTCTTTAATTACTTAGGTTGCGTTTGGTATGGAATTTTCCAATTTCCCCGTTTGGTTATTATAAATATTTTAAGATATTTTCTTCAAGAATACATTTTTTCTGTAATTTTTGAAAAATAATCTCCTTGACAAAAGGAGGGAAATCATTTCCCGAAACTCTCCCATTCCATTTTCAACTGATTGTTTCATGAGATCTTACACAAATAGCCAGTCGGATTTACTATTTACTTTTCCTCGACGGTATACACTGATTATAGACAGTTATAGACATATTATACATGGATTATACACATATCATATATCCGTTGGCTATTTTTAATTTAAGCAATTGAGTGGGGGTTGTTTGGGTTAATTCTTCTTTCTACCCTCCCATCCTCACAAAAGTTAGTTAATTTGTGATATACACAGTCTACCCTAATGCAAACATTAGTGGCTGCTCCACGGCTTAAACCCGTGACCTATAATTTGTCACATTATATCTTTTATTTGTCAAATACTAGAAAATGTGTGAGAAAATCAGTTATTTTTCATGAAAAAGAATTTTCCAAAAAAATATTTCTAGAAAATATTACTTAATATTAAACACACCCTTAGTTTTTCCTTGTTTTAATTCCAGTATTTTAACTCAAATTTGTGTTTCCACAAATATATGCATATAGGAGACTCGATTGTGCAAAATGGAGCTACAAGCATAGTGGGGCAATGTGTTATTCAGCTAGCTCGATTTCGTGGAATTCATAGCATCAATATCATAAGAGACAGTCCAAAATCTGATGAAGTAAAAGAAAAATTAATTAAACTTGGTGCTGATAAGGTGTTTACTGAGAGTGAGTTGGATGTCAAACGTGTCAAAATTCTCCTGGTAATATAATATACCTTTTAACTCATCTTTTAACTCATTTAATGTGCAATTTGATTGCGTTTAATTTAAGGGATTGATTTCACGTATAGTAACTGAATTTTATTTGTTGTAATAGTAAAATTGCTGAGGTTTATATACAACTATGACAGTAAAGAGAAAATTATTTTGTCACCTTGAAGTAATTTAACTTTATCCATATAACGATCAAGTTACTCCACTATAACGACAAATTACATGTCCATCAATGTGACTTTATTGTTATATTGGTTAAGTTGTTACTTTAAAATGTGATTAAAAATTCTTCACAATTTTATTGTTATAGCAAGACAAAACTCAGTGATCATATGTGAAATTAACCCTATGTTTTAAGGACGATAGAGTGATTATTATTAACTTCAAATTTTATTTTATTTTTGCATGTAGGGAGATACACCTGAACCTATTCTGGGCTTGAACTGTGTTGGTGGAAATGCTGCTACTTTGCTCGTCAAATTCTTGAAGTGAGACAAGCTATTCTTAATTTAATTTTCTCTAATTAAAAGGTTTTCAGTTACTAGATTTAATGATTATATATAAATAATTGCATGTTCTTTTCAGGCAAGGTGGTACTATGGTTACTTATGGTGGGATGTCGAGAGAACCTGTTGTTGTATCTACTTCAAATTTCATATTCAAGGTTAGTTTCAAACGGTGAATTTATTTGGAATATTGAACAATATATATATATATAAATGTGATTTTTGTTGCAGGATATTACATTGAAAGGATTCTGGCTGCAAGAGTGGAAATTATCCAAAACGAAATATAGGGATTGGATCGATTATCTGTTGGGCCTAGCTCGTGCTGGAAAATTGAAATATGAGTATGTATTCTCTTAATTACTCTACATAAAACTAAAAGGGCCAAAAATATTCTTTAACTATACGAAATTGAATGGAAATGTCCTTCATTAATTATTTGGTTCAAAAATACTCTTGCCGTTAATAAGAAGAGGGTTATCTAAACCAATATTTTTATTTGGAAAAGAATGTGTTTAAAAAAGAAAAAAACATGTTTATTATGAAAGGAACATTTTTTACCCAAATTAAGTAGGGGCATTTTGGATCAATAAAACTCTTAACGACAAGGGCATATTTGGACCAAACTATTAATGGAGGGCATTTTTGTTCAATTTCACATAATTTAAGTGCATTGTTTACTCTTTTCTGATTATCTTTGGCAGTAGAGGTTGATAAAATTAACCCATTAAAATATGGCTCGTCCAATCTCCAACCTACTCAAGTTCAGGCGGGTTAGTGATCGCCCCATTTATTGGCTCAATCCGTTTTGACTCTCCCAATTCCAAACACCTAAAAATTGGGCTAATATGTAGCCCAACTTGACCCATTAGAGAACTTGTCAACATATTTTTAAAAAAATACTTTTTTTGTTTGATATGTTATGTATAGCATGATAAAGTGACAAAAAAATATTAGTTACTTAAGAAATTATAATAGAACAAGCGAAGAAATTAAAATTTAGTAAGAATTCGACGGGTCAAGTTACGACCCCCTATTTAGCCAATTATAACATAACTCATTTCAGCCTAAGTAACTGTTGAGTAAGTCATATTAACTCTGCTTATTTTGACCCACTCAATTCAGTCCAACGTATTCATTTGACACCATAGCTATGTGTAATATTTCTAGCTTCGTCATAAGCATGTGAAAGGACAGTTTGGACACTGAAGCATATTAATACTCCCTCCGTTTTAATTTGTTGTCTGATTTTAATTTGAAACGGAGTTTAAGAAAATGAAGAATGCTTTTAAATATTGTGTTATTAAATTAAAGATATGTAAAATGCACCAAACTGTCATTTAATCTTATTATTTTGAACTTGTCATGTGAAAAATTAAAACTAAAATTAAAAAGTTATTAAAAAAGAAAAAAAAATATTTTTTAAACGGATTAAAAAAACAGAGAATAATAAGTAGTAGTACTTGTAATACTTTTTAGCGTACTTAAGGGTCAACAAAACCTAAGAAGGCTAGGAAGATGATGGTAGGTGAAAAATCATGTTGAATCTATTTCAAATGCATGACTTTATGACCAATAAGAAATCCTTCTTATTTTATTAGCGGAGTTAATTAACTGACATATTTTAGAGAGACAAATATTAATTGAATTTAATATTCTTGTATATAATACTCGGATACGAATGGAAGGTAGTCATACAATGTGTTGGAAATAGCGAGAAAGGTGGTTCATTATTTAAGTCTTAACTATTTTCAATTATTCTACAACTACCGTGTTGTGTTGATTTTTCCTTTTTTCGGTCTGGGGGTGAGGGGTCGGTGAGATTGGACAAGTTCTCTCTGCTTGTTTTCTAGAAGGTAAAATGATCAAATTTACCTTACAAGTATGATTAATAATTTAAATTTATCTTCCGTCAAAGTTTGAGATCAAATTTATCCTTTCCGTTAGAGTTTGGGATCAAATTTGCCCTTCCCATTAGGATACTAGATAAATTTGCCTTTATATGAATGGAAGTCTGACTTGGACTCCACAAAATTAAAAAATTAGCAACGTCAAATCCACGTAAGCTCCACGTAGGAGGCTGGCTTTTTCGAGGTTTCTTGATTGCTTTCATGATCGAATAATAAGTCACATACTCTTAATTCTTTGTCCCTTACCAAATTGTGATCTTCTTCCCCAATTTTGTAATCTTTTGTCGGTCCTCTATTCGACTTTGTTTTTCTAAAGTTGCAACAAATGGGTCAAAAAAATTTCTAAAGTTGCAACAAATGGGTCAAAATCTTTCTTCTTAAACGGATTTTTTGGGAGATTTTGGAGAATCCATGTGTTTTCCTTCACACTGAAACTTTGGTGGTTGGTTTCAAAGGTTGGATTTTTCCACCATCAACATCAGCTACTGAGAAAGAAATTCTCTCCAATTGCCCACTGAAATCGAAAGCAAAATCATTATCTTCATATGGGGAATTGTTAGTTTCTTTCTCTTTTGGGATTTCATCCCAATTGAATCCAACGTAAAGTGCAGAAATATGAGTGGGACTAGCGGGTGCACGGTAAAATAACGTGGCAGGGCGTAGTATGGGATCCGACGTGGAGCCTACGTGGATCTGACGTGACTAATTTTTTTGTGTTGTGGAGTCCAAGTCAAACTTCCATTCATATAAGACAAATTTATCAAGTATCCTAACGGGGAGGGGAAATTTGATACCAAACTTTGACGGAGGGCAAATTTAAACTATAAATCATACTTGAAGGGTAAATTTGACCCTTTTCCCTCCATATAAAGGGCAAATTTGATCCCAAACTTTGACGAATGGCAAATTTAAACTATAAATCATACTTGGAGGGTAAATTTGACCCTTTTCCCTTTCTAGAAAGTGCAAATAATAACATTATTTTGAAGGAAATGAGCGTATATAACCGGAAGAAAATGATTATAGAAAGATTTTTTTTTATGTTTATGTTTAGATCTCTTAAGTGTAAAAATAAACTTTTAGGTTAAAAATATTAAACACTCTATAATATGATTCATTTGTGTATTTCATACAGGATGGAGCTAGTATCTTTTAATGATTTTCATAAAGCTCTTGAGAAGGCACACGTCCATACCTATGGGTATATTTGTAACTAAGTATATTAAAATAATTTTTGTTACGTATATGTTTTTGAAATTTAACAAAGAAGATAAATATTTTTATTCAAACTTTGATTAAAAAAAGAATAAAATATTTTGGAATACCTATCTTTATCATAAACAAATATAGATGATATAAGTGCTTGATTTTGTTACATAGTATATCTTTTACGAATCATTTTTAACAAAATATAAAAGAAAAACTATTTTATAAAATGCTACAAAATCAATTGACGCGTTGGTTCATTTGTGTATTTCATACAGGATGGAGCCTTTATCTTTTAATGATTTTCATAAAGCTCTTGAGAAGGCAATGGGGAAGCATGGAAGTCAAAGGAAACAAGTTCTTATATTCTAAAGTCAATGGCTATGTCATAATTTCATCATATTGGCCATTGTGCTGATGAATAATAATTAATCAAATGTTAGTATAGTTCAAGATAAATTGTCAGATCTCCTTCTTTATTGTTTGTTGTTAAGTCTTCAGAAGCTTTATTGTTTGTTGTTGTTCAGTCTTCTTTTACGAACCTTTTTTCAAAATATTGGTGCAATTTTATAAGAAAATTTCTCTTCATTGAATTTGCGCAGAAGAAACCTTTATTTGGGTGCACATTTATACCCTGTTTGGCTAAGCTTAATTTTCTTCAAAAGTACTTATTTTTTTCAATAAGTGCTTATTTTAGAAAAGGTGAGGGGTTTGATCAAGCTTTTAAAAGAAAATAAGTGCTTCTGAGGAGTAGAAAAAACAGTTTTTCAGAAGCTAAAAAAATAGCTTTTGTCCAAAAGCATTTTTGAGAAAAATACACCTAAAAACACTTTTTAAAAGCTTGGCTAAACACTAATTGTTACTCAAAAGTATTTTTTAAATTAATTGGTCAAACGCGAATTGTTTTTTGTCAAAAGTGTTTTTTCGAAAAGCACTTTTGAAAATAAATTGATTTTAGAATTTTGGCCAACCAGGCTATAAGATTGCTCAAATAATCAAATAAAAAAAATAAAACATTGATGGTTAGGTATGGATTGTATATATTCTTTGTAATTTAAAGGGAAAAAAAAAAGAAGAGAAAATCATGGCCTCATGTGGATATCTTCTTGTAATAAAATCCTGTATCAATCGCAGGATAATAAAATATCAATACCTCTTCTAAACCACTACTGCGATTTGTAAGGTCAATCAATTTTTCTAATATTTTAACTAGATTTTATTATTGTAATGATAGTGATTTATACTACTTTTATGTTGCACAAGTGTACATTTAATATTTTGGTCATTGAAGAAAATCAACAACTGCGGGATTCACGTCTTTGCAATACTAAACTATTTTATTCTCCAAGATTACATTCAGATATCAGTCGAGAACTTCAAATATATTGTTACTAATTTTGGTGTAGTTTTTATCCAAATTTTGGACTTACGTGGTAATTAATTCGCTTCTCTGTTTGGATAGACCATAATAAAAAATGTATTTTCTTAGTGCAATGAATTCAACAAATTAACCACGTGCATTCATTAATTTGTTTTCCGAAAAAGACTCTGTTCCTAGTTTTGATTTTTGTTGAAAAACTTCAGTGTAATAACCTGGGAATTTTTTTGTTTCTTTTTAACAGTATGATTACTTATTTTTGTGATCAAAAAAGGGTTGGGGGACCTCTCATCTTTAAAGTTTATCAAATATATAAAAAATACACCTCTCATCTTTAAAGTTTTCAAATATAACCCTGTCATGACGAAAATTATCTCCCAAAATAACCCGAAATCATTTTTTAAACCCGTTCCATCATTTAAACTCGACCCAACTAAATAATACTCCTTCCATTTCAATTTATATGAACCCATTTGATTAGGCACAACATTTAAGAAAGAGGGAAGACTTTTGAAACTTATGGTTCAAAATAAGCCTTCAAAATTTGTGTGGCTGTAAATCATTCATAAAATGAATTTATTTCCAAATTAGGAAAGAGGTCATTCATTTTGACATGGACTAAAAAGGAAATAGGTTCAAACAAATTGAAACAGAGGGAGTAACACATAAGATCCCCTTATTCCCCCAGTACTTAGGTTTGAAGTTTGACGGAATAAGGGGATCTTATGAGTTATTATTTAGTTGGATCGGGTTTAAATGATGAAGCAGAATTAAAAAATAATTTTGAATTATTTTGGGGGATGAGAAGGATATTTTTTTACCCAAAATAAATTTGGAGAATATTTTTAATACTTTTTTCAAAGTAGATGGGTATGTTTTATCCTTTTCCCTTTAATTAAGGCCAGTTGGGCCTTTGCCCTTTAGTATGAGGACATAAAGGGGAATGGACAAAAAGTTAAGGGCACAAAAGTAATACAAAGAGTATTGAAAAGTTGCACACAGAGTTCAAGTGAGTGGAAGGGACACTGACACACGTGATCCAATCATAGAGGAATACAGGCTTACGGTGGTGAAGCAGCAAACTACCGGTGATTCCAGTAGGTGCCATGGGCAGGTGGACTAGCAGAATAAGGGAAATTGTTCACTTTTATCTTTTTTCCTTTTGTTTTTTTAGCACTTCTTTTTATTTTTCTCACCTTTGGCCTTTTCGAATATATTGGAGGTGGACAAAAATATTTCACCGTCTCAATTTAAGTGTCTTACTTTTTCTTTGATCTGTGCCAAGAAGAGTATCTTTTTCTATATCTACATGACAAGTTTATAACCACAAGATTCAAATGACATTTTAGTACATTATACACATCTTTAATTTAGAACCACAAGATTAAATAGTAGCTAATGAGGACATAAGTCGGTCTGTTTGACATAACAAATAAAATTGAAAGTTAAACAAGCTTTATCAATTTTGAGTCTTTGATTAATGGCATTTCTTTCAGTTCTTAGAGTCCGTTTGGATTGGCTTATAAGTTGCTTATAAGATGTTTTCAGTTTTTTTGAGTGTTTGGCTGGCCAGCTTAAAGTCATTTTGTGCTTAAAATAAGCTCAAAAAAATAATTGGGCCCGTTTGACTTACCTTATTTAAAGCGGCTTATAAACTGAAAACAGTTTATAAGCCAAAAAAATAAATTTTTTCAGTTTATAAGCCAAAAAAATAAATTGAGCTATCTAACTTATTATTTTTTTTAGCTTACTGCTTAATATAAGCCCATCCAAACAAGCTCTAGTTTCTCAATAGTATTTCCTCAAGCTTTATCGATAAGCATTTATAACTTGAGTGCTCCCATCATCCCAATTGATGTCGGCGTCCTTTCCTTTTCTTTAATCCATCTCATAAAGAATGTCAGCATGAAAAATAGTTTTAACTTTAAAATGATTTTATAGCCGCATAATTATCTAAAATTTATTTTAGATTACAAATTTTTAAAAATTTGCAAAGTTTTAAAAAAATTCTTTACTTTTTAAATTGTGTGCCACATATATGGACGAAGGGACTATAAAATTTAGCTCTTACTCCATCCGTCCCAAAATAAGTATCATCTAAAAAAAATTTATCTCAAAATAAGTGTCGCCTTAATAATTAAAGATAAAAATTGGCAAGTATTTTCAACGATGCCCTTAACATTAAAGAAATAGTTCTCTTTAGTAATGCCTCCGGATTAAAAAGAGTGTTCACTTAGTCATTTGCACACCCTTTAAAAAAATATTAACTCCTAGAAAAAAATAGGTAAGTTTACTAAACTGCTCCTACTTAAATATGTATTGGGATTTGATCACATATCACTTAATATGGCAAATCTGAAAAAATAAGAAAAATTCCTTCTTGATTTGATAAGTGAACACTCTAAAAGTTAAGTGGACACACTTTTTTATCCGGAAGGAGTATTGCTTAACTCTAAAAAAAAATATAGTAATAATAAATAGGGACAGTTTAGTAAGCTCCATTTAGTATTTACTTTTTTTTAATGAGCGTGATTTTTATTAAGATGACATTTATCCTGGAACAGAATTCGTGGCCTGAATTATTGGAGTAAATTCCCTAAAAGGTCACCCATATTTTGAGAATTGCCCACTAAGATCATTTTTGTTTTCTTTAGGACTAGAATATCACCCAACTATCACTATTTTCCTCAAAATATACTAAACACACCAAACCCTCCTTCTCTCCTAGTTGGCATGCCATGTCATATTAATAATTAATTTTTTTAATAATAAATTTATATAACTCATCAAACTTATTTAACTCAATCCAATCCAAACTCATTTAACCAACTCAACTCATATTTTATACCCATTTACTCCAAAATTTTACATCCTTGTCTTAGTAAATTATCAATTATTTTCATCTTACTGTTGGTTACCCATATCAGTCCATAATCCTGTTTTCTTATGCTAAATTGATGTGAATAATTATCCGCATTATAAAATAAGAAAATCATTATGAACTTTCTTCAGCGATCATTCAGTTTACCCTTTGAGATTAATAATTTTTTCTATGAAATTAAAATATCTATTATTGTTAGTATTATTTTAAGATGTATTATTTTTGGAATATGAACATTGTTGTGGAGAACTAATTGATGAATATTTGATTATCTTTTAGTGATTTGCTTTGATTTTGGAGAAATATGTTTTGTTGGTGTTATAATTTATTCATGACGATCTTTTTTAAAACCCCTTCATGGATTTAGCTACTAAGATTTGTGCATTTTCGTTGATTTTATTATCTTTTGGATGTTTAGAAGTATTACAAATACTTTTGTTTAATTTTTGTTTGTAATTTAATTATGCGAATAAAATGCTTTAAATGCTTTTGACAATATGGTCTTGATACTTTTATAGGGTCAATGTGATCAATTTATTTTATTTCGGTTAAAATTATGGTTTGATTTTCCTTCTTTTGGTTATTGAAAAATTCTCACAAAATACATTTTTGGTAAGTTATAAACTTTGTATGCTTACATTATTTTCTGGGAAAGAACTTAAAGATATTTAATTTTTTACGAAACTTTGAACTCGTAATGATTTTCTTTTTTATAATGTGAATAATTGTTCACATCAATTTGGCATAAGAAAACGGGTGTATGGACTGACCTGGGTAACCAACAGTAAGATGAACTTAAGTGATAATTAACTAAGAGAAGAATGTAGAATTTTGGAATAAATGGGTATAAAACATGGGTTGGGTTGGTTAAATGGGGTTTGAGTTGGATTGAGTTATGAGTTCAATATATTTATTATTAAAGAAAATTAAATATTAATGTGACATGACATGCCAACTTGGAGAGAATGTTGTAAACTTGTATGCTTACATTATTTTCTGAGAAAGAACTTAAAGATTATTTATTTTTTAAGAAACTTTGAGCTTGTAATGATTATTTATTTTTTAAGAAACTTTGAACTCCTAATGATTTTTTTTTTATACAAATGGGTCAAAAAAAATTCTAAAGTTGCAACAAATGGGTCAAAATCTTTCTTCTTCAACGGATTTTTTGGGAGATTTTGGAGAATCCATGTGTTTTCCTTCACACTGAAACTTTGGTGGTTGGTTTCAAAGGTTTGATGTTTCCACCATCAACATCAGCTACTGAGAAAGAAATTCTCTCCAATTGCCCCCTGAAATCGAAAGCAAAATCATTATCTTCATATGGGGAATTGTTAGTTTCTTTCTCTTTTGGGATTTCATCCCAATTGAATTCAACGTAAAGTGGAGAAAATACGAGTGGGACTAGCGGGTGCACTGTAAAATAACGTGGCAGGACGTGGTATGGGATCCGATGTGGAGCCTACGTGGATCTGACGTGGCTAATTTTTTTGTGTTGTGGAGTCCAAGTCAAACTTCCATTCATATAAGACAAATTTATCAAGTATCCTAACGGGGAGGGCAAATTTGATTCCAAACTTTGACGGAGGGCAAATTTAAACTATAAATCATACTTGAAGGGTAAATTTGACCCTTTTCCCTCCATATAAGGGCAAATTTATCAAGTATCCTAACGGGAAGGGCAAATTTGATCTCAAACTCTAACGGGGAGGACAAATTTGATCCCAAATCTTGACGGAGGGCAAATTTAAACTATAACTCATACTTGGAGGGTAAATTTGACCCTTTTCCCTTTCTAGAAAGTGCAAATAATAACATTATTTTGAAGGAAATGAGCAAATATAACCGGAAGAAAAGGATTATAGAAAGATTTTTTTTATGTTTATGTTTAGATCTTTTAAGTGTAAAAATAAACTTTTAGGTTAAAAATATTAAACACCCTATAATATGATTCAGTGTTGGATACACCGCTTATATTTTGAAATCAAACACTTACATCCCCGTATACAATGAAAATCCTACACGTCCATACCTATGCGGTATATTTGTAACTAAGTATATTAAAATATAATTTTTGTTACGTATATGTTTTCATGAAATTTAACAAAGAAGATAAATATTTTTATTCAAGCTTTGTTTAAAAAAGAGAATAAAATATTTTGGAATACCTATCTTTCGAAACTCATAAACGAATATAGATGATATAAGTGCTTGATTTAAAAATACAGAAGTATATCTGAAAATGAATCATATTAATTCACAAAATATAAAAGAAAACTATATTTATAAAATGCTACAAAATCAATTGACCCGTTGGTTCATTTGTGTATTTCATACAGGATGGAGCTAGTATCTTTTAATGATTTTCATAAAGCTCTTGAGAAGGCAATGGGGAAGCATGGAAGTCAAAGGAAACAAGTTCTTATATTCTAAAGTCAATGGCTATGTCATAATTTCATCATATTGGCCATTGTGCTGATGAATAATAATTAATCAAATGTTAGTATAGTTTCAAGATAAATTGTCAGATGTCCTTCTTAATCTCAGCTGTCGACTTTTCAGAAGCTTTATTGTTTGTTGTTAAGTCTTCAGAAGCTTTATTGTTTGTTGTTGTTCAGTCTTCTTTTACGAACCATTTTTCAAAATATTGGTGCAATTTTATAAGAAAATCTCTTTATTGAATTTGCGCAGAAGAAACCTTTATTTGAGTTCACATTTATACCCTGTTTGGCTAAGCTTAATTTTCTCCAAAAGTACTTATTTTTTTTAATAAATGCTTATTTTAAAAAAGGTGAGGGGTTTGACTAAGCTTTTGAGAGAAAATAAGTGATTTTGAAGATTAGAAAAAACAGTTTTTCGGAAGCTAAATAAATAGTTTTTGCGCGAAAGCACTTTTAAGGAAAATACACATAGAAACACTTTTTACAGGCTTGGCTAAACACTAATAGTTACTCAAAAGTGTTTTTTAAATTAATTGACCAAACACAAACTGTTTTTCGTCAAAAGTACTTTTCGAAGAATCACTTTTGAAAATAAACTGATTTTAGAAGTTTGGCCAAACAGGTTATAATATTGTTCAAATAATCAAATAAAAAATTATAGCCATCTTAGGTTTTTATTTGAGAAATCTTATAGCATATTTTTCCAAAAGTGCTTATTTTTTTTCAATAAGTGCTAATTTTAAAAAATGTGAGGTGTTTGATCAAGCTTTTTAGAGAAAATAAGTGCTTATGTAGAGTAGAAAAACAGTTTTTCAGAAGCTAAAAAAATAGTTTTTGCCCAAAAGTACTTTTGAGAAAAAATGCACTAAGAAACACCTTTTAAAAGCTTGGCTAAATACTAATTATTGCTCCAAAGTGCTTTTTAAATTAATTAACCAAACACAAACTATTTTTCGTCAAAAGTACTTTTCGAAGAATCACTTTTGAAAATAAATTTATTTTAGAAGTTTAGCCAAACAGGCTATAAGATTGCTCAAATAATCAAATAAAAAAAACAAAACATTGATGGTTAGGTATGGATTGTATATATTCTTTGTAATTTAAAGGGAAAAAAAAGAAGAGAAAATCATGGCCTCATGTGGATATCTTCTTGTAATAAAATCCTGTATCAATCGCAAGATAATAAATATCAATACCTCTTCTAAACCACTACTGCGATTTGTAAGGTCAATTAATTTTTCTAATATTTTAACTAGATTTTATTATTATTATAATAATAGTGATTTATACTACTTTTATGTTGCACAAGTGTACATTTAATATTTTGGTCATTGAAGAAAAGCAACAACTGCGGGATTCACGTCTTTGCAGTACTAAACTATTTATTTTCCAACATTACATTCAGATATCAGTCGATAACTTCAAATATATTGTTGCGAATTTTGGTTTAGTTTTTCTCCAAATTTTGAACTTAGGTGGTAATTAATTCGCTTCTCTGTTTGGATAGACCATAATCATACCGAAAATGTATTTTCTTAGTGCAATGAATTCAACAAATTAACCACGTGCAAATTCATATAATTTGTTTTCCGTGCAATCAATACTCTGTTCCTAGTTTTGATTTTTGTTGAATTTTTTAAACTTCAGTGTAATAACCTGGGAATTTTTTTGTTTCTTTTTAACAGTATGATGATCAATCATTCTCAAGTGGGGATTTAATTAGACCGTTGGGGACGCTTAGAGTCCGCGATTTTTGTAGCACAAAAAAAAAAAATTGAACCAAACTAAAGACAAAAAAAAAAACATTACTAGGTTTCACGCACTAAATTAGTGCGTGAAAGGACCAAACTGCAAAAATGCAAGTTGGGCCTTTCACGCACGAATTTCGTGCGTGAAGGAGGCAACAAAAAGTCGCCCCCTCCTTCCCCACCACAGACCCGACCATTTCACTTCCCCACCAACCCGCCATTAACGCCGTTTTCAGTGGTCCCCAACCCCCCAAAACGCTATTTTCGTGTTGTTTTTCAATCCAAAACTCAATATTCTTGGTATATTGAAGTGTAGGAACAAGTTTCTAAGGTTAGATTTTCGAATAGAGCGGCGCGGAGCTCATTTTGAAAACTCAAAAACACCTTCATTCTAGGTATTTTACTACGAATTTTTTATTACATTGCTAAATATATTATTACCTTAGGTATGGTGGGTTCGAACAGAATCGAACTTCAAGAAACCGAAACCGAAACCAAAAGAACCGAACTAGTTGGGTTCGGTGTTTGGTGTTCACCTTCAAAAAACCGAAACCGAAATAGCCGAACCGAACTTTGATGAAACCAAACCGAAGAACCGAAATTTAAACCGAAATTTATACATTACCCAAAAAAATTAAAATATCCAGACCCATTAAGTTTAAGCCAAAAAAAAACCCAATTGTAATAAGCTCTCTTTTGCTATTGTATCCCTAATTTTCTACTTCAATTGAGAAAATCAAATATCCTTAACAAAGAAAGGTGACTAGGATGTGTCTTTAGGATTAATGTATGTCCTTTATGCGTTTTCTTAATTATTGTTACTGTATGTATGTAACACCTAGTAATCCTATATTATGGTTATGGTTTCCTGTTCTTGTGTATCCTGTTTGTTTGATTTTGATTTTAATTTGTTAGTTTTATGTTTTGTTGCTTTTGAGAATATGAATTAATGTAAATGGAATCGCTTCTAATATCATATCAAAAAAAATGAATTGAAAAAACTGAAACCGAACCGAACCAAACTTCAAAAAATCGAAACCGAACCGAACTAGTTTGGTTCGGTGTCCACCTTTAAAAAACCGAAACCGAAATAGCCAAACCGAACCGAAGAACCGAACACCCACCCCTACAAGTCACACAACACTTAACATCGAACAACGTAATGCTGATAAATCTAGCACGGATGATTAGGTTAAGGGGTTAATTCGAGATAACACTATAGTTTTTTAAAAAAATAAAAAATTGACCACTTAATAGTGTATTTTCAGTATATTCTAAATTTGATTCTTGATATGTATGTGTTTTGGATGAAATTTAGTACATTTGTTTTAAGGATAACTATGTTAATGAGATATTAATTTTAAAAGCATGAGGAATAGGTTTTCTAATTGAAATTATATTGGTGGGTAACTTCTTTTTTTATATATGATTTTGTTTTTCAAAAGATGTAACCGGCAATAGGAATGGGGAGTTGTTCCATTCACGAAAATTCAATAAAGGATAACTAAAAAATGCCTCTTGAAGTAGTTAATAGCTTAAAATACCATGCTACATAGAGAAAGCATTGTACTTAGAGTTGTTAAGAATCTTAAGATGACAATGACATGTTGTGTTTTTCTTGCGTCGGATTTTTTTTTTTCCAACTAAGATTACTGGGAGAAAATAACAACAAGCAATTTGTAGTCTTTTCATAATTAACTGGCTCTTTCCGTTGTTCATAGAAATATTTCTGTTATTGCCATCAAAATTTATACGTTTCTAGCAGGCCACTTGAATTTTTCGAAAGCATATATTTTATTGTTCAACATGATCAAGTTTTCAGTTATACGCACTAACCCAAAAAAAAAAACCATGGTGACAAGAGTATTGGTTCTTTAGGTTGTGACTTTTATGTTGATGCTTGATGTACCGTTGTGTTTCTCATGGTCTAATTCCCTTCTGAAGGGAGAGTTTATGTGGAGCATTTTGATGTTGAATGGTTAGAGATGACAGTTGGATGTATTCAGATGTTTAGAATCTATATATCTACGAATTTTCAAATTGCTAGGGTCTCTTTGTGAAGTTTGGTTTTACGCCCCCAATCTTGTTGAGCCATCCCTATATGTTAATCATTTATATATTGCAGAGAAGATGTTTTTACTGTTCATTTTTTTTGGCTAGCGACCAACATTTGTTGAAATCTACCCCAAACAAATTGACCAATTGCACCGTTTTGAAATATTTTCTCGGTTTTAATTTACGTGATATTATTTTCTTAATGATATATTTTTATATTTAATAGTAATTTAATTTTAAAATACCTACTTTATTTAGGTTGTGTTTTGTATGAAAAAAAATGTTTTTCACAAAAGATGTACTTCTAGAAAATATTTTCCTAAAAAATAAGTGAATTTTTTTTTTTTTTTTTTTTTTTAGTTTGTTAAGTATGCAAAACAATTACCCAAAAATATTTTATATAATCAAACCAAACACTTACGGAGGTGGGAGGTAGAAGTTGGGGTTGGGGGGGGGGGGGGGAACGGAATTGGGTTCTATGAACGTAGGGGTGGAGGTGTAGTGTGTTGGGCTAAAACGGTCCAAAGATACTCTTAACATGATGTGATATTGTCCGCTTTGGGCCAATCATACCATGGATCAGAGATTCAACAATATGCCCGCACGGTTTTTTCCCAAAAGGCCTCGCATCATTAAGGTATAGATCAACTCCTTATAAGCTTTCTTTTTCTTTCCACTACCAATGGTCCAAAGATACTCTTATTTGTTGGCATGACACCCAATATAAAGTAGCTTCTTGTTGGAAGGGTGTCACATCATTAAGGAGACAATTAACGTGAAATACTACTTATGAAACTTGTTTTTCTTACTTTTTTTCATTAGAAAAGTTATTCTCCTCATTTTTAAGATACTTGTTTTCCTAGAGAAAATATTTTTAAATTTTTTGACCAATTAGATATTAAAAACTTAGAAAATTTCATACAAAACACATTCTTAATGAGATAATTTATAACCAAGACAATATTTATAATTTATTCTAGATTAAAACTTTTAAAAATCTTCTTTTCTGTTTTTAGATCTGTCAAATAAACCACACAAATCACGTTGGAGGCTAAAAATAGCAAAAGTAGTATACTAGTATATTGTATAAAAGTACAGGGAAGGTTTAAATAGTGGGCCATGCATGTAGAACACGTGATCCAATCAGAGGAAGGTGCACTGTACAGGCTTAGGATGGTGAAGCAGCAAACTACCGGTTATTCCAGTAGGTGGCATGGGTAGGTAGACTAGCAGAATAAGGGAAATTGTTCATTTTTATCTTTTTCCTTTTGTTTTTTAAGCACTTCTTTTTATTTTTCTCACTTTGGCATTTTCGAATATATTGGAGGTGGACAAAAATACTCCACTGTCTCAATTTAAGTGTTTTACTTTTTTTTTTATCTATCCCAAAAAGAGTGTCTTTTTCTATGTCTATATGACAATTTTATAATCACAAGATTCAAATGACATTTTAATACATTATACATATCTTTAATTTAGAATCACAAGACTAAAAGGTCTCTCTTTATTTATTAAATGACGTGTTTAGTCAAACGAAGACACTTAAAATGCGAGAATGGGAGTAGTTTACTTTTTAGAGGAAATGATATAGACTTATAATTACGGTACAAACGCATGTACTACTGTATACTTGTTTTCCTCAAGTAGGGTATATTATATCTTATATTTTCGTTATAAAATATAAAATAGTAGCTAATGAGGACATAAGTCGGTTTGTTCGATAAACCAAATAATATTGATAGTTAAACAAGCTTTGTCAATTTTGACAAATGGCATTTGTTTCAGTTCTTAGTTTCTCAATAGTATTTCCTCCAACGAGAGAGAAAAAATAGGTAAATAAATTGAATGGCTGAATAACTAACTTATCGCTAAGCATTTTAACTGGAGTTAACTTATACTCCCATCATCCCAATTGATGTTGGCATCCTCTCCTTTTCTTTAATCCATCTCATAAAGAATGTCAGCATGTAAAATAGTTTAACTTTAAAATGATTTTATACTCATACAATTATCTAAAATTTGTTTTAGATTACAAATTCTTAAAAATCTTCTTTACTTTTTAAATTGTGTGCCACATATATGGACGAAGGGACTATAAAATTTAGCTCTTACTCCATCCATCCCAAAATAAGTGCACCTAAGGAAAAAAATTATCTCAAAATAAATGTCATCTTAATAATTAAAGATAAAAATTGGCGGGTGTTTTCAACGATGCCCTTAACATATAAATATAGTGTAATTTCCGGTCGAAGGGAGTTCATACGACATTTTTTATATGAAGTTTTTTATATTGTGAATTAATTTATTTTTATACGATTTTAAAGATTAAAATTTATTACAATATGAAGTTTAAATGATAATTCTGCATCCAAAAAAAACTTATTATTATTATTTTAACATTTTGTCTATTATGTTAACCAAATCTGTAGTTGGTTCCCAAAAAATATCTTGCCTTCTAGCTTACCACTATTTAAGTACCACCCTGTTCGCCTCATTTTTTTGCAAGTGAACATAACAATCCAATAGACTAAATTTTAACGAGTGGTCTAGAGAGAGAGAGAGGGAGGAAATAATGTTATCACAGCACTCACGTTACGTTCCTTTTTGTCATGATAAACAAATAAATTTTCCGGCCGCCGTGTCTCCGCCGTCCACCGCCGTTGTCTACGACCAACAAGGCCCACCCGACACCGTCACCAGGTCCGTTCACAACTAGAAACAGAGATTTTTCCCACCAATAATCCGTGGGAAATTTGTGTTATAAAA
This sequence comes from Lycium ferocissimum, assembly GCF_029784015.1. Taxonomy (NCBI): domain Eukaryota; kingdom Viridiplantae; phylum Streptophyta; class Magnoliopsida; order Solanales; family Solanaceae; genus Lycium; species Lycium ferocissimum. Next base: position 54,137,871 of record NC_081348.1, on the reverse strand, counting down.
CACGACTTCCCACTTTCATTGTCATTGAACTGGTTCACTGAAAAACGTTCGGTTGGAAATAGGTCTCATTAAAACGCTGAGAAATTTTCTATTTTTTCGGTGCGAAAACACTACTTCACTGTTTTTTCTTTTCAAAATTTCGGTGAAAATAACAACTAAACATGTTTCAGTAGGAAAACAGTGATTTTATAGTAATAGTTGCACCATTCAATGTCCTCTTGTTTTCAAAGAACTAGTGTCCCGACTACACTCCTACTACAACTGCTGTCAGAAAATCATGATTTTCTCTAGTAGTGTTACATCTGGTGCATTTTTCTATTTCTTGATTATAAATGTTACTACTGTTATTTTGTGGCAGACTTACAGAGATTCCACCGGTGGAAATCAAAGAGAATGACGTGTGTGTTAGAATGCTTGCAGCTCCTATCAATCCCGCCGATATCAACAGAATAGAGGGTTCGATTATTATTATTATTATTATTTTTATTTTTTTTGGCTTTCTCACACTTGTTGCATAGTGTTGTTAAGTGAAGAATAAAAATGCTTTTTTTTTCATTCGCTGTATTGGTAGTTGAAACTTGAAAATTTGAGTTTTTGAAGTTGTGATTTTTTCTAACTTGAAGTAGTGTTTGGAAATGCATTGTACTCGGAATTTTTTTGTGAGTCGAAGTGAAATTTCTCTCAAAAACGGGTTTGACTTGAAAAAATTTTGAAAATAAATTTTCAAAATCTGATTTTCCTGGCCAAATAGTAATTTGAAGATGAATATTCAAAATCTGATCCAAAATTTTTGGCCAAACAGTAGACAATTACTGTGTGAAGATATTTTATACCATCTTTGAACTGCAATTACTTTATAAATAATTTCATTATATAAATATATGTTTTGCACTGTTATTTTTATAAAACTTAAATTTTAAAATGATATTGGACTCCTTTACGCATTGTTAGCGTTAAATTTTGATAGTGCCTATTGAGTCTCACCTCTCTTCCTAAAAATGGCAAAAATGTCAAATTCACGAGTAAGCAACTAGGTTTACCTGTGGGAGAATATGACAAAAACTCCAACAAATATTATTTTAGTAGTTATTACGTAAAGATCTGTGAAGGTTTTAAATGATCATGTGCTTTACAACTCATCGATTTGTTTTAGGTTTAAAAAAATGTGAAGAATAGACAGGATTATTATATTTCACAAAGAACAGTAGCAGGCCACCTTAACTGACCTTTTTATGAGATGACCTGATCAACTGCAGTACTAAAAAATTTCCTCATGATAATCATTTCATAAAGAAAGGTTTAATTGACATACTGTTTTTTTTTTTTTTTTTTAAAACCCTATCAGTCTTGTACTAAATGTTTTTAGGACTTGACAAATTAATGTCCTAATGATGTGACTGGCGGCTACTAACCTAAATCTTTCACTAAACACTTCCACGATTAGACCAAGTTATAAACTAGTGCTAGTAATAATTTGACTTTGTACCTTGATATAACTAGCCTTTTGGCATCTTGTTGCGTCAAAATCACTAGTAGTATTTTTTTTTCTTTTTATTATCAGTAATAGCAATTCAATTAGAGTAAATTTTCTAATTTATGATTCATTAAATAACAGGAGTTTATCCTATTCGACCACCAGTACCAGCAATTGGGGGATGGGAAGGGGTTGGAGAAGTACATTCTGTTGGCTCTGCAGTTAAAGCACTTTCCCCTGGTGATAGGGTTATTCATGCTGCTTATCTTCCAGGTAATTTTTTTTTTTTTTAATCTTTTGTCATTCACTACTTAAAAAACGTGGATTTCCGATGGACCTTTCTGTCAGAATGCCATTAGATGGAATATCCATCAGAAACGTTTATGACAAGTCAATTTTGACAGATTTCTTCCAAGATTTGTATTTGCTAATGGATCCAGAATCTAAAACTTTTCGAAGTACTTTTATCTTGGGATATAATCTCTCCGGCCCAAAATAAATGAATTTCTAACGCTTTCTTTTTCGTCGAAAATACATGAATTTTTCAAAACACAAAGAGGTATTTGTTAATTTTCAAAAGTTGCCCTTCTCTCAATTTGGTTTTTCAAATCCCAACATTGACTCATTTTACTTTTAAGAAAAATTTGGGAAACTAAAAGGGTAATACATTAATTAACTTTCTTAGACACACCCCAAAAATTCACTTAGTTTGAACTGGAGGGAGTATGATTTACTCATGTTGTTTTTATTTTGGATCCACCTCTGATATTAAAGTTCAATGATAATAATGATATCCTCATGTAACTCTTCAGGGACATGGCAAACCTATGTTGTAGAAGACCAAAGTATGTGGTACAAAATTGATAAAAGCACTCCAATTGAATATGCTGCCACTGTTTCTGTTAATCCTTTGAGTGCCTTGAGAATGCTTGAGGACTTTGTCGTTTTAAAACCAGGTTTGTTATTTAATTCCCAAACTAAAATCCTCTTTAATTACTTTAATTTTTTCTCAAAAAATAATAATTTAACTAGTCTTTCCACAAAACAGGGGACACAATTGTTCAAAATGGAGCTACAAGCATTGTGGGACAATGTGTAATTCAGCTAGCTCGAGTTCGTGGAATTCATAGTATTAATATTATAAGAGATAAACCAGGATCTGATGAAGTAAAAGAAAAATTAATGAAACTTGGTGCTGATAAAGTGTTTACTGAGAGTGAACTCGAAGTAAAATCTATCAAAAGTCTCCTGGTACGGATTTAACTTATATACATTGATAAATATCGCACTATCAGCGAGCGTATTTTAATATGTTGTAACGGTAACATGTTGTAGGATGATATACCTGAACCTCTTTTGGGTTTGAACTGTATTGGTGGGAATGCTGCTACTTTGGTCGTCAAATTCTTAAAGTGAGACACCTTTTTTATTTTTTATATAGTTAGCTTCTAATTAAACTGTTTCACGTTTATGTTGTAAAAAAAACTGAGAATGTTTTTATTTTTCAGGCAAGGTGGCACAATGGTTACGTACGGAGGGATGTCAAAGAAGCCTATTACCATATCTACCACATATTTCATATTCAAGGTCAGTTTCAAATGGTCAATTATGTAATTTAAACACTACATAATTTTTTATTGTATATTGAACGGTTGTTATTGGAATTATTGTTTTTTTTGGCAGGATATTTCATTGAAAGGATACTGGCTACAAGAAAAGACTTTAGACAATGCAGCATATAGGTGTTCGATTGATTATCTCTTGGCTCTTGCTCGTGCTGGGAGATTGAACTATGAGTACGATCTCTAACTTAAAATTTATGTTTTTATAAAGAAAAAATTATGTTTACAAATAAGATATTTGAAAATAACACATGAAAATTTTTTATAAAGTTATTTTCTTCTAATGAAATTATAAATGGATATGTTCACCTTTTTCCTCCTTTGGGTGACTGGATCAAATTAAAATGCTATAATCTTGAATTCTTACTTTATAAATATCTTGATGAAACGATTCCCAGTGCACAAGCATCATCACGAATAGTTTGAAAAAGAAAAAGGAATAATCCCTTAACCATCGGTGATCTTACAAAAGTGGTTTCACAAAAAAGACCTCCATTTTTTTTTTGGGATGAATTTAATCAGATGTGATAACCACAATAACAACATATTCCATGTAATACCACAGTGAGGTCTTGGCCATATATTATGTGATATGTACTTTTATTTGCATTATTTCTTTTAAAATTAAATTATTTAGTTGAATGTAAAAGTTTGAAACGAGTAAATATTTATCTTTTTTACAGGATGGAGATGGTACCTTTTAATGATTTTCATACAGCTCTTGAAAGGGCTATGGGGAAACAAGGAAGTCGAAGGAAACAAGTTCTTAAGTTCTAAGTTAAAGATTAACTTAGATTAAGTATTGTAACAATCTGAAAATATACATATTTCTCCACTGAGCTCGGGATATATATTTTCATGATGAATAAGCACATCTTTTTTTTTTTTTTTTTAAACTTTCTACCAATAATCAAATCCACCTTTTAATCGATCTCAGCTATTGTGTTACTGTAATTTTCAATTGCTTTCTTGTCAAATCAGATTAGTCTAATCTATGTTGGCAATAGGGAACGAGTTTCGACTAAACAGTTAGAGATGGTTTGGTAGGTAGTTATTTGATTATAATTTTGAGATTAATTTATCTCATCTCTTGGGATTATTTTATATCATCTAAAAGGTGGTATAAAAAGGGATATTTTATTTTTTAAGTTGGGATGCATTATATACCTTATTTGGTATAACGTATAAATTTATCTCAAAATAAATTTATATCTTTTACTAAATATAATATAAAAAATTAATGCTGGGATATTTCAGCTTATATCATGCACCAAGCGACCTCTTAGGATCCAAAGTATTCACAATTCACAAATTTCTCTTAATCTTACCAAGTCAAACTTTGTCTAATTGATCGGAACGGCTAGTACTATAATGATTATATTATATAAATACTCAAAAATAAATATTTCTAATAAATAATTACATTGCTATAAGTGCTACTCGCATCAAATATTATATTAATGGGCCGTGCCGCGTGGGAACTTTTGCTCCGTTCTAAATACTTGTACCCTTTTCTTTTTAGTTGACAGCAAGTCAACAATTGATATATTACGTGGGGAAGGGTGCAATTATGAATATCAACGTTCCTCCATTTGCTAAAGAACATGTGAGAAGAGTTAAAGCAGTCAGATGAGTAATAATTTACATAAATATTCTAGTACAATGAGTAAGTGCTAATTTGTGGGGGAAAAAGAAGTGCTAATTACTACTGAAGGTAAAATGTGAAAAAGAAAGGACAAATAATTTGGAATATTCCCTCTGTCCCAATTTGAAATACAGCTTGAATTATTTGTATGCCTTTTAAATATTTTAGATTATTAAATATTATGATTTATAATATTTTTTATTTAATTTTTAAATATATAAATTATTTAAAAAAAACCTTAAAGGTAATGTGTCTGAATTCACTGTTAAAATAAAGAAATTTGATTCTCAAAATTCAAACCGTAATTTGAGACGGATGAAGCCATCTAAACAAAAAATGAAAAAGATTTCTTGTAAAATGGGATAATAAATGTACCTAACAGTAATATCCTTTGCATGTGATTTGCTAGCTTCGAGATTGTTAAATACCGAATTAAGTGGATCCCAGCTTCGATCGTGCTATTCGTGCAGAGTGATCAAATTCTAATTCACGATAGAATCTTTGTTTTTTCTTCTAATCAAAATCAAATCAAATCAAATAAAAAATGACACGTCTCAATATGTTAAATGATTATGCTTCTGGAGGATGACTATAAAAATCACAAGTTCTAGAGCCAGAAGTAACTATCAGACATTTTTTCGAAATACTGTGAAAAATGGGATAATAAATGTACCTAACACATGAAAAATCTTTATAAAGTTAGTTTCTTCTAATGAAATTATAAAGGGATATGTTCACCTTTTTCCTTCTTTGGGTGACTGGATCAAATTAAAATGCTATAATCTTGAATTTTCTTACTTTATAAAATTCCTAGTGCACAAGCATCGTCACGAAAAGTTTGAAAAAAAAAAAAAAGGAATAATCCCTTAACCAATGGTGATCTTACAAAAGGGGTTTCACAAAAAAGAACCTCCATTTTTTTTTTTGGGATGAATTTAATCATATATGATGTGATAACCACAATAACAACATACTCCATGTAATCCCACGGTGAGGTCTTGGCCATATATTATGTGATATGTACTTTTATTTGCATTATTTCTTTTAAAATTAAATTATTTAGTTGAATATGAAAGTTCGAAACGAGTAAATACTTATTTTTTTTACAGGATGGAGATGGTACCTTTTAATGATTTTCATACAGCTCTTGAAAGGGCTATGGGGAAACAAGAAAGTCGAAGGAAACAAGTTCTTAAGTTCTAAGTTAAAGATTAACTTATACTAAGTACTGTAACAATCTGAATATATATATATTTCTCCACAGAGCTCGGGATATATATTTTCATGATGAATAAGCACATCTTTTTTTTTCTTTCTTTCTACCAATAATCAGATCGACCTTTTAATCGATCTAAGCTATTGTGTTACTGTAAATTTCAATTGCTTTCTTGTCAAATCAGATTAGTCTAATCTATGTTGGAAATTGGGAACGAGTTTCGACTAAACAGTTAGGATCCAAAGTATTCACAATTCACAAATTTCTCTTAATCTTTTACCAAGTAAAAACTTTGTCTAATTGATCAGAACGGTTAGTACTATATGATTATATTATATAAATACTTCAAAATAAATATTTCTAATAAATAATTACCTTGCTATAAGTGCTACTCGCATCAAATATTTTATATTGATAGGCCGTGCCTCGTGGCCCGTGGGTACTTTTCTAAATACTGTATCCTCTTCTTTTTAGTTGACAGCAAGTCAACAACTGATATATTACGTGGGGAAGGGTGCAATTATGAATATCAACGTTCCTCCATTTGCTAAAGAACATGTGAGAAGAGCTAAAGCAGTCAGATGAGTAATAATTTACATAAATATTCTAGTACAATGAGTAATTGCTAATTTGTGGGGAAAAAAGAAGTGCTAATTACTACTGAAGGTAAAATGTGAAAAGAAATGACAAATAATTTGAAACATTCCCTCTATCCCAATTTATATGTGATATAATTCGAATTTCGAAAGTTAAATAAAAAAAAATTAACCGCCATTTATTTGTATTCTCTTTAAATATTTTGAATTGTTAATTATTGTGATTTATAATATTTTTTATTTAGTCTCTAAATATATAAATTATTTTTAAAAAAACTTAAAGATAATGTATCTGAACTCATTGTTAAAATAAAGAAATTTAATTCTCAAAATTTGAACGGTAATTTGAGATGGATGAAGCCATCTAAACAAAAAATGAAAAAGATTTCTTGTAAAACGGGATAATAAATGTACCAAACAGTAATCTCCTCCGGATGTGATTTGCTAGCTTCGAGATTGTTAAATACCGAATTAAGTGGATCCCAGCTTCGATCGTGCTATTCGTGCAGAGTGATCAAATTCTAACTCACGATAGAATCTTTGTTTTTTCTTCTAATTAAAATCAAATCAAATAAAAAATGACACGTTTCAATGTGTTAAATAATTATGCCTCTGGAGGATGACTATAAAAATCACAAGTTCTAGAGCCAGAAGTAACTATCAGACATTATTTCGAAATACTGTAAAAAATGGGACGTGACTAATCGGGCCTAGGGAGAAAAATGTGACAAAAATGGGGCCCTTTTTCGGAGAAAAAAAGGAATATAACCACGGTGGTGACAAGGGTAGGTGAGAAAGGAGGGCAAAGCTGGATCGAATTATGAAGCTATTAGTAATGTAAGAACTGATTATGAAGGGATTGTAAAAATGATAACCAGACATCGTGCTTGGTGTGTTGAATTTTATATAGAGCAACTAAAAAATTATCAAATATGATATTACTTATGTCAGTTTTAATATATGAATAATTTCCTTCCTGATCAGCAAGTTAATATTAATACTGGATTAGCAAGTCTTATTATTAAAGGAGGGAAATATTATTCATGTGGAATATGCTCTGCCTCTACTTACAGGAAATTGAGGTATGCATAATTGCATATTGTCAATACGGCTACTTTTCTTCCAGGAAAAGGAAAGAAAAGAGCTTTTTGGAAGGGTCAAGGGTGGACTGTAAATATTTTGGGTATAGAATGATGATGAAGGGAGGATAATAATGCAGATCTAAACCACCTTTTGATATCTAAAACAACAATAATAATATAATCAGTGTAATCTCACAAGTGGAATTTAGGGAGGGTAAAGTCTACGCATACTTTACCCCTACCTTGAGAGGTAGAGAAATTGTTTCCGATAGACCGTCGTCTCAAAGAAAGCAAACCAAAGCAATCCGAAACAAGAAATAATAGAAGTAAAGAAGTCATGACAAATTACTACATAATTTTTTGGATTGTAAATTGAACTGTTGTTATTGGATTTTTTTTTTTTTTTTTTTTGGTAGGATATTTCATTGAAAGGATACCGGCTACAAGAAAAGAGGTGTTGAATTGATTATCTCTTGGCTCTCGCTTGTGCTGGGATATTGAAATATGAGTATGATCTCTAACTTAGATTTATGTTTTTATAAAGAAAAAAATCTTTTTACACATAAGATATTTGAAAATAACACATGAAATATCTTTATAAAGTTATTTTCTTCTAATGAAATTATAAAGGGGATATGTTCACCTTTTTCCTCCTTTGGGTGAGTGGATCAAAATAAAATGCTATAATCTTGAATTTTCTTACTTTATAAAATTTTTGATGAAATGATTCCTACTTCCTAGTGCACAAGTATCGTCACGAAAAGTTCGAAAAAAGAAAAAGGAATAATCCCTTAACCATTGGTGATCGTACAAAAGGGGTTTTCTACCACAAAAAAGAACTTCCATTTTTTTTTTTTGGATGATTTAACATATATACAATGGTAATATAAAAACATTTTTTACTATGAGTATCTTTTAATATGTTCGAATAAATAATTATTTCATTTTCTAAGTTACTAATTTCATCTTTTATATACAAATCTGTAATAAAATTTAAGTGATATGATAGTTTAAAAGTGTTCTTTTACACGGTGAAATTGAGGTTAATTTGATTTGTAACAATCCACAAAGTGACATCGGTTGATGTCTTTTTTTGGTAAAAGCATACTCACATCGGATGTTTATATCAAGCAATGAATATAAAATATATATATATTTAATACTTAATCATATATGATGTGATAACCACAACAACAACATACCCTATGTAATCTCACAGTGAGGTCTTGGCCATATATTATGTGATATGTACTTTTATTTTCATTACCCTATGTAATCTCACAGTGAGGTCTTGGCCATATATTATGTGATATGTACTTTTATTTTCATTATTTCTTTTTAAAATTAAATTATTTAGTTGAATGTAAAAGTTTGATACGAGTAGATATTTATCTTTTTTACAGGATGGAGATGGTACCTTTTAATGATTTTCATACAGCTCTTGAAAGGGCTATGTGGAAAAAAGGAAGTTAAAGGAAACAAGTTATATATTTCTCCACTGAGCTTGGGATACATATTTCTACGTTGAATAATCATATTTTTTTTTTCCACCAATAATCAGATGACAAAAAAAAAAAGTTAAATCAAACTAATACAAAAAAAAAAAAAAACATAAGTAGTTTTCACGCACAAATTTTGTGCGTGAAAGGACCAAACTGCAAAAATAAACAGTTTGGCCTTTCACGCACGAAATTTGTGCGTGAAAGAGCAAGCTACCATGATTGCAAACAATTTTGCACTTTCTTCCTATTCCAAAAGTCATAACAAAATTAGTTGTCCATATATTTATGGAAAATAATTTATAAACACTCGGTATTATACTAATCCAATTAATTATATATTCATGTGTACTTACATCTACTTAACACGAGTCCGGAACCAAAATGACTCAATAAAAAACCAAGTGAACCAAAATACCCCAACAAAAAAAAAAGTTACAAAACTATCTTTAGCGCAGTATTTTACTGCACTAAAGAATTTTTTTTTTTTTTTTTGCATAGCGCAGTATTTTACTGCGCTATAGCTAGCACTAAAATAAAAAAAAATTTGGTAAACTTTTTTTTTTTTTTTTTGCAACACTTAGTAATCGGAGCCTACTTAGTGTTTTTTCCATACTTTGACTAATGATTAGTCGTGTGTCAAGACTCCGAAACTTCAATATTTTATATAGAACCTGATATTTTTTAACGTACAATAATGTAGGCTTAATACATCAAGGATACGTAGACGTTCGGATCGTCATTTTAGGGGTTCAAAAGGTGCCCGAAGTAAGTTTTGTTTGAAAAAACTTAGTGTTTTTTTCATACTTTGACCAACGATTAGTCTTGACACATATTTCTACGTTGAGAATTGGGTGTAATTACACTCTGTAATTACAGAGTTACTTTTTAGTTTGTTTCTTTTTTGTTTATTTAAATTTCTTTTTATTTTTAATTTCTTTTGATTTTTAATTTCTATATTTTAATTTTTAAAATGTATTTTTTTTAATATATTTTACTTCCTTTCTTCTCATTGCCAACCTTTACTTCTTGTGGTTCCATGTAATTGCTCGTATTTTTTTTATTCATTTAGTATAACCGTTTTATTATTCTAATTTTTGAAAATACACCTCTTAATATTGGAAAGAATGAGCCATTAACAAATTTGGCATATAACGAGTGACGTTATTAAAGTAGAATTTCATTGCGAATGACGTTTTAGACTTATATTTTTCCTTTTTTTTTGAATTATTTACTTAAGTTACGTTGGAACTTACTTATGTAATATTGAAATTTGACATAAGAGTATTATGTTAAACTTTTTCTTTTGGACTTTGAATTTAGATTATATTTTTAGTTATTTTCTTTCACTTTCTTTTTTTTTTACCTACATTTGATGGATTTTTTGTGTCAAACATTTGAATAATGTTATAGCATTATATTTATAAATATTATTTTTTTGTCAAAAATTCAATCCATGACGTTCTCACAAAAAAGTCTTCTTTTAAGTTTGATGATTAATTAAAATTAAATATTATTAATTTAAAAATATATATCAATTATTTTTACAATATTAGATACAAATATATGATTATTAATTAATATATTTTCAAGAAATAATGTGTTATTAAATAACTAATTTAATATCATTTATAAAGGCAAATATTTTTTAAATATTAATTTTAATTTTCCTATAATTAAAATATTATTTTTAAATTAAACTAACTATGTAATTACACTTGTGCAACCAAACACCGCGCTTGTAATTATACTGTAATTACGTTATGACAAACAAGCAGGCCATTGTAATTACACTACTGTGTAATTACTAAGCAGTGTAATTACTACCCTAGTAATTACACAAATTTCAATTACCAAGTGGCTTTCCAAACAGGCCTTAAAAGAAGCCATAGATATTTGTGTGATTGTAAAAAGAGAATTTTTTAAGTTAAACCAATGCTAAGAAATGTATCACTCTTTTTGGGACAGCCTAAAAAGAAAAGTATATCAAATAAATTGGGACAGAGGGAGTATAAGGTGTCAATGGTTTTCAAAAAACCGCCATAATCGATCGAACCCTACCGTACCCAACCGATTTTTAGGTTTTCTTTAATAAAACCGATGGTTTTATTAAAATTTATAACATTACCAAATAATTGGGTTGATTTTTAATTTTATAAAAATAAACCGAAAAAAATACCGAACCGTACCGAATAAATTTATATGTGTAAAATATATTCTATGTATTAGATTTAAATATAATAAAATATTAAATTTTTTGTCTTGGGTTTGGAATAATGAAATAATTAACACCTAAAGTTTCAACTCTGAAACCTATTATACCACTCCGATTGAAATTAAATTAGTTCTAGTATCTCGAGTAGTAACTAGCTTGAAAGCTACAAGGTATTCCAATGATCTTGGATAGAAAGTTACAAAGTATTAAATATTTTTCCTCTCATGTGATTATAAATTTCTCTTATTGGATAATTAATCTTAGCAGTCTCAGTTCTTGAGTCCATCTTGATTGATTTTTGTCATCTCGTGCGATATAAATTATACTTTTTGTCTTTGCTTAATATTATTTTACACTACCATAAAATAGTGGGATCAATCTTTATTCTTGTCGTCTTTCATGTTTTTTTGATTCATCACCTTTAAAAAAGTAAAAATGTCTAAAGTCCTATTGATTTATGCATGATATCGTGTCTTTAATTTTTACTAGTAACCATGACGTGATGTTTTTTTGTTTAAAAAAAATTAAAAATTAACCGAACCATACCGATATCGAAGAGAAACCGAGATGATGGGACGGTTTCGGAAAGTCTAATTTTGGTTCTACAAAATGAAAAAATTGAAAAATTGATATGATATAAATTTTATAAAATAACCGTATATGATATAAATTTTATAAAATAACCGTCTAAACCGTACCATTGACACTTCTAAGTTATTACCTTCCTTTCGCTTTATTTGATACACGATTTTTCTAATTAATTATTTTAAACAAAAATGACACGTTTCAATATGTTAAATGATTATGCTTCTCGAGGATGACTATAAAAATCACAAGGTTCCAGAACCAGAACTCAAGTAACTATCAGACATTATTTGATACGATTTTCTAACTAATATTTTATCAAAAATGTTACGACGTTTTTGTATTTTAGAATTATGCTTCTCGAGAAGAGCCCGACACTTTTGTAACTCAAAAAAAAAAAAAAAACTTGAAATCAAATTAACCCATTAAAAAAAAAAAAAAATCAAAGTAGGCTTTACGCACAAAATCTGTGGGTGAAAGGGCCAAAGTGTACATTTACACTTTGGTCCTTTCACGCACAGATTTAGTCCATGAAACCCCTACCAAAAACCCCTCCCATTTCCAGCATACTCTTCTCTTTCATTTCCTCCATTTTCACCCTTTCAACACACTTTTGTACTCTCAAAAACATGTCTCAAAGTTTGAAAACTTCAAAGTTTGCTATACACCCCGATATTTGTGAATGCGAATTAATGTAAACTAAAAATATCAAAGACCCAAGATAATCCGGATCACCGTTATGGCGTTGTAAAGTGCCCGAAGTAAGTGCTTTTACATTTTTTAGTGTTTTTTTTCACGTTATCCATATATTTTACTTTAAAAAACTGATTTTCTTGTAATGTTTATAGGATATGGGCGGTTGCAAACACTTTCGGTGGGAAGATAGCATTCACGTGAATAAAACGGTGGCGGCGAAGTTTAAAAATCCACTTTTTGATAGAGATACCACGATTTCACGTATCTCTAGAGATACCGTTAAGTTGGACTCGCAATTTAAGCTTGTGGAAGTTGAAGAAAAAATTAAACTTTTGGAGGTCTTGCTCATCGGTTCAGAAAAAATGAATTTTGCTGAAGGCTAAACTTAGAAACGCTCAACACGACAAAATAGCTTTGAAAGAAAAACTTAAATTGTAGAAGATTATTTGGGCTATCTTGTTGTTGTTCATTATTTATATGTATTTTGTTTATTAAGTTTAATATTTCTATGGATTATGTTTTTTAATAGTTGTACCTTTTCCCCTATAATGTAATCATCTTTCCCTTTATGTTAAAGGAGGGAAATATTATTCATGTGGAATATGCTCTGCCTCTACTTACAGGAAATTGAGGTGTGCATAATTGCATATTGTCAATATGGCTACTTTTCTTCCAGAAAAAGGAAAAGAGTTTTATGGAAGGGTCAAGGGTGGACTGTAAATATTTTGGGTATAGAATGATGATGAAGGGAGGATAATAATGCAGATCTAAACGACCTTTTTGGAAATAATTATTTGATATCTAAAACAACAATAACAATATATTCTCACAAGTGAAATGACTTACTTTACATCAGAGGTAAAATAAAAATAAAGAAAGCAAAGCAATTACAAGAAATAATAGAAGTAAAGAAGTCATAACAAACTACTACATAATTTTTTGGATTGTAAATTGAACTGTCGTTATTGGATTTTTTTTTTTTTTTGGCAGGATATTTCATTGAAAGGATACTGGCTACAAGAAAAGAGGTGTTGAATTGATTATCTCTTGGCTCTCGCTTGAGCTAGGATATTGAAATATGAGTATGATCTCTAACTTAGATTTATGTTTTTATAAAGAAAAAAATCTTTTTATACATAAGATATTTGAAAATAACACATGAAATATCTTTATAAAGTTATTTTCTTCTAATGAAATTATAAAGGGATATGTTCACCTTTTTCCTCCTTTGGGTGAGTGGATCAAAATAAAATAATATAATCTTGAATTTTCTTACTTTATAAAATTTTTGATGAAATGATTCCTAGTGCACAAGTATCGTCACGAAAAGTTTGAAAAAAAGAAAAAGGAATAATCCCTTAACCATTGGTGATCTTACAAAAGGGGTTTTCTACCACAAAAAAGAACTTCCATTTTTTTTTTTTTTGGATGATTTAACATATATACAATGGTAATATAAATTTTTTTTTTACTATGAATATCTTTTAATATGTTCTAATAAATAATTATTTTATTTTCTAAGTTACTAATTTCATCTTTTATATACAAATCAGTAATGAGATTTAAGTTATATGATAGTTTAAAAGTGTTCTTTTACACGGCAAAATTGAGGTTAATTTGATTTGTAATAATCCACAAAGTGACATCGGTTGATGTCTTTTTTTGGTAAAAGCATACTCACATCGGATGTTTATATCAAGCAATGAATATAAAATATATAATTTTTTATTACTTAATCATATACAATGTGATAACCACAACAACAACATACCCTATGTAATCCCACAGTGAGATCTTGGCCATATATTATGTGATATGTACTTTTATTTTCATTATTTCTTTTTAAAATTAAATTATTTAGTTGAATGTAAAAGTTTGATACGAGTAGATATTTATCTTTTTTACAGGATAGAGATGGTACCTTTTAATGATTTTCATACAGCTCTTGAAAGGGCTATGTGGAAAAAAGGAAGTTAAAGGAAACAAGTTCTTAAGTTCTAAGCTAAAGATTAACTTATATTAAGTACTGTAACAATCTGAAAATATATGTTTCTCCACTGAGCTTGGGATATATATTCTATGTTGAATAATCATATTTTTTTTTTCCACCAATAATCAGATCGACCTTTTAATCGATCTCAGCTATTGTGTTACTGTAATTTTCAATTGCTTTCTTGTCAAATCAGATTAGTCTAATCCGTGTTGGCAACCATAGCGAACAAGTTTCCACTAAACAGTTAGGATCCATAGTATTCACGATGGAATCCTATTTTTTCTTCCAAGCAAATCAAATCAAATCAAATCGACTCTTTAAAATTTACTAATTATTTTTCATTATTACGGACAATCACCTTATTTAACAAAAAACTTGGTAGGCGTTTGGCCATAAGAATTATTCACTTTATTCCGGATTTTTTTTTTACTTTTTTCACTTTTCAGCGTTCGGTCATAAGAATTCTGAATACAACTTGAAGTTGTATTTCGGAATACCAAAAATTTCAAAAATTTATTTTTCAAAAAATTTCACTTTTTTACAATTACATTTCACCAAAAATTACAATTCCAAAAACTATGGCCAAACACAACTCCAACTCCAAAATTCAAAAAAAAATGGGGCCTTATATTCCCTCGCTTGTAATTTATGTGGTGATATTTGATAGGATTAGGAATTTTAAAAAAATAAAGACACTTTTTAAACATGTAATCTCAAATAATTAGTAGACATATAACATGCATTAAGAATAAAACGGTAATATTGATTAAATGATTTCTAAATAAAAAATTATGGTTTTTTCTTAGAAACAGATTATAAAAAAAATAGCAATAATAATTTAAATTCATTATTGTATTCAATGCGATTGAATTATACTCCCTCCGTCTCAATTTATGTGATATAGTTTGACTAAGCACGGAGTTTAAGAAAGAAAAAAAGACTTCTGAAACTTATAATCTAAGGGCCTGTTTAGAAAGCCACCCAGGTAATTGGAATTGAGTGTGATTACACAGTTAAATGGGAATTGAGAGTAATTGAGAGGGTGTAATTACACTGTCCAATTCTCGGGGGAGGGGGGTTTGAGAATTGGGTGTAATTACACCCTGTAATTACAGAGTTACTTTTTAGTTTGTTTCTTTTTTTATTTAAATTTCTATTTATTTTTAATTTCTTTTGATTTTTAATTTATTTTAAATTTCTATATTTTACTTTCTTTTTTATTTTTATTTTTAAAATGTATTTTATTTTTATTTTTTACTTCCTTTCTTCTCATTCCCAACCTTTACTTCTTGTGGTTCCATGTAATTGCTCGTACCACCTCCGATGGAGCATAACCGTGTTATTATTCTAATTTTTGAAACTACACCTCTTAATATTGGAAAGAATGAGCCATTAACAAATTTGGCATATAACGAGTGACGTTATTAAAGTAGAATTTCATTGCGAATGAGATTTTAGACTTACATTTTTTTTTAAAATTATTTACTTAAGTTACGTTGGAACTTACTTATGTAATATTGGAATTTGACATAAGAGTATTATGTTAAACTTTTTCTTTTGGACTTTGAATTCAGGTTATATTTTTAGTTATTTGCTTTCACTTTTTTTTTACTTACATTTGATGGATTTTTTGTGTCAAACATTTGAAAAATGTTATAGCATTATATTTATAAATATTATTTTTGTGTCAAAAATCCAATCCATGACGTTCTCACAAAAAAGTCTTCTTTTAAGTTTTATGATTAATTAAAATTAAATATTATTAATTTAAAAAATATATATCAATTATTTTTACAATATTAGATACAAATATATGATTATTAATTAATATATTTTCAAGAAATAATGTGTTATTAAATAACTAATTTAATATCATTTATAAAGGCAAATATTTTTTAAATATTAATTTTAATTTTTTTGTAATTAAAATATTATTTTTAAATTAAACTAACTGTGTAATTATACTTGTGCAACCAAACACCGCGCTTGTAATTACGTTATGACAAACAAGCAGGTCGTTGTAATTACACTACTGTGTAATTACTCGGCAGTGTAATTACTACCCTAGTAATTACACAAATTCCAATTACCGGGTGGCTTTCCAAACAGGCCCTAAAAGAAGCCATAGATATTTGTGTGATGTAAAAAGATGATTTTTTAAGTTAAACCAATGCTAAATATAGAAATGTATCACTCTTTTTGGGACAACCTAAAAAGAAAAGTATATCAAATAAATTGGGACAGAGGGAGTATAAGGTGTCAATGGTTTTCAAAAAACCGACATAATCGATCGAACCGTACCGTACCGAATAGATTATTAGGTTTTTTTTAATAAAATCGACGGTTTTTATAAAAATTTATAACCGTACCAAATAATTTGGTTGATATTTTAATTTTATAAAAACAAACTGAAAAAATACCGTACCGTATCGAATAAATTTATATGTATAAAATATATTCTATATATTAAATCTAAATATAATAAAATATTAAAAGCTTTGTCTTGGGTTCGGGATGATGAAATAGTTAACACCTAAAGTTTCAACTCTGAAACCTATTATACTACTCCGGTTGAAATTAAATTAGTTCTAGTGTCTCAAGTAGTAACTAGCTTGAAAGCCATAAGGTATTCCAATGATCTTGGATAGAAAGTTACAAAGTATTAAATATTTTTCCTCTCATGTGATTATAAATTTCTCTTATTGGATAATTAATCTTAGCTAGTTTTTTTGAGTCCATCTTGATTGATTTTTGCATCTTGTGCGATATAAATTATACTTTTTGTCTTTGCTTAATATTGTTTTACACTACCGTAAAATAGTGGGATCAATCTTTATTCTTGTCGTCTTTCATGTTTTCTTGATTTATCACCTTTTAAAAAGTAAAAATGTCTAAAGTCTTATTGAAGTATGCATGATATCGTGTCTTTAACTTTTACTAGTGACTATGACGTGATGTTTTTTTGTTTAAAAAAATTAAAAATTAATTGAACCATACCGATACCGAAGAGAAACCGAGATGATGGGACGGTTTCGGAAAGTCTAATTTTGGTTCTACAAAATTAAAAAATTAATAGGATATAAATTTTATAAAATAACCGCCTAAATCATACCATTGACACTTCTAAGTTGTTACCTTCCTTTCGCTTTATTTGGTACACGATTTTTCTTATTTTAAACAAAAATGACACGTTTCAATATGTTAAATAATTATGCTTCTCGAGCTTGACTATAAAAATCACAAGGTTCCAGAACCAGAAGTCAAGTAACTATCAGACATTATTTGATACGATTTTCTAACTAATATTTTATCAAAAATGATACAACGTTTTTGTATTTTAGAATTATGCTTCCCGAGAAGAGCCCGACACTTTTGTAATCCAAAAAAAAAAATTTGGAACCAAACTAACCCATTAAAAAAAAAAAAGAATCAAAGTAGGCTTCACGTACAGAATCTGTGCGTGAAAGGGCCAACGTGTACATTTACACTTTGGTCCTTTCACGCACAAAATTTTATGCGTGAAACCCCTACCAAAAACCCTTTCAACACACTTTTGTACTCTCAAAAACATGTCTCAAAGTTTGAAAACTTCAAAGTTTGCTATACACCCCGATATTTGTGAATGCAGTTGTTAATGTAAACTAAAAATATCAAAGACCCAAGATAATCCGGATCGAAAGTGCCCGAAGTAAGTGTTTTTACATTTTTTAGTATTTTTTTTCACGTTATCCATATATTTTACTTTAAAAAACTGATTTTCTTGTAATGTTTATAGGATATGGGCGGTTGCAAACACTTTCGGTGGGAAGATAGCATTCACGTGAATAAAACGGTGGCGGCGAAGTTTAAAAATCCACTTTTTGATAGAGATACTTAATTCACGTATCTCTGAGATACCGTTAAGTTGGACTCGCAATTTAAGCTTGTGGAAGTTGAAGAAAAAATTAAACTTTTGGAGGTCTTGCTCATCGGTTCGAAAAAATTTTAGTCAAGGCTAAACTTAGAGACGCTCAACACGAGAAAATAACTTTGAAAGAAAAACTTAAATTGTGAAAGATTATTTGGGCTATCTTGTTGTTGTTCATTATTTATATGTATTTTGTTTATTAAGTTTAATATTTCTATAGATTATGTTTTTTACTAGTTGTACTTTTTCTCCTATAATGTAATCCGCACCCTTTATGTACTAATTTATTTGAGTTTCTTTGTTAAATTGTCAATTAATAATAGACTTTAACAATAAACTTTGAAGAATTAAAAACATGCCAAACTAATTCAAATTTATGACTTCATCATAAAATAAAAATATAAATTAACAGCTTTAGTCCGAAACTTAAATGACCCATAATCTAAGACAGTGAGCCTAATCGTCATCAGAATAGAAGTCCTCAATATCGTCCTCAAAACGATATTGGCGGTCTCTTAACACACATCTTTTTTCAGGAGATGTTAGTTATCTACCGGTTGATGCTGCTTGTTCTTCGGCCAACTTTAGCATGTAAAATCTACAACGTCTTGCTAGCATTCTGTTATTTTCTTTTCTAATTCTTTGTACGGCAAACTCGCAAGTTGCTGGACCTACTCGAGGCATGGTTATTGAGTACCTTGTTGGGATTGGAGAGTTGAGATTTTCCAAGTCACGAACAAGACGTTCTGATTCGGCAATCCGATATGACTATTCTCGACGTAAACCGCAATAATATTCTCGCCAATCTGAATATTTCACACTGCAGAAATCATCATTACGCTCTATAAGAAGGTGGGGATTTAGCTCGTCTAGTTTGAAATCACTGGTATCACTCGAAAAACTGCTATGACTTGAACTCTCATCATCACCTTTTGGTTATTTTGGAAGGAGTAAAGACCAAACTGAGTTTCTACTACTCGACATTGAATACGTTGTAGTCTAATAACAAAAAGAATGGCTACTTATATAGTTGCAAACCCCCAAGTACCCTCGGGAGGGGGAGGGGGGTCTTTATGACCCTACCTACTTACCTTATTATAAGAAAAATATTAATCTTCATCGGACATTTCACAGTCCGAATCCCAATTGGATCTAAATCTTGAGCTACCATGTATACCATATTCTACCCTATGGTAACGTATTTGCATCCGATTGTTCTCTTCGCGAAAACGATTAAGAGCAAAATTAAACTCTTGTGGAGTTCCACGAGGCATTGACATAGCACGTTTTTTTGGGCGTTTAAGCCCTGCTGAAGCTAACTTTTGCTCCAGTGCTTCAGCCTCCCTAACACGTCAATTTCACTCCTCTCTCATTGTTTTATTGTATTCTCGACTGAATTTTTTGTTTGGGTTATTTGAGTAATGAAAATCATCATTATCTAGTTCCCATGTCCTACCCATTGCTTCAAATATGTTTGCTGGGGTAAAACATGTAATAAAATCAAGATTACCAAATAAGGTGTAGAATGTCATGATAACTCGTTTTAGAGTGAATACTAGTTGTTTGTCAATCATGTTATATATATATATTTGAATTTAATTCATATACGCAACGTTTCATATAATAGAACGTGATTTATATATATATATACACATAAAGGACCGATATAATATATATTTTTTAACCGTTTATTTGAATTTAATTTATATTTCGCAACATTTCAATGCGCAATAGAACATGATTTGACAACACATCATGCATGCCATCTTCCACCAGTTAAGGTTTCAATACATTAGGATGGTATTATCCTTGATGACAATAGTACAGTTCGTTACAATAAAAGACCAAACGTTCATGTTAAATGTCCACTTGAAATGTCTTATGAATCACTAGTCACTTACATATATGAAAAAATGAAGGTTAGTCCAAATGAGTATGAAATCTCTATAATAAATATGAGATATCCACAATCAGTTTCTCATGGTTTAGTGTTTTATGGTAGGCATTATATCAATGATGATGATTCTTTGAGGAATTATTTGAATGCGCCAGAAGAATTAAAACATTTAGTCGCCTTTAATATTCTTGAGATGTATGTTGAAAAGATACCCCGAGAGGTCCCGCAAGAATAGCCCAGTCAAGTTAACACGTATGGAGATATTAGTTCTTACGAGGACATTTTGACTAGCCAGGTATCGCTGAAAAATCTTACCCAACAATTTAACCAAACTTGGTAAATATGCATTCTTATATTATTATTTTGTGCAATACCACGTATTTGTTGTATGTATTGGTAAATAACCATTTTTAAATCTTTTTAGGGGTTATAGACATGATACGAGTAATATTGGGCAATCATCTCAATTTAGTGGAGCAACTCATTATTATCAAAACTCTCGGTTCGGTGATTTATTATAATAATTCTCGAGTTCGGTGCGGTTTTATTATCAAAACTACTTGATTTTCAAAATACCAATTGTGGATGAAAGGCAGTCCTCTCAATTTGGTGGAGTTGATCATTCTCCACACCGTGCTCATTCTTAATATGTGTAGGTTCATCACCTTGATGTTAAATAATATATATATATATATATATATTTGAATTTGGAATTTACCTTATGCCTTTTATCGTGTAGGAGGAGGCCTTTCTTAGATGGAGCTAATTGTCCAAGTTATGTGAATACATCAGAGAGTGATGGCGATGAACCGGCTAATAATGCAGAGTTAACCGCTGATGAAGATAGTGAAGGGGATGAAGAAGATACGCATTTTAGTCCCCAGAACCAACTCACCACCACGTACCACCTCCGATGGCGGAAAACCCAATTCTTGACAACCCAATGTAGTGCATTCTGACTATATTCCATATCTTGACAGTCTACAAGGCTGTGAGGATGCATTTGTCTTCACAAGAGATGATGATCAAAGTCGCCAAAAAACGTGGATTGAACCAAAAAATTCCATGACTGATGAATGCGTCATTGCAAAGGGAATGCAGTTCACATAAAAAAATATGTTTCAACGGGATGTCAGAATGTATTGTATAAAGGATATGAGGGGTTTCAGGTTGATGACTCAAACAAATCGATATGGAGATCGGTTTTAAAAGACATACTCAAATTTTTAAGTCGGTGGTTGCTTCGGAGAATTGTTAAACCTGATGGTCTGTGGGAAATCACAAAATTTCACTCAAAGAACACTTGTGGTATGGGACAAAGTCGAGCAGATCATTTTAATTTAGATATAAACATGATTGCTTATGTGTTACTTAAACACATTGAGAAAACTCTAAGGTAACTTATCTGACCTAGTACATTCTATATCTTATAGCAATTAAATTATCATTACTAAATGTTGTTTGTTTAAACTTATGCAGGATGCCCATCAAAACTTGTATTAGCATGGTCCACTCCAAATATGGTAAAATCATAAGCAAGAGAAAGGAATTTCTCGGGCGTAGATGTGCTTTTGAGATGATCTTTGAAATTTGGGAATCCTCTTTTCAGGCATTGCGGGGTATATGGCGGCTCTACAACATGCTAATCCTGGCACTGTTGTACAGTGACGGCTTTTAGAGGGCAGAATTTTCGACTTCGTCTTTTGGGCATTCAAACCAAGTATTGATGGTTTTGCTCGGCTTCAAGAATGTGATATCGATAGATGGGACCCATGTATATGACCGATATGACATTAAGCTCCTAATTGCTTTAGGTATGGATGTCAATGGGTTAATATTCCCTCTTGCTTTAGCAATTGCCACCAACGAGAGCAACGAGACATGGGGGTGTTCTTGACTCATCTAAAAACCCATGTTATTAAGGGTCGTCAGGGCATATGTGTCTTATCGGATCGTCATAAAGGCATATTGCACAATATGTGTACTCTGGAAGGGTGGTAGCCTCCATATACTTACCATCGATATTGTTTAAGACACTTAAAGGCTAATTTGCAAACAAAGTTTGAAAATGGCACTGTAAACAAATTGATGTGGGGGGGGGGTCGCGATGCGATCAACAAAGAAAATGGGCTGAAAAAATAGAGCTGCTAAGGGAATTGTGTGAAGAGGCATATGTTTGGTTAATGAAATTAGAAGTTGAAAAATGGACGCTTTATGCTGATGGAGGAAGGAGATGGGGCATGCTCACAACGAACGAAACGGAGTCTTTCAATGGACTCCTCAAATCTACTCGAGGACTATCTGTCACCGCAATGGTAAGACTAACTTTCAGGCAGGTCGCGGAGTGATTTGCGGATAGGACAAGGCAGGCCAGAACTATATTAGCCGAGGACGGAACATGGATGCCAAAGCAATACACAAAGATGGAGCACCATAGAAGAAAGGCAGAGGGTCACCAAATGATCGAGTATGACGTTGCTCAACGAGTGTACGAAGTTAGAACGGGTTATTGCGTCGGCAAAGGAGGAAACAAACATATTGTTACTGAGCGTACAAAATCATGCACTTGTGGTAAGTGGCAAACGTACCACATGCCATGTTCTCGTAACAATCAAGTGCTTTGAGAGAATGGCCGAAATGTAATCGATTATGTGGTGGAGGAATATAAGGTCGTAAAATACCTTAAAGCATATTCCTACCACTTCTGTCCCCTTAGTGATCAAGCTTATTGGCCAGCCGCGCCGTTTTCTATGATCGCGAACAAGAAGCACATCCGTAAATTGGGAAAAAACAAGCTAACCCGTTATCACAATCAAATGGATGTTAGCGAAAAGACTTACTTTCGCAAGTGCATCGACATGTAAGCAATTTGGGCATGATAAGCGTTCATGTGGGCAAAACTCTCAAATGGCAAATCACATCTGGAAGTAGAAGAATGTCTAGAACTTGATTTTTTTTTTTTAAGTCTATTGTAATTTAATGATGTATTTCGTTGCTTATGGAATGAAATATTTTTCAATTATTATGAACCTCTCGTATTGGATGAATTATTTTTAAATATTATATTTATTTTTGCACATTCAAAAGGTGCGGATTACACAATACAATAACAAAATAAAAAAGACATAAAAAAAAAACCTAATACAAAGCAGAGTAATTTTTTCTTTTCTATTTTTCTTGAACAAAAAATGTACTTTAATAGCTTTGGGAGTAAAACAAAAAAGATTAATCAAAACCCTATAAAATATGACACTTAAACCTAAATATAGCAAGTTTTCAAACGTACTTCGGAGCACTTTACAACCCCTAAAACGACGATCCAAATGTATATGTATACTTGATGTAATGAGAGATGATATTATTGTACACTAAAAAAAAATTAAGTTTTATATAAAATATTTATATTCCGGTGTTTTGAAACGTGACTAATCTTCGGTCAAAGTACGAAAAAAACCTTAATTTTGAGTTTGATTTCCAAAAAATAAAGGCTGGGGTCGGGGGGAAAGAGCCTTCACGCACAGAATCTATGCGTGAAAGGATCAAAGTGTAAATGTACACTTTGGCCCTTTCATGCGCAGATTTCACGCACTGATTATGTGCTTTTTTTTTTTTAACGGGTTAGTTTGATTCCAAATTTTTTTTTTTTGGGTTAAGAAGTGCCTCATAAATAAGTTTGGTTTGGTATTTTTTTTTTTTAGTAACAAAATAAACTAAAAGCAGTTACAAAAGTGGATATCAAAAATACAATTTTTTTTTTACGGTCCTCCCGAGAATGACTATCAAAATCACAAGGTTCTAATCAGACATTATTTCGAGGTGCTGTACAAAATGGGACGTGACTAATCGTGCCTAGGGCTAAAATTTTAGACAAAAATAGGCCCAATTATTGGGAGAGTTTAGTAGGCCCTTTGGAGAAAAAAAGGAAACAAACCACGGTGGTGGCAAGAGTAGGTGAGAAAGGGGTATTAAGGGATCATTTGGTTGCTAGTTCGAATTATGAAGGTTTTTAATTTTTGTCCTTCAAATGGAACTTATGCCATAAGTTCCATTTGAGGGACAAAATTTAAAGATCAGTACAAAATAAGGACAAAAGTGCAAATGATGCAGAAAGTTAGTAGCTAGTATTAGATTGAGATTTTGTACTCTAATCATCTTTACCTTTTAAACGTTGAACTTTGATTAATGTTGACCGTACAATGATGAGAATTTTGTAACAATTATGCGATATTATTAAAAATAATACAGTAGTAGTTAGTATGATCGTCGAGAAAAAGAAAAGCATATAATAAGAGGCATAAAGAATAATATTGTCTGAAAAGGTTAGATAAAAGCACACTTACGCTCGAAATTACATGAGAACACTACATTATATATACATACACTAACATATAGATTATTGAAGCGATTAATTAACATATTAAAAAAGAGAGAAAACACATACCCCAATGAATGGCACGAAATGAATAATGAATGAAGAATAATTTATTCAGATACAATGTAAAACAAGATCTCATCATAACATAGAGTTGTTTACCTGTTCTCTTAGGGGTTGTATGGTGCATGGTATAAGTTGGGATATTCCAGCACTGATTTTTTGTATCATATTTGGTAGAAGGTATAAATTTATTTTGGGATAAATTTATATCTTCTACCAAACAGAGTATAAATGAAGCACAATCTTAAGGAGGGATATCCCACCTTATCCCACTACGAATGGATCCACGTACCAAACGACCGCTTAGATTCAAAAAGTCAACGTTTGCTATATGTCTTGACACAAAAAGTATTAGTATTAGTTAATGATTGATGGGGAAGTATTGAGAAGAGGTTTTGGTGAATATGTTTTTAGTCATTAAAATGATTGTGATTGAAAATGTACCTATTTCTAAAAGTTGCCTATTCCTAAGAGATGTATATGTTGATTTAAATAGACACTTAGGTATTATAAATACATGTGAATATGTTTTTAGTCATTAAAATGACTGGTTGAAAAGGTACCTATTCCTAAAAGGTTTAAACTAAAAGGTGCCTATTCCTAAGAGATGTATCTGTTGGTTTGAACAAACACTTAGGTATTATAAATACCTGATTATTCCTAAATATGAATAAGATTTTTTCTTTCTCTTTCACTGTCATTACAAATCACAACATTATGTTCTTATGGAAAATTCAAATTAATTGTTGGTATTCAAATTTCGGAGGCTTTGTAAAATCCTGGAGGAATTCTGCTACCATCCCTGCAGCAATGAAGTGGGAGGCTTAAATTCCTTAAGGATAGAGATTACTCTATCAAAATCGGATTATTTTTTCTCCACTCCCGAAACCTATTTTTCTAACAAAAGTATATTACAAAATATGTTTAAAAATTTAACTTTTCATAAGAAGAATATCAGGGTTACTTTCAAAAGTGCTAACGTTTCCAAAAGGTCTGCCACGTAGATTTACTACCATTAAACTTGAAAGCAATTCTCAAACTACTGGTGTAGACCATGTCCACAGTCCATTAGTCATAGACTCATTGGTTAATCTTTTTATAAGAAGAATAATAGTAATGTTTTTTCACTGAGAAGAACGTCACACTTTTTTTGGAAGAAAATATCTTACACTATTATTCATGGGATTGGCTGAGTAATATTTAGTGGTCACACTTTTTTTGGAAGAAAATATTTTACACTATTATTCATGGGATTGGCTGAGTAATATTTAGTGGATTTTCTCTGTAATAATTGAAAAACTAAATTCGCACTTTTGTATTAGAGTATAGTGCACCTTATTGAGGAGAAAAACCAAACAAATCACAGTGGGGGCCGCAGGGGCGGATCCACCCTTTAGGGTGGGGTGGCATGACATCCCCTCGATTAATAAATTTTTTATATACTTATGTTGTAATTTGCTTAAATTAGATTAAATATTTGATCCTCACATCACCCCCGCGTTAATTAGACAAAGTTGCGCAGTACTAGACACAAGTTTGAATCTATCTTGAACATTTTTCGACTCCTATTTTTCTTTGCGCTTTTTACTTCCTTTGTACTAGTAATTCCCTTTTCGGCCCTCTCAATTTTTTACTTATCTTTTTATTATTTATATTGCCTTTCCTCTTTTCTATTATTTTATCCGTGATCTCTAGCGAGAACACACAAATAGAAATTTCAAAATTCCTTAAATTAAGCATTTCTCTTAATCTCAAATCTGTGAGTATTTAAATCGAAAAACCTGGGTCTCAATGGGAATTTTGGATTGAGAGCAAAACTCAATTTTTTTTTATATCTCAATTTTTTTTTATATAATTTCTTTTGTTTATTACTCCCTCCATCCATGGTTACTTGTCTATATTTGATTTGGAACACTCTTAATAAGCAATAAATAAAATGATAAATAAATTCGAGTACTTAATAATAAGGGTAAAATAGGTATAAAATGGTAAATTATGTCTTGATTTTTCAAACTATATAACTTACAAGTAAAAGTGGACATATATTTTTAGTATGATGGATAAATAAAAATGGATGGAGGGAGTGTATTATAAAAATTTATACTATTTTATAATTGTTAAATTCAATTTAAATCACTTCACTACTTAAATTGTGCTGGAAATTTTGTAAGCATTGCTAAAAAAAAAAAACATGAAATTTATGATTTATTTTTGAGAACTTGTAGTTTATCTAATTCTTCATTTACTTATGGGGTATATTTACCTATTGAAGAGTTTTTCTTTTATTTTTCTTATTTTGATTGGTGTAATTTCCTTATTAAAGATGTTATTTTACTTGTGCAAATTCATTTTTTTAATATACATAAGAGATGCAAGTCCCTTGGTGAAAATGTTGATTTTAATTCTGTTGTTAATGGGTGTTAATGAGTGTGATTCCTTATTTAAGATGCTAATTATATTCGTTTCTTGATTTTTGAGATGTAAGTTTCATATTTGCAAATTAAAAAAAGCCTATTAAGTTGACCCGAATAAACTAAAAAAATATGGACTCGACCCAAATATACGTTCCCAACAAGATGTACATTGAAGAAAATTTTGACATCAGCCACCTTCAAATCCTAGATCGGCCCGTGGTGGTGGGAGCGTAAAACTAAAAGAATAGACATGTGCCAATGGGGATCGTTGGTTAACACTTTAACATATTGGCTGTGTGGATTTATAATGCAGTGATTAATAATAAAAGGGATTATTATACATGAATTACGTATTTTAAAAGGGCATATTTATCTTTAAAAAATTTGATTGTCGCATTGCTAATATATATTATCATTTCGCAGTTTATCTCATATAAAATGATTAGTTAGTTTTAAAGTATCAAAGCATAGATCGTGAGACTCCTAGTATGTGTATTTATACTATCTTGATACTTTCAGAAGATTCATGATATTTTTTTGATATCTATTAGATGTTTAGCTTAGTTTATCATTCAATTATCATCACACATAGCCTGGTTATGATGTGTCACTTAACTAGCTAATAAATCTACATTATTGAGCTAGTATTGGGTAAAACGGATGGTTGGGCACCATACTAGGTGGATAAAAAACAAGCACGTTAATACTATATAAATTCTCACTTTATTTAATATAAATACTTATTATTTGACATTGCCAACTAATACTGCATTAATTATATGACAAATATTTCTTCTTATGTAATAGACCAAATAATAACAACAACATATCCAATATAACCCACTAAGTGAGATCTAGAAAAAATAGAGTATACGCAAACCTTATCTTGAGAGGTTGTTTCCGATTAACGGACCAAATACTTAATAGTATAAATCTTATGCAGCATTTTATGGTGCGATTAATTATTTGAGGGCCACCAGCCCCTGAAAAGTGGACATGAGATGTGGATAATCGAGGTAGGCAAGTACAAGGGACTAGTGGGATGTGTTGGCTCAATCAAATCAATGTAAGTGGTTTTCAGGTGGTGGTAAGGTTTGGTGGACTAGTTGAAGTGGGGTAGTGCTGGTTTCTTTTGTCTTTTTATTTTTTATTTTTTACTTTTCAAATAAATTTTATGACTTGACTAGAAAAAAAAATTCTCAATTTATGAGATACAATTTAATTTGGTAGAAAATATAATTAGAAGTTAGGAGTACTATACTTTAAGCATTAATATAGCCCGTACTGGTATTAAACCTAATTCACAAATTTCTCAACTTAGGGTGTGTTTGGTACGAAGGAAAATGTTTTTCATGAAAAATGTTTTCTTAGAAAAAATTGCTTATTTTTCTAGTGTTTGATGAGTAAGCAAAATAATATTATTCTAGTTAGTATTTAATTATATGTAATCTTGCAAAATACTATGGGGTGAGATGGGGTGGGGAGTGAGGGTTGGGGGGTGTTGCGGTTGGGATGATCAAGGATGGGGGGTGGGGTGGGGCCGGGGGGGGGGGGGGGGTGGGGGGAGGCATTGTGTGGATAGGGAATATCACTTATGGTGCTTGTTTTCCTTACATGCATTAGGGAAGATATTTTCTTTATTTTTAAGAAATTTGTTTTCCTAGAAAAAATATTTTAAAAATATTTTTACCAACCAACATGAAAAAAAAAACTTTGAAAAAGTTTTCCTCCATACCAAACACACCCTTAGTAGCTCCTCCACTTACCTTTCTTCACTTGGTGCTCTCTTTGCCACCCCCCTATCATTTTTTTTAGGTGTTCCCTTTCAATCTTGGTACCAATCAAACAGAGTCAGTTTAGGTGGTAGTTGGTGAAATGTTTAATCTAGCAAAATATTATGGGGTGAGGTTGTCAATTGTCATCATTACGGGGGCTTCCTCCAATGTCAATCTTGGGTTCCGTCTGTGAGGATGTTTTTAGAATGTGTGATCCAAAATAAGGCGTAGGCATATGTATTATAAATCAGATATTACTACGAATAAAATGAAAAAATTAAAATTAAATTATTTCATGAACCGCCTCTAATCATAAAGATCAAAGATAATATGATACCCTCATGTAACTCCTCAGTGACATTGTAGTTTTGATTAATTTAAGATGGTGCAGTATGATGATATAACTGATACCCGCTTGATGCAGCTGATATCAATAGCGGAGCAAGAATTTTCACTTAGGGGTTCAAAATATGAAAAAGTAAACACACTAAGAAGCCAAAGGAGATTAAATGTCTACTATTTGTACATAAAAAATAATTTTAACCATGCATAAACAGTGTAATTTTCCGCTGAAGCCCTTCCTCCCTCTGCCCTTGGCTAACACCCGCCTAATACAACTCTTCTTCCTGATACGAACCCCCTTGGCCCTTCCTCCCTCCATTTTTTTGTGCGGAATGCCCTTCAAAGGGACTGGTCTTTAATTTTTGTCCTCGCCGAAAAACCCATGGGGCCTGGGTTCGAACCCCCGCTCAGTCACAAATTAAAAATAATAAATGCAAGACAAAATGTTGGATTCATTAGGCAGAGTTTGAACCTTATAAGGCAGAGTTTGGGCAAAAGTCCGCCTTAAGGGCTATCTTTTGGATAAAAGTTTGCCTTAAGACAAACGTCTGCCTTAAGGCCTAACTTTTGCCACAAACCTCAGCCTTGCGATTTGTTTTTGACTGAACCGGGGTTCGAATCTAGAACCTCGAGGTATTAGACGAAGGAAAAAAATTAACGACCAATGCCTTTGAAGGGCAATCATGCAAATGACGCCCTCCCTCCGCCCCTGGCTGACACTAGCCTGATATAGCTTTTCCACCTGATACAGTTATAACTACGTTTCGTAAATACACAAACTGTAGCTACGTTTCGTAATTACACCATAACCTATAACTATTTGTGAAAATTTTCTCTTTAATATTTGAGCTTAACAACCAAATTTTTGAGTAATAACTACGTACTATATGTGATTCTGCGAGGTACAAGTACAAGCATTTTTTGTGCGGAATGCCCTTCAAAGGCTCCGGTCTTTAATTTTTGTCCCTCAAATTGATGGTCTTTAATTTTTTTCCTTCGCTAAAAGTCTCTTGATTCCGTGTTCGAACCTCCGCTATGTCAAGAAAATTTTAAAAAATCGCAAGGCATAAGTTGGACTCAAACTCTGCCTTAAGGCAAAAATTAAAAAAAATTACTTTGCTTGAATTTTGCAAACCTTAAGGCCTAACTTTGGGCAAAAGTTAAGGCAGAGATTTGCCTTAAGGCCTAATATTGGGTAAAAAATTGCCTTAACGCAAACCTCTGCCTTAAAGCATAATTGAGGACCAACTTAGGCCTTGCGAATCCAGGACCTCGAGGTATTAAGTGAAGGACAAATATTAAAGATCAACAATTTGGGGGACAAAAATTAAAGACCACTTCCTTCACTTTTTTTGTTTTTTGCGCTGATTGCCCTTCATTTGGGGGTGGTCTTTAGTTTTTGCCCTTCGCCTAATACCCTAAGGTTGTGGGTTCGAACCCCAGCTTAGTAAAAAAAAAAAAAAATCTTAAGTAGAATTTCGCAAGACAGAATTTGCAAAATTCTGCCTTAAGGTAGAATTCTGCCCATGAAAATTCTAGCATAAGGCAGAATAGAATTCTGCCCATGAAAATTCTGGCATAAGGTAGAATTTTGCAACATTTATCCATGCAATTTGGGTCTTACAGAATTCTGGCTTAAAGCAGAATTTGTTCATGCAATTTGGGCCTTAAGGCAAAATTTTGCATTCTACCCATGTAAATTCTATCTTAAAGCCCAAATTCTGCCTTACTGTCCATGTAGAATTTGGGCTTTAAAGGCAAAAGTTAAATAGCGTCAATTTGAGGGACAAAAATTAAAGACCAGCCCCAGCGAAGGCCAATCCTGCAAATTGGCCCTTCCTTTAAACGATGGTCGTGCAAATGACCCCACGTACAACATGGGACGTGACTAATGGGGCCTAGGACGAGATACACGACAATAGTGGGCCAGACTTTGAAAGAGGTGGCCCAATTATAGTGATAGTTTTGTAGGGCCAACCATGGTAGTTTCAGGCTATCAGGCGGTGGCAAGAGTTGGTGAAAAGCATTTCATTCTTTTTTTTTTCTTCTTATTTTCGATTTCCTTTTTCTACTTTATTTTTTGTTTGTCGAAGAATTTTTATTTTTATCACATGAACACGTTGTTTTTGGTCATGTGGAATATGCCCCACTTGACCAAATTGAGGCATGCATGGCTACTTTTCTTCTAGAAAAAGAAAGAAAAAATAACTTTTGGAAGAATACAAGACTGAAGATTTTAGATTATATTCCCTCCGTCTCATAATAAGTGTCACTTTAACTAAAAACTGGTATATTAAGAAATCAATAATACAATGTGAAGTTTATCAAATTACCCCTATATAATAAAATAAATTACTTTTACCTTTTGGTTAGAGCATGCACAAGAAGTAAACCTTTTGACATTGAGAATCCAACAATACCAAGTTATTATGTGGCTTTTTCAATCATCATTTAGATGTTATTTTATTGTCTGAGGGTAGAATTAGAAAAAACTAGTCAATTTATGTCTTGATTTCTTAAGGTGACACTTATTATTGGACAAAAAAATTTGGCTAAGGTGACACTTATTATGGGACGGATAGAGTAGTAGAAAATAGACTGACGATGCTAAACCACTTTTAAGAAATAATTATTTTTTTTGTCCCAATTTATGTGGCACCTTTGAGATTTCGAGATTCAAGATAAGTCTTTCTTTGATCGTAAATTTTTTATAATTAAAATATTTTGAATTGTCAGTTATTGTGACTTCTCGTATTTTTTACATAATTTTCAAATATGTAAATTTTATTTTAAAAAACTTAAAAATTCTATGCTTGGATTCGTTGCCAAAATTAAATTGGTTGACTCTTGAAATTCAAACTGTACCACATAAATTGAGGCAGTGAAAGTATTAGGTATTCGAAATTTAAAGTCTCGATTAATTTAAATTCGCCATGTGAATTAAGGAAAAGCGCTCTACTAGAAATTTCTCAGTTCTTTTGATTTGAACATGATACCTCTACTTAAAATTGGAGGGATTTGATCTGTCTAACCACACCCTTGATGGTGAGCTTTTAATCCTACATCTGAATTATGCAGATAAAGTTAGTACAATAACTGTTAGACCGTGATTTTGTACTCTAATCATTTTTACCTTTTGAAACATTGAACTTTGTTTAATGTTGATCGTACAATGATGAGAGCTTTAAACCAGTTATCCGATATTATTATATCAATTAATTTAATCATTCGATAAAAATGAAAAGACACATGATTAAGGGCGTAAAGAATAATATTTGTCTAAAAAGATTAGGTAAAAGCACACTTCGGTCGGAACATGAGAACGCTATATATTATATATATATACACTTACATATAACTATTGAAGATATTAATTAACTTATAACAAAGAGAGAAAACACATACTCGAATGAATAGCACGAAATGAATGATTAATAAATAATGAATATTTTATTCAGATACAATTTAAAACAAGATCTCATCATAACAAGGAGTTATTCACCGGTGCTCTTAGAATCAAATCATCCACCTTTAATTTGTTATTATATGTCATGACACAAAATGTATATCACAAAATATAGTAAATTTTTTACATTTTCTTGAAAAGAATATTAGGATTGCTTTTGAAATCTGACTACTCTTCAATTTTCACATCTGATGACCAATTGCCAAAGTCTTCTGTTTTCTTTCTTGTTTGAAAGCAAGGACTAATTAATTATTAGTCATACAAATTCTCGTGTTTGCGTTTCTTAAACATTTTTAAGTGAATACTGTTTACCCCTAAAGGGTACAGCTGAATTTGTTGTGGTTTAGAGGATATGTGGATTGATTTGTGATATTAAAGTATAAGCAAAGAACAATAGATAATGAAATCAAGTAAAAATAAGACAA
Organism: Lycium ferocissimum; assembly: GCF_029784015.1. Classification (NCBI taxonomy): domain Eukaryota; kingdom Viridiplantae; phylum Streptophyta; class Magnoliopsida; order Solanales; family Solanaceae; genus Lycium; species Lycium ferocissimum. Next base: position 54,104,587 of record NC_081348.1, on the reverse strand, counting down.
GAAGTAATCCTGGGCCGTATGAGCTCGGAGGAAATACTCTTATGAAGATAACTCTAGACGATCAATTAGCCCTAAAGAACACCATGAATTCGGAACAAAAGAGTATATAGGCGAAAGTAAATATGTTGAATTGCTTAAGCGTAAAATGTTGTGATATTCGTTTTTTTAGTATTAGATGCCCTTAACATGAATGTTGGGCTCTTATTTATAATACAAGAATCAGCCTTTTGGCTAATATTATTATTACATAATTATGACTAATAATGAGCCATAAATGCCCACTTGAAGCTAATCGTAACGCTTGTCTCGGATCTGATCCGATTACACAACAGCTCCCAAATGTATTATCTTCATCCAATGACCCGATCTGATGATAACCCGTAGTAATTCTGCCCCAACTGATTACTTCAGTTGAAATCGAAGTCTTTGTAAATATATCCCATGATGTCTCCATCTTTAGCGCCACATGTCTTGCTATTGATAAGCCACGTGTCTAGCTATGCTTCTCCATGTATACAAATATCTTTTTCCTTTTAAAATCTTTTGTGTGTTAGAAAGATCCACTTATAGATAGAAATTTTTTTACACTATTATTCATGAGATTGGCAGAGTAATATTTAGTGGATTTCTCTATTATTTATTGATAACATAAAATCATTATTTTCGAACTTTAGAGTAGAGTGCACCTTGTGGTGGAGAAAAACCAAACAAATCACACGTGGAAGTGTAAAATAAAAATTAGACGTATGACAATAGGTGTCGTTTGGTTCACATACGTCCTTCAAAGGCGTTGGTATTCAATTTTGTCCCTCAAATTGTTGGTCTTCAATTTTTGCACTTCACTTAAAAAAGTGATCGAAAATATTCGAAATTTTGGATTCGAACCGAGCTCAGTAAAAAAAAAAATATTCGAAAGGCAAGGCTTCGCGAAAATTCTGCCTTAAGGCAAATTGCGAAATTTTGCAAGGCAGATTTTTTTTACTTTGCTGGAATTTTACCGAATAGGCCTAATTTTGCCACTAAATTCTACCTTGCGAACTTTTTTTGTTTGTTTTACTGAGCAGATGTTCGAACCCAGAACCTCGGGGTATTTTAGGCGAAAGACAGAAATTAAAGATGCGCCTTTGCAGGGCTATCCGTGCAGAAAAATGGTTTATAACGTAGGACTAATCACAATTAAGAGAATTATTATATGAATTACATAATCTTACCATTCCAATTTATATGATACTTATTTAGTCGGTTAAAAAAATAATGACATATTTCTATATTTACTGCTAATAATTTAACTTTAAACTTTAAATAATTTATAGCCATAAAAATGTATATGACTTATTTTAGATCATAAATTTTAAAAATCTTTATCTTTTTCAAAAATTTTATGTCCAGTTAAATAACTTTACATAAATTGGACAAACACAGTATTTTATAAGATTATCTTCATCTTTAAATAGTTTAATCCTCACATTATTGATTCATATTTTATCATGCATAAATATAGCTTGTTGCATAATTTAATATGGATTTTATGTTAACATCATCAATCAAAGGGACAAAGACAACATGATATATTTTTCTTAGTCGACGAATCAAATACAGTAAAATCCTCACATTATTGATTCATATTTTATCATGCATAAATATAGCTTGTTGCATAATTTAATATGGATTTTATGTTAACATCATCAATCAAAGGGACAAAGACAACATGATATATTTTTTCTTAGTCGACGAATCAAATACAGTAAAATCCTCACATTATTGATTCATATTTTATCATGCATAAATATAGCTTGTTGCATAATTTAATATGGATTTTATGTTAACATCATCAATCAAAGGGACAAAGACAACATGATATATTTTTTCTTAGTCGACGAATCAAATACAGTAAAAGATTTATGCTGACATAATTATTCCATTTCTATCAACCGTACAATTTTTGGATACGTGTGATGTGAATAATGGAGCTAGCTAAGTAGGGGGACCCACAAAACCGCTCCTAATTTTCAGGGATGTGTTGGCTCTGTCAACTTAAGGCAAGTGGTTTTCAGGTGGTGGCAAGGTTTGGTCGACCAATGGAAGGGGTATATGGTTATCGCAGACGGGGTGTTTACATCAAATTAATGTAATTCACTGTAATTAAGTGATTTAGGGAAGTGAATACATATATTTGTTAATTATGATTAAGTGATAATTGTATAAACACATATCATAAACTCACTAGTTCAGTGTTTAAGGAAGAGCGGTATTGCTGATTTCTTTTGTCCTTTTTATTTTTAATTTTTTTTTAATAAACTTTTATGTCTTGACTAGAAACGCGTCTTTACCGATTTATGGAATAAAACTCGCGGACTCTCCTAACATGTGTATTCTTTTATGACTTATATCACACTCTATATATTTAATAATTTGTATCCTAGTATATTTATTTCATTACATAACAATAAGAAAGTCACTCTTTTAATAAATAATCTACAAAGGGCAAATTAGGGAATTGCTAGTAAAAAGTGTAGATTTCCAAGCAAAATGATTTCTATACAGTTTATTAACTTTACCGAGCATGAAAGCACTCAAGCTAAAGCAAATGGACCTAAAAATGACTACTGGTCAGTTGATCTTGCAAGACTCTAGACTCGCTCGGAGTCCCTCCCTCTGTGGCTCAGATTCAGGCACGGTCGTATTCCACTCTATCCACTCTAATGGTGCTAGAATCGTTCCCTTCTTCTTCACAAGAACATCAGTGTCATCATAAATCCAATACTGAGGCCCACTCAAAATTTGCTACAACTCACATTCATACCCAAAAGGTCTGGTAGTATTCAATGTGGCTTTTATTTTTCAATTTAAATGTGTGTTTTTGTTTTTCTTACTCCTTATTTTCTTTTGGCCTTTGTAAATTATTGGAAAAAGTGACTTTTTATGATTTTGTAATGAAGCAAGGAGATTAGGGCGCAAAATATTAAAAAATATAGGATAAGGTATAAGTCTAAATAATGCATATGTTAAGGGTTCAAATCACAAATTAATCATAATTTATGTAGTGCAGTTTGACTCTGTATAAAATTTAATAATAAGAAAATGTATAAGAATTCTAATATATCATAACATTGGTGTGGCTATAAAAACTTCTAACTAAAGTAAAAGATAAAATTTAAAAATGAATTATTTCTGAATATATAATCATATTATTATTTTAGAATGGATTAATAAAAAATAGTGGTATCAATTAACGGAGGAGTATTAATCTCGGTCGCAACACACTGTTTCACGTGTACCTTTTTTTTTTTTTTTTAAAATTAATATAAGAAAGTGAACATGGAGATTTAATCTGAACCAGTAGGAGCAGGTGCTGCTAATATTATATTCATAGCTATAGCATGATGTGATTTTTTTAAAAATTCAAATCCGTACAATTTTTCACGAAAAGCCACATACAATTTAAGGAAAGTTTTAAAAGTATACAATAATTATAAAATATTCACAGAGTCCGTGCCGTTTTACACCCTTAATGTGTATTCTATTTTGTGATTTGCACCCTATTCTATTATTTTTTATGACTTGCACCCTAACCTCTTTAATTTCTTGCAAAACAATAAAATTATTGTTTTTATAAATTTTAGATGAGAGCGAAATAGGAAAAACAAATAAAAGTACATTAAAGAGAGCTGAAACAATTCTTGAAATTCGTTACTCTCTCATTGTACTTTATTATGAAGAAAATGTTAAAAGATTGCTGATTTGGGTTCTTTATTTATCTGTCTGCTTGTATTTTCGTGGAAGTTTGATGTCTTATCCTTTATTCTTGCTATTTACTTCATTAGTAGAGTTATATTGACGGCCATGAGTAATTTTCATCAACCTTTGTAACTTTGGTATAAAGTGGTAAACTTTTTAATATGATCGATTCTTGGAGTTCGATCTATTTCCTCTTGCTAATTCTATGGTCTAGTTAGGCTTTTTACTTTTTAATCGCTCATCCCGCCACCTAAATAAATGCATAGAATTGGCTATCCCAAAACATATTATTCCAAAGGAACAAAAAAGTTGGATCTTCATTTATGCAAGGCTTCTATAAATCACGACTAAGTAAAAAAGAGTGATTTTGTACTTTGAACTGAATAAATTGTCTAGCAATAGCCTTGATGTGGTTGAACTGCAATGCCGACACTGGAAACATAAAGTATGAGTTGTATTGATGTCTACTTGAATCCTTTTTTTAAGAATTCCCTCTTTTCTTTGACAACTAAAATTTTTCCAATGGATAAAAAAAAAATTAACAACTTTGCTTTGCACACTCTTGATCGGCAACTCTTTGGCAATGGAGATTTGTGTAACGAGACAATTAAGCTTCAGCCGAAGTGATAATGCCCCTTGTCTCGCTTTCTTGTTGATCCTTTTCGACAGCTATAGATTTTGAGGAAAGGGGGTTTTTGATGGTTTTTATGTGGTGAATTGGTGGACGAATGTTCTTAGATTAATGTTTAGCAAAGTTAGCCTAATAGTTTGGTTTCGAAGGGGAGCGAGACAAAAAAAATTATTTCAACTCTCTTTAAATGTAATGTCATTTCTTTTTTAATTTTTCTCTCTCATTTGAATTTCCTATTTTGTCCTCATGTAAATTAGCCGTATGATAATCGGAGTCGTTTGGGTCACCTACTTATTATGTGTGTTTCTAACGTACTACTAATCATAATTAAGAGAATTATCACATGAATTACATAATCTTACCTTCTCAATTTATGTGATACTTTGTTTAGTCAGTCTAAAAAATAATAACATCTTTCTATATTTATTGCTAACAATTTAAATTTAAACTTTAAAAAGTTTATAGTCTTAAAAATTTATATGACTTGTTTTAGACCACTAGTTTAAAAAGTATTTATTTTATTTTTTAAATTTTGTGTCCAGTCAAACAACTTTACATAAATTGGATAAACAGGTTATTTTATAAGAGTATCTTCATATTTAAATAGTTTAATCCTCACATTATTTATTCATATTTTTTTTATTCCATATTTATCATGCATAAATATAGCTTCTTGCATAATTTAATATTGATGTTATGTTAACATCATCAATCAAAGGGACAAAGGCAACATGATTACACGATACATATTTTTTCTTATACGACGAATTAAATACAGTAAAAGATTTATGCTGACATTAATTATATAAAAAACTAGAGGAAGATTGAAGGTGATTTAGACTGATTTGGTGTAAAAATTGACATATGAAATCAACCTGGATAAGTGTATATCGTGCATGTATATCATTGTATATCACACATAAATTTTCATAAATACACACACACATATGATATACAGAAGAAACATAGATATATCAGGGAGATGTACACAAATATACAGGAAGCAATAGTAGGAACCAATATTTTTCACCGAAAGGATTCAAAATACAAAAAAAAAAAAAAATACACAACAAAGCTATGAGAATTCAACATATTCCTACTTTTAGTAAGGGAGAGCAGCAAAACATGAACTGTAAGAAGTGTAAGAAAAAGAGATTCTTTAACTAGAAAACTTAGAGTTGCACAAGGAAGATGAAGACAATTCTTTGTAGAAGAGCATACTTTATTAACCGGCAGAGTCTTGTCTTTTATAGGCTTACAAACTCACAAAGATAAAGCTTATCCAAAAGACTTCCGCTTGACTACGACTAGAAAAACACTAGAAAAAAAGCAACAACGTCAGAAAAAATAGTAACCTAACAAAGACTCTTTCAACTCTAGTAAAAGACTTATTCAACTCACAGTAAATAACTTATCCTAAGCTGTAAACTTAAAAAACTAGACTTTTGAATCAATTCCCAACACTCCCCTTTGATTCAAAATCACATACACCAAGGAATAACATAAAGTAATTGTGCTTTGCACGATGAAGTGCTTTAGTAAGAATATCTGCCGCTTGTTCTTCTGTGCTACAATCCTTCAACTCAATCAGCTCTTCTGCAATCAGTTCACGGATGAAATGATGCTGAATATCTATGTCTTTCGATCTTCCATGATTAACAGGATTTTTGGCCATTGCAATTGCTGATAAATTATCATAGAAAATTTTTGTTGCTCCCTTTTTTTCTTGGTGAAGATCATCAAGTAGTTTCCTCAGCCACAATGCTTGACATGTTGAAGACGCTGCTACAACATATTTAGCCTCGAAAGAAGACAACGTTGTTGTTGGTTGTTTCTTTGAGCTCCAAGTAATAGCTGCAGAACCAAGTGTGAAAAAGTTCTCAGAGGCACTCTTTTTATCATCCAAATTCCCTGCCTAGTCACTATCTGAAAAACCATAAAGATTAAAATTAGAACTTCGAGAGTACCACAGTCCAAATCCCGTAGTTCCAACCACATAGCACAAGATTCTCTTCGCTGCTACAAGATTCTCTTCGCTGCTACAAGATGATGCTTTGAAGGCCTATGCATAAACCTTGAAATCACTCCGACAGAAAATGATATATCAGGATGAGTGTGCGTCAAATAGATTAAACCTCCAACTAAGCTTCTAAAATAACTTCCATCAGATTTTTCAATACCATCATCAAGTTGCAGCTTCTCATTTACATTCATAGGAGTAGCCACTGTTTTGCAGTTAAGCATATTAAATCTTTTGAGATGATCAATGGCATACTTCCTTTGTGAAATGAAAATTCCATCTTCTTCTTGCATCACTTCAAGTCTAAGAAAATAGTGCAACAATCCCAAATTCGTCATATCAAATTTTTTCATCATAGAAGATTTGAAATCATATACAAGAGAGTAAGATGAGCCCATATAGATCATATCATCAACATACAAACATACCAACAAACGATCATTTTTTCCATATTTCTTCACATGTAAAGTTGGTTCATTCTTGTTTCAAATCCACTTTCTCTAAAGTAGGAGTTGATTTTGCTATACCATGCGCAAGGAGCTTGTTTGAGCCCATAAAGTGATCTCTTCAACCTGTAGACTTTGTTCTCCTTTCCTTTCTCTACATAACCATCTGGTTGTGCTACATACACTTCTTCTTCCAAATCGCCATTAAGGAATGCAGACTTAACATCAAATTGATAAACCTTCCAATTTAATTGTACAACCAAAGCTAAAAGGATTCTTACAGTTTCATAGCGAGCAACTGGAGAGAAAGTTTCTTCAAAGTCAATACTTTGTTGCTTTCTGCCTTTGTGTTTCTACAAGCTCCCGTCAGCATTGTAGTTTGTCTTGAACACCCATTTTAATCCGATAACATTTTTTCCATCTAGAAAATCCACCAAGTCCCATGTCCCATTTTCCTTATTACAATAAGCACTTCTTCCATTGCACATCTCCATTCCATTTTTGTTGAAGCTTCCTTAAAGCTAGCTGGATCTGCACTAAATAAAGCAAAGGTACATGTTTCATAAATATCTGAAAGTGATCTAAACTTCATGGAGGAGTCTCATCGGAATCTTCTGAGTCGGGCACCATCAATGTTGGGCTGCTACTACTTGGACAGATATTACTGGAATTTCCCGAGTGGCTTGGTGCATTAGCAAGAGGCTGACTGTCACGACCCAACCCGCCATGACTGGCACCCAACTAAATCTTAGTGGGCGAACCAACACACAAGATCTCTATTCATTCAAGTCTGATTTTCTATTAAACAAGTCAAACGATTATACTCATTCACGCATCAAATAAACTGGGTAAGTCATGCCATAAAATACTAAAACAAGTGCGGAAGTCTAACTATTACAAATTCCCCAAAATCTGAAAGTCATCGTACAAGACTCTAAGCCAAAACACGTCTAAGAACTGAAATCTATCTAATAGATATCCATAATGTCCAGAATAAGAAAAGACATCATAAGTAGAAGATCTTCGGGCGGCTTGGCATGAGAAGAAGCTCACCCCAAAATCGTCAAAGAATTATCCTCCACGCTAGATGTGAGGACGAGTATCGGTCTCTATATCAAAATCTGCACTCAAAGAATGTAGCAAGGTAGTATCAGTACAAACACTATGTACCGGGAAGCATCATAGGCCGACTAAGATTAGTATCATGCATATAAGATTAGTATCATGCATATCTTATGAAATCAATAAAATAAATAAGTCAGTCAATCATACACGAATATCAATGCATCACAACAAGTCAACCACGGACAATCACAACAAATCACTAAATTGCTAAGAATCACAAACACGTCAAACACAACGGAGATAAATTTACCACTATAACCCCACTCGCTGTACACACATGCTATCTGATGTCAAAGCTCAGTAGTCATGACCTGCAGGGGACCCATGGTGTCCATGTACCACTTGTTCCAGAACATTCCTCGGACCCGAGCACAACCTCCGCTCGGAACGAACCTCAGACGCGGGATATAAAGATAAGCCTCTCGTTTCTGGAACTATCTTCGGACCACGAGCCCATAATCTAGGCCACACATGTGCCTTGTCATACCTTTTACAGAACAGTGTTTCTTACCTTCTCAATATCCATATTCACCTCATCATTTCATGTCACAGTACCCTCGAGAAGACTATATTAACTTCTCATCATAATACAACCACTGCAGATTAAATCACACAGGAATAATGGCATGAAGCCTACACAGCATTCAACTACACACACATAGGAGCTTAACCACACAGTATCATGTAATGAATACTAGACATGCTTTCTCCTAATGAAATCACAAACATACATTCAACTAATCAAAGTCTAACTCAAGTAAACCGTAACCTACCTCGAAAGCGGTGAACAATGCAAGTCACTCTGCTTTCCGACCTTTCCTTTCCTCAAAGCCTCAAAACGCTCAAAGTCTAGAAATAGAGGATTCGATGAGTCATAATACTCATCACAAGTTCAACGCAAGAATACCCTTCCACCCTCATTCCAGGGTTGGATGATTTTCTAGGTGATAAACAACCTATTTAGACCCTTAGTAATCATTAATCATCAATTTATAACAACATTTATCAATATTCCCATTCTGTGTTTTTCATGGCAAAGACACCATTTTTATAGAACCACTGGTCTCCAATCACTTAGTTTATGTCTCTAAATGTTCAATTTATGACAAATAGCAACTAACCAATGTATTTAGATGATAACTAAGCGATAATTACCATAACCCATCAAGTTTAGAAGTTTCATTAATATTCTAGGGTTTCTAATTCAATTTCACGATTAAAGACCCATGGGGATGATTACAATAACGAAGGGGAAATGAATGATAGAATGAAAGCAATGGAACTTACCTCACGAGATTGTCTTGCCCTAGCTTGAAAATTCTCTCTAAGTGTTTGTTGGGAAGTGTGTTGGGTGTTATGAATGAGAAAATAAAACTAAGGCATTTAAAACCCGGATTCTACCTCCCGTCGACCGCTGCGGTGGTCCGACCGCTATAGCGGTCCCCAACTTTCTCACCTGATCGCTATGGCGATCGGTTCACCGCTATAGCAGTACCGCCATAGTTGTCCTCCTTCCGCCACAGCGGCCACCAAGAAAATGGTTGACCGCTGGAAGCGGTCGAGGCACTCCCTATAGCGATGCTTGCACGTAGCCGGTAATCCCGCGGTAACGATGGTCAAATTTGGGCAGTGAGGTCGGTTTCTGTCCAGTTTTCCCCCCTATTACCTCACATTTCATCCAATGCCTCAAAACACAATACGAAACATGCATACATACAAAAAGACGCCCTACGAATCCACCCGTGGCCTCAGAATTCCCAATGGAGTCCTAAATTTTCATAACGACCGGAAGGGTCGTTACACTGACTTACTGTTTCACTCGGAAAGGCCTCATCTTCCAATGCAACTTGTGAACTTTTACTAGCAGGTGTTTTCATCAAATAACACGTCTCTCCTGATAAGTGCTTTTCCATTTATGGGATTATTCAATCTAAAAGCGTTGGATTCAGAGCAATATCCAAGGAAGATGCATTTTTCAGATTTTTTATCAAGCTTTTTGTGATGTTGAGAATTAATTAAAGCATATGCAATACAACAAAAAATTCTCAAATGACTTACCCCCGGCTTTCTACCTTTCCAGATTTCAGAAGGTGTTCGACCCATGACTGCTTTTGTCGGGGAAATATTAAGCAGATAAACTGCAGTATGAACGGCCTCAGCCCAAAACTGATTTGGAAGATCTTTACTCTTCAACATGCTCCTGGCCATCTCCACTACAATTTGGTTCTTCCGCTCGGCCATCCCATTTTGCTCCGGAGTGTAAGTTGCAGTCAATTCCCTGTGAATGCCATTTTCTTCACAAAATAACTTAAACTCTTGTGATAAAAATTCACCTCCTCTGTCAGTACGAAGAACCTTAACTTTATTACCAACTTGGTTTTCAACCAACGCCTTGAATTTTTTTAAGCTTGCAAAAGTTTATGATTTGAGCTTCAAAAATATACCCAACTCATCCGACTGTAATCCCCAGTTAATAACAGAAAATATCGAGAACCAGCAAGTGATTCTATGTTCATAGGACCATACAAATCTGCATGAACAATTTCAAGACAACTAGTGGCTCTGCAAGATCTTCCTACAGGAAAAGATTTTCTATGTTGCTTGCCATATATACAACCTTCCCATATATTTTCAATAGATCCTATATTTGGCAAACCATGAACCATCTTATTTTGACTCAGCAATCTCAATCCACTTATATTCAAGTGTCCATAACGCAAATGCCACAACTTAGATTTTTCAAGGTTTTTCTCACTAACAACTAAGGCTTTTTCAATTTTTGAAACTTCAAGTGGAAACATTTTGTTCTCTGTCATACGAATATTTGCTAAGATTTGACCCGACTTTTTATTCTTAATAATACATGAGCCATCATCAAACAAGACAGAGAATCTATTCAACAATCGCCCAACACTTAGCAAGTTATGTGCCAAACTAGAAGCAATAAAACAGTTTGGATAAGTTTCACTTTACCTTGACTAGTTTAGACAGCAACAGTACCTTCACCTTCGACTTGAATTTCCTTATTATCTCCAAGCCAAATTCGCCTTTTTTTTTGTCTTATCTAACTCTTTAAATCTTGTTCTTTCAGTCGTCATGTGATAGGAGCAGCCACTATCCACAAACCAAACGCCAATCTTATAATCTATGGTAGTAGAGCGAGCCATGAAAAGGATGCTTTCTTCTTCCTCTTCCTTGGCATAGCCTGCTTGATTATTTTTGTACCAACACTTAGCTTCTATATGCCCAAACCTGTGACACTTGTAACATTGCACTCCACTTTTGCCGCTATTTGTCCATCCTCTTCCTCTACCACATCCTCTGCCTCTAAAAGAGCCTCTGCCATGTCTTTGTGCTCCTTGTTCTAGTGACTTGTCATTCTGAATTGGAGGCTCTTCCTTCACTTGAAACGCCTGTTCTTCAGTCTTCTCAATTGATTTGTTAATCCGTGACTTGTTATGGTTCGCATTTAGCGGGCGGGGTTAGCGCTCGGAAAGCTGCTTCGAACTTGTTAGTGCTCTTTTGGACTTTGTTTTAAAAAAAAGAGTCGCCACCTAATTTTTTAGGAAATTAGGAATACCAGTGGTGAAGGGTTTATTCAAATATCGTGAAAAAATCTTCGTACCCCAAAGTTCTAGGTAAAATTTCTGGTGATCCCCTAGGGAAGGTGTTAGGCACCCTAGTATTAGGGATCCGTACTATACGGTTGACCTTCAAATTACAGTGTATGATTATTTGCATGATTTGTTTATTTTGTGTTTATTTTCGCATTTTAAAAGACTGTCATTATTGCATATCATTTGGTTTTTGGAAAGAGAATTGAATATATTCCCCTTACATATGGGTACTTTAGGTTCGGATTTATAATATCCAGATAAGAATAATTTCCTTTTATGTATAATGTTATACCCCATTTAAACGGGTTAAAATAGGTACAACATATTGGAGATTCCTATGCGCTTTGTTTTAAGGAGTCGCCACCTAATTGATTTTAAGGTGAATTAGGGCACCTAATTTATTAACTAAGGTAAAACCTAACTATACCTCCGTTAATGATCTGCTTAAATTTTAATTCTAGGTAAGAGTTCTAGATTATCCTAAAGGGAAGGGGTTCGGCATCCTTTAGAATCCGTTAACTACGGTTTACCGGTCAAACTTAGGTTAATTAATTAAAGCTAAATGAGGTGCTTAAATTTTAAGAAACGAACTTATAATATTACTAAGATTTTAAAGGAAAATATAATAACGCTGCAAAAATACGCTAAGGCTTCAAATAAGAATGTTATTTAAAACAAGACTTGTAAAAGAAGGGTTTAAGTGAAAATATAATAGTGCCATTTTAAAATAAGAATAATAATTTGTATAGAGGAAATTTTAAAGTGTTATTTTAAAATAAAACTTATAAACACTGCTAATGAAAGTATAATAATAAAGTTGGCAAAATATGATAATTTGCATATAAGTAGAAGAAAATGCGGGTTTGTGCAATATTTTGATAAATATTTGAAGAAAACTAAATGATGAAATATTAATTGATTTTGCGTTTTAGAAGTATAAATGAAATACCAAATAGCTAACGAGTTTCTTTATCTCTTATTATCTTTTGTTAATTATGCTCGGCTGAAAATAGGTATAGTGGGATGAATCTTGGAAACAACGTTTTATAAAATATATTTAAGTTATTATTTACCTATTAATGATGTTTTGAAATTTTAAGATAATAAGTATAAATCATGACCCTTTTAGCTTAAATATATCACTATGCTATTTTGTAAATCAATTGTTCTAATCGAAAGGTGAAATATTATGAGTATTATAAATAACAAGAATGAAATCTATGATATTAATCATTAGTTTACTACCCATTATTAAGACTAAGCCCCACTAATTTTGCTAAGGTTCATTCTAACTAAGGAAATAAACAAAGCAAAAGGGTTAGTCACATAATATAAGTTAACCACACGAGAGATAAAATAGAGGCATAAGACTGCGGATCTGCCCGCTATTGGCTTCGGCCCAGTAAATTTTATATGTTGCTGCTGCGAGCCATTCCGGTCTATTGGGCTCTGGTCCAGAATTTATTTCCTATGCTCTTTGCTGCGGACTGGGCTGGACGTGAAAGGGGTCATGTTGGGCTTTTAGCCCAACTCCGAATGCGGAAGAAGAACGAGTCCCTCGGACTCGTATGCGATGGTCATGCATAAAATGAAAAGAAAAGGATTAGTATACACTCAACGAATAAGGTAAAATATGTAAAACATGAACTAATCACAACTGAACCATGGAAAACTAAATTCTAAAAGCAAACAGTCACATGTCTGTGGATTGGTGTATCAAAACTTAACTGAAGGAAAATGTAAACACAATTCATCCGCATTGCTAGCAATCAAGACTTAATAATAACGCTAAACAAACAGGAGAGACTGAAATGAGGAATGCAAACAAACTAACCTATATTACTGAAATTTAAGGCTTAAATAAGAAACTGAGATGAGGAGGGAAATGAACATAAAAAGCTATGCCGGACAGAACCACACATGGTTTAAAGACTTGTCAACATATAAATTGAATCTTTACACTAATGCTTAGTTAGATTGGCTAAAAGCTAGACCCAAAACTCAGGCGTAACCTTTAAAATTCTGAAACTACACCGTTCAAACTAGCCTAAACGGAACAGCCTAAACAAGATCCATCATACTTATGCAAAATCAACATTGAAAGGGTTTGAGACAGCTTCATGTCTACTGCTAACTGATGCTTAACAGAACCAAGAGACTCTAATCATATGGTACTAAAACATTAGTCGATTTGGACTTAAAAGAAATACGTAAGTTTCAAGAATTTTACTAAACTTAATCGAAATACGGCAGATCCACATGCTCCTCGACCTGAAACAATCCAGACTGAGAAAGGGGATGAAAAAGGGGGAAGGGAAAGATCTCTTTTGACCAAACATTTCACTGAGTTCGTTTCTAACAGCATTTCATGACAGAATGACAAGTTATTTACAAGTTATGGAAATTGATTCAGAAGTTTGAACATAACAGGGGTGAAACAGATTTCAATTCAGACTTGACCCTTATTCTTATAAAATCCTTAGGCTAGCTTCAAAGCAGGATTCTGAGACTCACTCGAAGCCTTCACACTATCATTGACAGTCCCTGATAAAATGTATACATGATTTAGGGACACAAGAGATGTCAAAATGAATACATAAATCATCAAATGACCCGGTACAAAAGACTATGCATACATTGAAACAACATGTTGACACTACATCAGGCCAGATATGAACGGGTAAAAAATAGATGCTAAGGAGTACAACTGCTCCTATGTCGGACTTGAATCACTAAGGTAGACATACGATTAGCATGCATAAGCTGGGCAGTTTCATAACTTTATCAACACATAGGCAAGCAAATATTCTTAGTTTCATATTATGACTCTATTAATCTTAAATCAGTTAATGGATGTAGGATTTTACAAAATAAGCTAAACAGACTCATCTACATGAATATATAGCTAACAGATCCATTATGACAAACTCCAATCATACTAATGAAACAACAAGAGTTTGGACAATATTCATACCAATAAAATCTGTGGACATGCTAATGGCATAGATAAATAGGCTTAGCACAGACTTAGTGAAGCACGAGCTGAACTAAACAAAAGGACTAATGGACTAGCGAATGACTCCTTAAGGATAACGTTGGGCATGATCTGAAGCTAATGAGGATAGCAAACCTACTGACCTAAACTAGATGATAAAAGAAAACAGCCAGGGCATATCTCAAGACCAACTGAATTAAACCACATAGAGCCATCTTGACTAGGCTAGGTTAAACATGCGTAATCCACTAACGATTAAATTACCCAGACTGCTAATAACCCACAGAAAAATAAGCTAAATAACACATATTTAAACTAAACAAAATACAAGAGCAAATCAGAAAATTGAAGAAAATAACTTGAGGAAGGGAAAATCACGGACCTTTTTCGGGTGCAGCGAAGTAAGGCTCGAGCTTCCGATATACCTCGAAACACCTCGAAATTCAAACTTGTGTAGGCTCGGACTCAAGCGAACACTCAAAACTAAAATGGAACAGGATTCGGCCTTTTAAGCGATATTCGAAAAATTATCAACTAATATTTTAAAGGGGAACTTAAGCAACTAGATAACTCTTGTTTTAGGGGGTTTCAAACTTGAATTTCTAGGGGATTTCTGCGGCTAAAAGGACCTAATATTTCGAGGATTCAAGGCGGCTCAAAACAGTTTTTTTTCTTCTCATAAGTCCCATTAGGGGTTGTATTTATAGATTTAGATTAGGGTTTGGCTGGGATTCGAATTTTTGGGCGGGGTTTCTTAAGGTTCAAACGTTCGGATTTTTTATGGATCCTAACCTATTCGATCAGAAAAAGAAAGGAAAGGGACAAAATTCATTAAAGCTTCGTACCCGAAATACGAAATGGAACAGATAAAAGATGGATTCCAATTCTACAAGTGGACGAAAGCTATTAAAAGACTTCGGATTGCCAGCGGAGGAGAGGGGGAAAACAACAAAAATAAAATCTTCAACCGTTGAATTTCTGAAGGGAAAAGGACATGCTAATCAATTCTTACCCTTAATCGGCCATGCATGGCCTGGATTCAACGAAAAGGCCTCTGTTTTTTTCCATTTTGGGTTGAAGAAGAGAAAGAGAGAGAGAGAAGAGCGATGGGGTGGGGTGGGGCGGCTGAAGAAAAGAATGAAAAAGGAACCCTAATGGTTCCTTGTTAAATGAAGGCGGGTCGGGTCGGGTCGGTAGGTTAGTGGGTTGGGTTGGCTGAAAACATGGGCTGGGTATTAAATGGTTAGTTGGGCTCAGATTTGGGTTCTAAATTAAATAAAATCCCCTTTCCAATTAATGATATATATTAGTGTATGCTAAATGTTATTTAGTACGTATTTATTAATGCCCGGATAAAACAAAATTATACGACGTCGTAATAGCCGTACAATAATATTTTGAAAGTCAACAGTAAATAAAATGCTATTAATTTTGCGAAAATAAATGCGATGAGTGTGCACAGGATGGTAAAAATGCTGAAATAGTCATAATGCGAATTATAATAATATTGGTAATAATAGTAATAACAAAAAATAATAACAATAATAATAATAATTATTATTATAATAATAATAATGATAAGGATAAGTAACAAAAAAAAAATAACAGCTAGTGACTGCAATAGAATAATGAAATGCCAGTATTAATAAAAGCTAATAATTATAGTAAAATATAACTAATTATTTCTTAAATTGCCAAAAAAATATTATAAGTATAAATAAATATTTAGGGAAGGCGGGACAAAATTGGGTGTCAACATACAAGGATAGTATATTTTGTTTACAAAAGGTACAAAATATTTTGGTTTTATAATATACATAAGTAAGTATATATCCTTTTTCTATTCATGCTTAATCCCACACTTAACTTCGGGTCAACCCGTATAATGCGTTAGAATGTCTTATCCTTTACGAACGTTTTTACTTATTTTGAACAAGCTTAACTTATGAAAATTGTTTGTTTTAGTATTATGAATTTGTGGACAAATGTGTATATACAAAATTGATTTTCTGAGTTTGGGCTTAAAGCCTAAAATATGACATTTTTATTGAAAGGGTTGCATTTTCTGTTTGGGCCTGGCCCAAATTCTTATTTGCATTTTTTTTGTTTCCTTTTCTAAAAATCAAATGAGGTTCAGTCCCAAAAGTCTTTGTTTTATGTTGGGTTTGGCCCCAAAATCATTTATTGGTTCCTAGCGGGCTTCAGCCCAAAAAACCTTTGTTTTTACTACTGGGCTCAACCCAAATCATTTGACTTGAATTCGGTTTTGGTCCAGAAAATTGTACAAATGTATTCCTTGATTTAAAACATGATCCGGTTTAAAGAGAAATGTCATAACATTTGTGGTCTTAAAAATCCCTTTGTCCTTCTATTTTAACTTGTATTAGTTATCCATTTAACTTGAGAAATTGTTATGCTAAATCCGATTTTTTTTTTAAAATTGTTTGGGGGCTTAAGGTCAACTAAACGGCATAAGCACTGTTGTCCTGATACGACTAGTTCAAACCATAAATATTCCAATACTATATATGAGTTTTTCCAAGCATTACAAATACAATATTTTTTAAAAATGAGAAAAGATAATAAAAGAACGAAGGCAGGTTAGGGGTGTACCAAGCTCCCTAGTTGGCCATTTTCACCCATGGCTGGATCTTCAGCGTATGTTTATAATACTAGCTTCCCTTCTTCGTCTTGGACCCTTTATGTGAAAGAATTGCCTTTTGGTCCTTGGCCCCGGACTCGGCCTAGGTGGCCATGCAGTGAAGAAGAGGAAAGAGAAAAGGAACCCGGTTAGAAAATATACTACTGATCTTACCAAAAATATACGCATACACAATATGTAAAATGATGAATATATACGCATACAAAACTATGGGGGCTTATAGGGCCTAGAAGCATAAGTTCGATATTTAAGAAAGGGCCATATTCGGCTCCTGTTCCCCTATCTATTTTTAGCTAAGTGTAAACATGGCCAGCTATTAAACTTAGAATGGGCCAGGCCCAATCACCTACTTAATCGAGAATTATTATAAGTATTGAAGCTTAAATGGGTTGTCTACTCCCTTTTCCATTTGATATACACTTCGAGGCCCATATACACATATACATGATATACCTGAGGATATACCATATAGGTATATACACTCTCATCATCATTGTTCCTTTTATCAATACCTATGTATATCACCATGTATATTCCTTTTTGAATTTAGACTAAGTCTTAAATCTGCTCTTAGTTATTAACCTCCTAGTCATCTTTCGATCTCTAAATAAGGATATCAATCCTAAACTAAGGCAAACTTAAGTTCAACTAATCGAGCTAAACATTAGGTGAGTCATTCATACAAATTTAATACAAGACTCAAGTCTCTAGAAATTTTTAGAGCAAACATAGAGAAGTCAAATTAGATATATTGCTGCTCATGATTCTGAGCAGGGTCAAGTAAAGAGAACACATTCACTCAATGAATCAAGCACAAACAAAGGGACCATAGGGGAGGGAAAGTTCACATTATCCATAACAAAAAAAAAAAAAAAGAATACAAGGATATGAAGCAATCAGTTTAGGTGAGAAAAAATGGCACAAGAAGGATAGGGTTGCAATAGGTTCAAATTACCACAAGTCACCCAGAAATGACCGTTTACTTCAGTCCTTTTAACAGTAACAAGAGGATGTAAAAGAGGAGGGTACAATAATCATATGACTTGCCACTTAGGTAATATGGAAAGAAAAGCCATGTTTCTACAAGATCTTCACATAAAAAGAATGACACAAGGACTCAATAAAACTAAATAATTTTACTTGTTTTAGTGTTCCCTTCCAGACACAACCTCATTATCAGTATCTTACCTTAACCTATACTCTTTGTTTTCAAAATTCAATCAAACTACTTATATATAAACTCTCAACTTATTTTAAACAATGTTATTTGGACCAGACGGTCCCAAGAATTCAAACAGCTTTAGCATTTCGTATCATAAAGGGACTTAGACCTCAAAGCTTTTACCAAATCCCTTTTTAAGAGTCAGCAGCCTGAAGTGAGAAATCTCTTCCTTCATTTTTAACAACTTGTCTTGACAGATTCATTTTAAATCCCTTTCTTCTTTTGGTTGAGTGTGGATAATGTGAACATACACCCCATAGGCATGTAGGGCATACCATGACACCCCTTATCTGGAAGGAAATGCTATGATCCAAGTTATACTTGGTTCATGCTTAATCCTCTCTTTAAGGCCTCTTTAAAAGGTTCCCACATGTCAAGTGGTTTGCAATTCACTTATACACACTTAAACTTACCCAAATGCCATCTCTACGCCAAGTCCGTATAATCATTCTAACTTAATTTATAAAGGTACTGCTGATTAATCATGATCACAGATAACCATAAGCTAACACAATATTATCAAGATTCCACCTTAGCTAAGCATACTTACATCAATAACACTCTTACACCAACAAATCATCACTCAAATTAAACAAAGAAGACTGCAAGAAAGTAATCACAAGATAACCTCAACTAAGCATAATTCATATCAGTACTACTCCTAAACTAAGCATATCATCACTAACAATCAAACTAAGCAGAGAAAAACAAGTTAATCTCAACTAGCATAACTCATATTAGCAATGTTCCCAAACTAAACAGATCACTAATACTCAAACTAAACAAAGAAGATTATAAACAAGATAAACGGCTACCTTTTTGATGTGCAGCCACGAACAAGATTGAATTTGGAGCCTTAGTGCTTCCAATCCAAGAACTCAACCACATAAACAGAAAAGAAATAAATTTTAGAACTAAGAAAGGACTTCACTTTTAAAGCTAAGTCTAAAATTTTACTAATAGCTTAAATTTCGAGTTAAATGCTCAAGATTCAAGCTTTGTGGATTCTGAAACTATTGAAAACCCCTAAAACTACGATGTGGGACTTGTAGTATTTTTAGATGCAAAACACTTAATTCATGAAATTTACGGCTAGGATTTAAAGAAAACACACACATACGATCGGATTTGACCTATTCTAGGTCGATCCGACCCAAACCTTTGTGAACCAATAAAAATCAGTCTTTAAACTTCAAAATAGGACGACAATCAACAAAAATATACAATGTTTGACTTTATTATTAACACAAAATGCGAAAAGAGAGTGTGTGTTACCATTTCTGATGCTTCAATTGTTGTGTTTGGTGAAATGGAGCGGAGAAAATGGAGATAGCAATTAATGCTACCCAAAACAGACGTACAAAAGCTGAGAGAGGACTGTACAATCTGCGCGTTGCCATTTTTGGCATGAGAGAGACAAGGCGGAGCTAGGTTTGCACAAAAAAGGAAGGGAGAGAGGAGAGAGAGCATAGAGGGAGTTTGGTGTGGAGTAAAAATGAAAAGAGAAGGAGGGGTTTTGCCCCCTTAAGCTGAGCCGTGTTTGTTGGGCCGGGTTGGTCCACTTTATCGGACTGGGCTCGGTCCAAAATCTTAAAAAAGAAGAAAGGACTGTATATATATATATATATTCAGTGTATACACGCGTATAAAGGGTAAAATGGGTAAAGTTAAAAATATCGATTATTGACCATAATATTATAATTAGGATATAATTAATCTATTAATTAATTTAAAATGTGGCTAATTATGCCAATGGGCTTAGCTTTGCAGATATGACCTTAATTGATTTCTATCTAATTGATTATTTCAATCATGGCCATATTTGGCCTAATTAGCCAATTTAAATTTAATAATGACCTTAATTGATTTAAGCCAATAAATTTGGTTATTTTAATTAAGGCCATAATCAAATCAATTAAACCATTAAAAGGCTAGTTTTGCCAAAATGACCCCAATTGCCTTAAATTATGAATTGGTTATTTCAATTGTTTCCATAACATAAACAATTAAAAGTCAATTTGTAATAATGAACACAATTGACTAATCAACCAATTATCATAATTAAACACTAGAAATAAATATGATTAATTCTAACAAATTATGCCAATGCATATTAAATATACAGAATTAAGGATTGAGAGACAAAATGGTAAATTATTTTAATTAATCAAATTCCTTGGATTAAAGGGAATAAAATATTTGCTAATTTGATTTTTGACAATTTAAAAAATCAAATAAACAATTATTTAAAATTGCTTTTCTTTTTGGTTAAATCTAGCAAATAACTCATATTTATTGTAACGTGCCAATTAATTCCAAAATGATCTATAATATTATAGAAATTATTTTACTAGATAAGAATAGTAGAATATTGACCTAAATAATTTTGTAAAATCATTTTGGCCTCTAAAAATGCATGGTTCACTCCGTTTATCATCCAAGGACCCTGAGTAATTAAAATAAATTATGGAAGTTCAAAAATTAGGTGTCAACATGACTCATGCGATTGCAAAGAACCCATTAGTTCATCAAATGAAAACACAAATAAGTCTTTTGATTCCTGGAGTTTTCAAAATCTGCCAAGCCTCTCTTGAGGTAGCAGTTGCTGCAATTCTTGAGAAAATTGTCTCATGAACTGCTTGTTGAATAAAGAACAAAGCTTTGGCGTCCTTTTTTCTGGTTTCTTTTAATCTCCTCTCTTCCTCTGGATCTTCTATATCAACGAACCCATCTTCGACTAAGTCCCACAATTCTTGAGACCTAAACAAGGTCTTCATCCTGATAGTCCAAAACTCATACTTCTAGCCATTGAAGATGGGTATGAGCGGTTGTGAAGAAGAGGACACACCATTTGCTGCCATAATTTTTTATTTTTTTAGGTATTTCACTCCCTCACGTGTTTCTTAATCTCTCTATTGCCCAGTCAAAGACCAAACGCAAGCTCTGATGCCACAATGTAAGAAAAAGAATATTCTTTAAATAGAAAACTTAAGAGTTACGCAAGGAAGATGAAAAAAATTCTTTGTAGAACAGCGTACTTTAATAACTGGAAGAGTCTGCCTTTTATAGGCGTACAAACTCACAAAGATAAAGCCTATCCAAAAGACTCCCACTTGACTACGACTACAAAAACACCAAAAAAGTAGAAACAACATCAGAAAAAAATAGCAACTTAACAAAGACTCTTTCAACTCTAGTAAAAGACTTATTCAACAACCAGTAAATAAATTATCCTAGGCAGTAAGCTTAAAAAACTAGACTTTTGAATCAATTCCCAACAAGAAGCAATATAGGCTGAATTTTTTTGACGGTTTGGAGAAATAGTAAAAAGAAAATCAAAACATGCGCAATGCGTTTCGTGAACTGCAGTGTTTTTTTTTTGTTGGTTAATACAGGATTATATTATAAATACTAGAGTTACATCGGTAGTAGTAGTAGTAGTGTCACGACCCAATCTATACACGCATGTATAACATAGAATTAAGAGATGTAGTGCAATGCAAAATATGATGGAGTGCATGCAATGCACCGGCCAATTACACGCTGTACACACATGCTCGCTGGTGTCATTGCCCAGAAGTCATGACTTTTAGGGGACTCATAGTGTACATATACCACTCGTTCCAGATTCACTCCTCGGATCCGAGCACAACCCTCCGCTCCGGAACGAACCTCGAACAAGGATCCAACTCATATATATTTAATTCACGTATTCAACTTAACGGCCACAAGGCCAAACAACACAATGCCCACACTCGTACCTTGCTTGCTACCCGTATTTCCTCATAAACCATGCAATGCAATGCACGATGCGATATGTCAAAACAATCATCATTCCTGCCCTTGATGGGCGTAATGCCAATCCCACTCAATATAATTCTTTCAATACAAACCTCTTATTTTCAAGGAAAAACAACCCTAGGAATATTCCGCACAATTGGGTATAAAGACTAAAATCACCCCCTCCTAGGGTTGCATAAAGTAAATATGGAGTTACCCTAAGTGATAACAACACTTTCTATTAATAATAACTCATTATTACCCTAGTCATCATTTACACAATAAATTAGTCATATTAAAAAGTATGTCCATCCAAACTCCATGTTCGAAGACCTAATCATGCAGTCTCCCGTCAACTCTAAAGTATATACGATTCGCTAATCAAAGTCGAACTCAAGTAAACCATAACCTACCTTTTTGACGACAACTATTCGAATCTCCAAGAATTGCTCGTCTTCTTAGACTTCATCCGAATCCATGAGCGATAATATTCGTAGGGAATGGTGGGGAGGAAATTAGGAAGGTTTCTTTTTTCTTGCTGTCAAGGGTTTTTCTTTTATATGAAACCCTAGGAGCAGCCCTTGAGAGTCTTTTGTTGAAAAAGGAGAGAAAAATAGACTAAGCAACCAAAGTCGGGCCCTACGCCTGCGTGGACATTGCGGCGGTTGCTACTGGCCGCTACGGCCAATGGTACCGCTATGATCCCGGCCCAGCGGCCGCATTAGTGGCCCCGTCTTTCTGGCCCGAAACTTCTAATTCTTTTCGAAATTGATTTTTTTCACTTTTAATCCTTAAATCACATTATAGAGCTTATTATTTACGACCCTAGACCTAGATTGGGCACGGCTTCGCGGAATATTAAATAACGACCTGGCGGGTCGTTACACCAGATACCAATTAAACTACCGTTCATCCCCGAACGGGGTGGGGTGAGGTAAGGGTCACCACCCTGTCTCTCATGGTGTATGACCCAGAGAGGTGACCCTTACCTCACCCCACCCCGTTCGGGAACGAACGGTAGTTTAATTGGTATCGGGTGTAACGACCTGCCCGATCGTTATTTAATATTCCGCGAACTCGTACCCAATCTAGGTCTAGGGATGTAAATAATAAGCTCTATGATGTGATTAAGGGTTAAAAGTGGGAAAAATCAATTTCGGAAAGAATTAGAAACTTCAGGCCAGGAAAAGACACGGACCGCTATAGCGGTCAGTGGACCGCCATCGCGGTACCGCTGCAGCGGCGTAGCGACCGCCACAGCGGTCCACGCGGGGCAGTAGCCCGATTTTGGTTACTTACTCTATTTTTCTCTCATTTTTCAACAAAAGACTCTCAACGGCCGCTCCTAGGTTTCCATATGAAAGAAAAATCCTTGACACCAAGAAAAAGAAACCTTCCTAATTTCCTCTCCACCATTCCCTACGAATATTATCGCTCATGGATTCAGATGAGTAATTCTTGGAGATTCGAATAGCTGTTCGTCAAAAAGATAGGTTATGGTTTACTTGAGTTAGACTTTGATTAGCGAATCGTATATACTTTTAGAGTTGATGGGAGACTGCATGATTAGGTCTTCGAACATGGAGTTTGGATGGACATAATTTTTAATATGACTAATTTATTGTGTAAATTATGGCTAGGGTAATAATGAGTTATTATTAATAGAAAGTGTTGTTATCACTCAGGGGTACTCCGTGTTTACTTTATGCAACCCTAGGAGGGGGTGATTTCCGTCTTTATACCCAATTGTGTGGAATATTCTTAGGGTTGTTTTTCCTTGAAAACAAAAGGTTTGTATTGAAAGAATTATATTGAGTGGGATTGGCATTACGCCCATCAAGGGCAGGAATTATGATTGTTTTGACATATCGCATCGTGCATTGCATTGCATGGTTTATGAGGAAATACAGATAGCAGGCAAGGCTGAGTGTGGGCATTGTGTTGTCTGGCCTTGTGGCCGTTGAGTTGAATACGTGAATTATATATATATATATATATATATGAGTTGGATCCGCGTCCAAGGTTCGTTCTGGAGCGGAGGGTTGTGCTCGGGTCCGAGGAGTGAATCTGGAACGAGTGGTACATGGACACCGTGGGTCCCCTGCAGGTCATGACTTCTAGGCAATGACACCAGTGAGCATGTGTGTGCAACGTGTAATTGTCAGTGCATTGCATGCACTCCATCATATTTTCCATTGCACTACATCTCTTAATTCTATGTTATACATTCTTGTACTACTGTCGTTAATATTGCTTATTCATTCTTATTTAGAGTTGAGAGTCTGGGTGGAGAGGGGGTTAGCACAAGATAAGGGTAGTGTTGGATGTCCGATAGTGATTTATTTTTCTATATACATCGTATTATAGTAAGTAATGTGAGTAGGTGAACTTTACTGAGAAAAAGGGGTAGAGGTTAAAGTATATGATGAGCGTGGAGATGAGAGTACTAGGTTGGATGAAAGGAAGGGAATGGTTGCGATTTAGTAGAATGCTCGTACACTTTGGAAATAAAAGAAGCGAATTTCGAGAGTGAAAAGGTAAGGGGTGATATTGTAATAGACTTTATTTAGAATCTGAAGTTTCATTGACTTATCTGCTTATCTTAGTGACTTTATATTGTGTTATGTGAACTAATCTTAGTCGACCTATGATGCTTACCAGTACATGTGGTGTACTGACACTACTCTTGCTATGCCCTTTCTCGGTGTAGATGTGTTGCAGGTATTAGCTGAAGTTTCGCCATGTGGATTTATCGGACATTCTCCTACAGCCACGCCTATCTTACTCCTGGCGGAGGCTGTGTCATTTATTGTGTCTTCTTGTATTTAGAAGCTCTTGTACCTAACTAGACTAGATCTCGGGGATTTTTTTTCAGTTTTATTGTATTTTTAAAACAGACGTTGTACAAAGTTTTTCCGTTAATTTTGTGATTTATAAGGGATTGTTGTCGCAACGGTTTAATGTTGGGTTTAGTTGGTAAGGGTTCGCCTACTAGGTTAGTCATATGGTAGGTGCCCGCACGACTCGTGGGCTGGGTCGTGACAGGTAGGCAGTGCATCAGTACTGCATGCAAGAACATTAAGCTTAGCATACTTCACTAGGCTATTACACATAAATAGAGATATTAGTCAACTAGTTGCCATTCCTAATATATCTGCTTCTATCATAGAGCTAACTGCTTCATTAGAAAGTTGCACGAAAGTAGACTGCGAAGAGAGTTGCTGCTTCGATGCTTGTGTTGCTAAAATGTCTGCGACTTTGTTGCTTTGTCCGAAGCTATGCCGGACCACTGGATTCCCCAACTTCTTCAATAGGGACCTGCATAAGAGAAGAGTATTAGTATGGATAGGGTGGTCATGTTATAGGAGATGCAGTACTTCTATGGAATCTGTTTCCACAATAAGGTTTGTGAGGTGGTGGTTATAAGTAATTTGCAGCCCATGTTTGGTCACATGCTTCTAATCTCTTAGAAAAGCCAAGTATCCAGTCCCCTTTGTCATCTCGAGCAACTCCTCCTATACCGCCATAAATGTTGTCTTGTCTTTAGTGTGAGCACCATCCATATTCAGTTTATAGTAACCTTGGGGTGGAAAATTCCACTTGACAAGGACTTGTTTATGAGAGGTTAAGTGGTAGCTTGTTTGTATTCCTTGGCTCTATTGACCACTAGATCTTTAGATACAAAAATGTTAGTATTATTGAACATATTGTGGTTGCGATTTAACCAAAGATTCCAGAGTCGAATAGGCCGGGTAAAGTTCAGTCCATTCAAGGTTGACATTTGGAATGGAATGTGGGCACTAGTTTCTGATCCATGACCACATATGGTACAATTAAACTCAACATTCATGCCTATATGGTTTAGATAGGAATTTGAGGTAGCCTATCATGTGAACATTGCTACAAGAAGAATTTCATTTTTGACATAGTGAGTAGCTTTTAGATCCAGGTGAAAGGCGTAAGAGGGGTAGTGCTCTGAAGAGGATAAAATAGTTTAGATTTGGAGCATTTTCTTTTTTAATAGCCTATGATATGGCAATTCCACATATTGCGTATGAGCTAAATCATAGGATAAACTGATCAACAATATTCAATATTGTTTGACCAAAAGAAACTAAGTAATACAATGCTATGTAATATCTATCTTAAACTATATATTTCTTGGATGTTTCTGAAATATTTTTCAGGTAAACTCTTAATTTCGTCTAAATTTTACGTTATTTTTATTTTATTCTTTTGTATTAAAATTATACCACGAGATAATCAATATTTCACTTTTAGTATGCCAAAAGCTGAGGAAAGCCAGAGAAAAAAGAGAAGATCAAAATGGAGATAATCAGCAAAATGAGGCAGATAAAGTCTCTTGCAAAGCATGGGATGAATCTTCCTTAGGCAAAAATGTACAAAAGGACAGTAATACTCAAATTCAGGAAAAGGTGGATAAGGAACATGGCAAGACTATCCATACCATTCAGGAAAGTCCTGCAAAGAACAGTGGTGAGAAAATGCATGAAAAGGAGGGGGAGAAACAAGGAAAATCCATTAACCCTGATAATTTACCTAGCAATGTTGACAGTTCAGTAAAGAGCACATTGGATCCAGTAAGTATAACTATTGATGAGCTTTCAAAAGTAGAAGGCGGGGAGATTCAAGAAATAGAAGCAGCTCTGAGGAATAAAGGCAATGATTCTCCTATGAGGTGCCCAGATCAACATTTGATATCCAGCAATTGTGATATCAAAGAGAAGGACAAAACACCAGAACCAAAATCAGGTGAAATTGCTCAAAAATCTGTTGAGAATGAAGTGGAAGCTGTGAAGACTCAAGGGGAACTAATGGAAGGGGATACTTTGGCAACAGAAACTCATGATATTTATTCCTCAAAAGGTTGATGTGCAGATGGATCTCATGGATCGTAGTATTCAAGAGATTTCAAAATCAGCAGACTTATCACCAAAACAAACAAACAAAAATAATCAAAGGAAGTAACAATAAGGCAAAAGATACAAATAACACAAAGGATTCTCTGCCTCCCACCAGAGAATTATCAAAGAGGATTACAGCCTAAAAAAAACTACTCAAATATGATGAATAAGCTACTACTATGGAATATTAGGTCAGTCAATTCTTAAGAAGCTTTTGAGAGATTGATTAATCTAAATAGGAGGTATCATTACTGCTTAATTGGTCTGATGGTATCTTTTCAAGATCCACATAACACAGAAATATACAAGAGAAGATTGGGACATGAAAATGCATATGCAAACTATTCAGGGAAGATTTGGATATGTATGACACATGAAGGACAAGGCACAATTGTGGAGGATGATAGACAACACCTTACTTTGAGAATCAAACATCAAGACCTAGATGGTGAGATTCTGGTAACAATAGTATATGCATCATGTGATGCCAATGAAAGAAGAAGTTTGTGGGAATCTTTAAGGAATATTGCTACTGCTAATGATATTCCATGGCTAGTAGGAGGAGATTTCAATGTAATCTTATCAGAAGAGGAAAAATTGGGAGGGCTTCCAATTCTCTTTCAGGAAATAGAAGATTTTGCTCAGTGTCTAAACGCTTGTGGCTTAACTGATATAGGTTTTTCTGGAAGTACTTTTACTTGGTGGAATGGAAGAGCTGAGGAGGTATGCATTTTCAAAAGATTAGATAGGATGGTTTGAAATCAGAAACTGAATGACTTGATGCCCAATATGTCTGTAGGCCATTTGATTAAGAAGGGATCATATCATTCTCATATGGTGTTGACTTACTCTATGAATGCTACTCAAATCATCAAACCATTCAAATTTCTAAATTTTTAGGTACAACATCCAGAATTTTCAGAATTGGTAAAACAACACTGGAAAGTTGATTTTAATGGCAATCCTTTTTATGTGTTTCATCATAAGCATAAGAAGGTGAAGAAAGCATTAGAACATTGGAGCAGATCTACCTATGGAGATATCTTTCAACAGAGAGAGACTCTAGAGGAAGTTGTCCTAGCACATGAGAATCAATTTGAAGCAAATCCAACACAAAAGAATAGGGAGAGTCTACAAAGAGTTCAGGCAGATCTCAACAGATATTTACATATTGAATAGGAATATTGGAGACAAAAATCTGGTATGAATGGTTCCAAGATGGTGAAAGACACTACAAGAAAAAATATATTTGGCAACAATTTTTTTTTTTTGTTGCCATAGATTGATTATTGTTGCAAAAAGTACTTTTGGCAACCAAAAAAAAATTGTTGCATGAACTTTTCCCAATGGCTATTATTGCAACAACTTTTTTTTTGTTGCCAAAAGTATTTTTTGCAACAATAATCAATACTATGGCAACAAAATTAAATTCTTGGGCAACAAAAAAAGTTCATTTGCCAACATGTTTCAAGTACTTCAAATGGACCATCTCCTCTAGGCATCAACTTGGTCTTTCTTTTGTTGGGAAACCTTTTTTTCCGGAAATGTACCCAAACCCAATCACCCGGTTCAAGCACAACTCTTTTGCGGTTTGCTCTCTTGGCCATTTCTTGGTTCTTCTTCTCAAGGTGAAGCCTCACCTTCTTATGCAACTTCTTCATGGCCTCGGCTCGTTTGTTGCCATCTAAACTAAACACAACATCTTGAGACAAAAGGGTTAGATCTAAATGGGTTAGGGGGTTAAAACCATAAACCACTTCAAAAGGTGACATGCCAATAGTGCTATGAATGTATCCATTGTAAGCAAATTCAACCAAAGGCCATTGATCTTCCCAAGATGCTAGTTTCCCTTTAACCATGGCCCTAACCATAGAACTCAAGGTCCTATTGACAACTTCGGTTTGGCCATCGTTTGTGGGTGACAAAAGGTAGAAAACAACAATTTAGTACCAAGTCGTCCCCACAATTCTTTCCAAAAGTGGCTAAGGAATTTGGGATCCCCATCGCTCACTATGGTTTTGGGAATACCATGCAGCTTTACCACATGCTCAGCAAATAAAGATGCAACATGAGGAGCATCATCAACTTTATAACAGTCAATGAAATGAGCCATTTTAGAAAATCGATCAATAACGACAAAGATGCTATCTTTACCCCTTTTGGTTCTAGGCAAACCCAACACAAAATTCATCAAAATATCAACCCAAGGTTGTAGAGGGGTGGAGAGAGGGGTCTACAAACCATGGGGAAGGAGTCTAGACTTGGCACCACGACACTTAATGCATTGGCCACAAATTTTAGCGACATCCCTCCGGATATGAGGCCAATAAAATTGCTCCTCAAGAATTCCCAAAGTCTTATCAATCCCAAAATGTCCCATCAATCCCCCATTGTGTGCCTCCCTAAAAAATAATTCCCTCCAAGAGCTCATGGGCACGCACAAACGTTTGTTTTTTAACAAGAAACCATCAAACTTAGAATAGGGATTGGAAGACCTATCCCTAATCCACCTCTCCCTTTCCCATTCTTCGCAATCTAGAAAGATTTTGGCAAGGACGGGGTCCTCAGGATACAATATCTTCAAGCTTTCAAAACCCATCAATTTGGAAGACAAGGTATTAATCAAAACATGTTTCCTTGTGAGGGCATCCGCCACTATAATATCCTTTCTCTTTTTGTATTGGATTACATAAGGGAACAAGCAATTCAACCCATTTAGCATGCCTTTTGTTCAACTTTCCTTGGGCCTTAATATGCTTTAAGGACTCATGGTCGGTCCTAATCACAAACTCTTTAGGCCACAAGTAGTGTTGCCAATTACCCAAAGCTCTAATCAAAGCATACAATTCAAGATCATAGGTGGAGTAATTCAATGTCGCACCCTTAAGCTTTTCACTAAAATAGGCAATGGGTTTTTGGTCTTGCATCAAAACGGCACCAATACCTACTTTACTAGCATCACATTCAATTTCAAAGATTTTCTCAAAATCGGGTAATTGCAACAACGGTGCGGGGCTAAGCATTTGTTTTAGAGTTTCAAAAGCCTTTGCTTGTTCCACACCCCAAGAAAAAGGTTTATCCTTTCGGATTACCTCAGTCAAAGGAGCGGCTATAGTACTAAACCCCTTAACAAACCGCCTATAAAAACTAGCCAATCCATAAAAACTTCTAATATCACCAATGAATTTAGGAGTTGCCCAATTATTAATAGCGTATATTTTGGATTCATCAACCTCAACGCCCCTTGAACTCATAACAAAACCCAAGAAAATAACTTCATCAACACAAAAAGAGCATTTAGCAACATTAGCATAAAGTCTTGTCTAAGCACTTCAAACACACATTTCAAAATATCATCAAAGTAAACAATCACGAATTTACTAATAAAAAGTTTCATCACATAATTCATCAAATGCATGAAAGTACTAGGAGTGTTAGTGAGACCAAAAGGCATCACCAACCATTCATATAGACCAAATTTGGTCTTGAATGCGGTTTTCCACTCGTCTCCGGGTTTCATCCGGATTTGATGATACCCACTCCTAAGATCTACCTTAGAGAATATGCATGAACCATTCAACTCATCAAGCATGTTATCAAGACGAGGTATGGGATGATGATACTTTACCGTTATCTTGTTGATGGTTCAACAATCAACACACATGTGCCATGATCCATCTTTCTTTGGCACCAAGATCACGGGCACGGCACATGGACTCATACTTTCTCGTACAACTCCCTTTTCAAAGAGCTCATCCACTTGCCTTTGAAGCTCCTTAGTGTCATCCGGGTTGGCTCTATAAGCTGGTTTGTTTGGCAATTGAGAATCCTAGACAAAATCAATTTGATGTTCAATTTCCCTCAAGGGTGGTAAACCTTTCGGGAGTTCCGTTGGGATCACATCATCAAAATCCTGCAAAAGAGAAGAGATAGAACTAGGAAAAGAATGGGTCAGTTCATTAGTGTGCAATGCATAATCCCTATGCATGAGGAGAATCATCGGTTGACGTTCCTCCAATTCTTCCCTAATCTCCCCAAAATTTGCCAGGAGGGACACCTTGGCCTTTCCCCTTGACTCCCTTGCCTTCGCACTTCGTTCTTGAGAACCACTCTCTTCAATATTCTCTTGTACTACTATGTTTGATTGCAAGGCTCCCTTGCCCTTCTCCTTCAACTCCCTCATTTTGTGATAGACCTCACCAACTTGAAGAGGAGACATTGGGCACATCACATGTTTGATACCATTGTGGACAAGTGTCTATCGATTGGTTCTACCATCATGCTTGATGGACCTATCATATTGTCAAGGTCGCCCAAGTAGAAGGTGAAAATCTTGCATGGGAACTACGACATATAGGATCTCATCTTGATACTTTCCCAACTTTGAATTTGATAATAGCTTGTCGAACCACCTTCATTTCTCCACATTTATTGAGCCATTGAAGTTTGTAAGGATGCTCATGACGGGTGGTGGAGAGTTTCAAGAAATCAACTAGAGTCGTACTTGCAACATTCACACAACTCCCACTATCAATGATCATGATACACACATTTTGATTGATGATACACTTGGAATGAAAAAGGTTCTCCCGTTGACTAGGATCATCCATGGCTTTGCTTATCATTGTCCACCGGACCACATAGTTTGGAATAGTGACCTCTTCTTCTTGAGGCTTAGCCATACATGTCAATATCCTCTTAGATAAGTAAAGTGGTACAATGCCCTCATCATCATCTCCCTCCATATCCCCTTCATCACTACCAAGTTGTTTATTCTCACGAGAACCCTCGTCATCTCCTTTCTAACATTCTTTCTCATCCTCACTACAAGTGTCTCTCAAAATAAAGGCTCTACGATGAGGGCATTCACTTCTCTATGACCGAAGCCATGACATTTAAAACATTGGATAGAAGTTCTCGTACCTCCTTTTTTTGGAACAAACTTTGGAGGTTATTTGTCAACTAGCTTCTCAACTTGAGCATTCTTCACAAAGGGCTTCTTGGTATCTTGCATGGGGCCCTTATTCTTTTGCTAATTTGATGAGGAAGCTCCTCGTTCTTTGTTATTGTTCCATGAAATCACATAGCCCCTTGACTTATTGATTTTGTCTTCCTTAAGACCCTCATCTATCTCAATAGTCGCTTGAAGGGTTTCTTCAATACTCCCATAGTTGTGGAGTCTCATTTGGGAGACAATGTCCCCATTTAACCCAACTCGAAATTGAGTCATAGCATTCAAATCATCCTCTTCAAAGTCGATTCGTATCTTTACAATTTGGAACTCATGATAGTATTCTTCCACACTCATTTTGTGTTGACTTAAGGTATACACCTTCTTGAGTTGTTCTTGCTTGTAGCGTTCGGTGATATACTTACGCCGCATGGCGTCCTTCAATTCACCATAAGTAGGTGTGGGAGGAAGTCCAACTATTCTTCTTTCCTTCACTTGAGTTTCCCACCATGTAGATGCGTATCTTTCGAATGGCGCAATGGCGTAAGACGCTTTCTTCACCTCAGACATGTCGTTCGTCAAGAAGATTATATCAAAATGCATCACCCAATCAAGAAACGTATCGGGATCACTTCCTTCTTTGAAGGTCGGGAGAGTAGCTTTAATGGCATTGAGCCTCGTGTCTCGCCCTCCTCCATAACCATGGTCCCCATTCAAATCTCCATCGTCATCATAATCTCGATGGTCATGACATTGGTACCCTTCACGATCTTGGCACCCTCCTTGCCTACCCATGTGAGGGTTAGGACCATGCCTTCCACCCCTTCCTCGATAACCTCCTTGTGCTTGCCCTCGTTGCCTCCAACCTTAGTCACCATAACGTTCGTGCTCAAGTATAGCTTCTTCTATTTCATCCTCATTTGGTTATGGGATGTTTGGACGGTCTTGGGGTGGCATTGGTGCATTTGGGTATGGATCATTTTGGGGGTGGGTCGTTTGGATGTGGGTCATATGGAGTTTGATCTTGTGGGGGTGAGTCGTTCCGTTGGCCTATAGGAATGTTGGTTGGTGGGGGTGAGAGTTGTGTTTTGAGGGGCGTTTTGGAGAGTGGGGTTATATAAATGATGAAAGGTGCCAGGTGACAATGTAAGTGAACTGCTGGCTCTACTTGTACCTCCTTGCTGTTGCACTCGGGGCGAATAGGATGCCTCCTTACTACCTCCTTCAATTGCTTCCACACCCTACTTCCCAAGTTTTCCATTCGACCATCCATCTACGTTGTCGTTCAAGGCTTTCAAGGCCCTTATTACTTCAACTAGTGTGAGTTCCCCAGTGAGAACTTGTGTTTCATCCTTCGTACCCATGGTACCTATTCAAGACACTCAACAAAACAAGAAAACACGTTAGATTAGTAAAATCAACTCTCAATCGCTCAATTTAATCTAGCGGACTTGAATCAAGAAGTTTCAACGAAATTAAAAAGAGGAAAGAACGAAGAAATTGGTACGAAAAGAATTACGGACTTAAGAACTAGTTAACAACCCAGTAAGGATCAATTACTAGTTGTTAAGTAGTTAGAAGAATCAAAGAAGTGAATTAGAAGTGAAAGGAATCGAATCGAGTTAAGAAGTGATCACCTGAAACTGTTGTTGATATTGAATTTTACGGCCACAGTATCAAAAAAATTACGGTCAGTAATTGTAATTACGGCCTGTCAAGTTCAATTACGACTTGAGGCAGAAAGTTCACGTGGGACCTTCAACTTTTACGATTGGGAAATTACGATTCGTAAAATTTGATCCCTTCAATTTCCAAAAACTTTAACTTTTACGCTCAGCCAAATACGGTCCGTAATTTGAATTACGGTCAGCAACGAATGATGTTGCCAAATTCCTGTGAGCTACTGTAGTCCCCTCAATTTCAAGATCCAATTTTACGACCCCAATTACGGTCCATAATTAACAATATTCCCAGCTTCAGTGATTTTTCGCCTGTACTTTGTTTAGCTCGGGAATTGTGCTGGATTTTCTGAATTTATGAACTTCTTGGGCTCACACAACCTTATTTTTGCTCTTTTAGGACTTGAAAACAATTTTTTCCAAAACTTGGGTGCAAGTTTGTGGATCAAACTTTCCTTTTGGGCCTTCTTCTTCGCTTGAATCTATGAAGATAGCTCAAGAACACATGAAGATTCAAAAATCTAGCTACCTTTAAATCAACTCGAAACACCCCCAAATTTTGGATTAGGCTCCTTATATCAAATAGAACAAAGCCAATGATTATCAACCTTCAATTTCACCAAATTTTCAACATCCACCAAATGTTCTTCAACTTTTTCAAAAGCTTCAACCCAACAATGGTAGATTCTCTAATATTCACTCTAATGACACGAAATTTGAAGATTTGAAACCCTAACGTACAAAGAAACAAGAATCTAATAACAAAACAAACACAAAAATTTTGGGAGTTTTGGTGGAAAATTTCAATTTTTTTAAAATTTTTTTATAGCAACAAACCCTAAGCTAGATTTGATAGAACAAATCTAATTCAAGCTTTGATACCAATTGATACAAGAACGGAAACGAAAACAACAATAGAATGCAAGAAACAATAATAGAATGCAAGAAATTAAAAAGATAGATAATTTGACACAACTTAAACTCAATTTAGCAATCAAAGTTATAGAAAACTAAGACATCTAAATTTAAGAATAAGAAGCAACCAAATTCTTAGGAAAACCAAGAGGGTTTAATTAACTTAATGACCTATCCTCTCACAAGGTTCACAATCAATAGCCAAAACAAGCTCTCACTCTCAAGAGTCTTACAATATCTAAATATCAATAATAATAATAATAATAATAATAATAATAATAATAATAATAATAATCAAAATAGTCTAAGTCTTCCAAATCAAAGAAACTACTATTTATACTAAAGCTCTAAAGAAGACAACTATATTATTACATTTCTACCCTTAATGAAGTAAAAGCCTTGTTTAGGTGTCTTCTTTGGCAAAGGAACTTGAAATTCCAAATCTTCAAGTAATAGCCACATTGTAAGCGTGGCCATCTTCAACGCTGTTTTCCAAACCGTCCTCCCGTGCTATCATGAACAGTTGGAATCCCCGGGAAGGCTCTAGAATGTATTCAAGTATGTTCCTCCTCATGAACAATGCTTGCATAGCTTGAAGTTCCCTAGCTTGGCTCCTTGGAAAAGGCCTTGATGTCACTAGGATTGTATCAACTGGTCACCACTGGAGGCTCTTTATCATGTCATTCTTGAGGCTGATAATGTGGAAGAAATTGACGTAAAGAGATTTGCCACTGAGGAGGGATGGAATACTTAACTACTGAGACAACATGTTCCTGAAGATTTTGTTCAACGCATTGTAAGTACCATACCTCCACAAAACAAAGATGCAGGTTTGGATAATGCATGGTGGACTCTAGAGAAAAATGGCAAGTTCTCTGTGAAGAGTGCTTGGAATTACATTAGACATAGGGGTGAGAAGGAGAAAATTTACAATCTAATGTGGATTAAAAAGCTACCATTCAAATTCTCATTCCTAATGGGAAGAGCATGGAAATTTAGGCTGCCTACAAATGATGTATTGAGGAGGAGAGGTGTAAATATGGCATCCAAATGCTACTGTTGTCCTGTACCCCAACAAGAGACATTTACACATATTTTTCTAACTTCTCTAGTGGCTGTGAGGCTATGGAGTATGTTTGCTCATTTTGCAGGATCACAAATTGGAGGACCAAATCTTGTGCAGATGATTATTAGCTGGTGGAAAGCACCTTGCAGACCAATCCTAAAACTAATTTTTTTTGCATTACTAGTTATGATCATGTGGACACTATGGAAAAGGAGAAATAATATCAAGCATGGGGGGGGGGGGGGGGGAATGGGCATTTTCGATGCACAACAACAACTGACTAGAAGTTTGGAACAGTTAATCAGAACATATTTTCCTAATCTTTAGTTGGAAAATACAAATGTATTAGCAAAGATCATATATTTGGAAAGATTCAAACCTAGATTGGATTATAAACTAGTTAGCTGGTCACTGATGTAACACTGATGGTGCTAGCAGAGAAAATTCAGGGAGATGCTCCTATGGTTTCTGTATAAGGAATCATCTAGGAGATCTAATATATGCATAGGCCGATGAGATTCATGAAACAGCTAATGCGGAAGCAGAGGCAATAACTATTAAAGAAGCTATTTACCATTGTGTGGCTATTGGACTGGAGCAGATAGTACTTGAAAGTTGAAACGGACTCGCAGGTGGTCAAAAATATACTTTAAGGAATTTGGGACACACCATGGCAACTTATCACAATAATTGAAGACACAAAGAAGTTCATGAATCATTGTAAGGTTCAAATTCTACATATCTTAAGGGAAGGGAATGCTCTTGCGGACTACTTTGCGAATCAGGCTTTTGAACACGCAGGGGCAGGGTTAGATCTACGTGTTGTCGAGGGTGTTCACCCGAACACCTTCGGTAAAAAATTACAGTGTATATATAGCGTAAATTTTTTGTGTTTATGTGCAAATATTAACTTTTGAATATCCTCAGCAAAAAATTACAGTTATATTTAGCTTCTTCTTTTTTCCGAACACTCTGAATTAAAATACTGAATTCGCCAGTGTACAGGGGTCATAGAATACAAGAGCTTTGCTGAAATCCCGTCACAAGGTAGAAAGCTTTCGAATTTGGCTAAATCCAGATGTCCATCTATTAGAATCAGACCCAAAAAATTCTCATATTATAAATCCAAATCTCGCACATTCGTTGTCAGGGGAGCTGGAAAGTTGTCATATACTCATCATCCCCAACAAATATCATCGCAGCTGGACAAGGAAGATCGAGGCAGATGAGATGCAATGGAGGAAGCTCGATTTAGGAAACAATACTGGGATTTCTGATTTGGGTTTATTTCTCACAATATTAAATATTCACATTCTGATGGACAAGGGATTATAAGAAAATACACTATGGGAATGGCAAATCAGACACAACAAGAGAGGGGACACAGCTCCAAAGATGAAGATAACAAGGCAAATACCAGATGAAAACACCAAAATCGGTACAAAAGGAAGCAGATGGCAACAGAACATGAAGGATAAAATGGGAAAAAAAAAACACGAAATATACACATACAATCCATGGAAATCGAAGACAAAGAACCATATCAAAAGTAGAATCGGAACATCAGAAGGAAGTTGTTGTCTACTGTTTCCAATTTGAGTTTTACCAACAAAACTTCCCAAGTAAGAAAGTGCAATTTATGAAGTACTAACTTCAGTAAGCTAAAAGATATTACAGTTAAACTAAAAATGGCTAATTGATGACAAGAAAGCCAATAAACTCCTCAAAAAGAAAAAGGAAAAAGTGTAGTTGGAGATTCATACGCATCATTTGGTTTTAATTTAAATATAAATATTGACTGAACTTTTGAGCTAATAACATACAAATTGATGCTTATCGCCTAACCAACCAAAAATTTGCAATTAGAGTAGTCGAATTTCTTCTTTCCATCATTTCCAGATGGTCTTCCCATTCTCTGTGAAAGAAAATGCTACTCATGTATGATTAATTTAGAAAAGCACATATTTGTAACTAAACTTAGGTGCCGTTTGGCCATAAATATAAAAAAAAAAATTCACTTTTTTTGAAATTTTTGACGTTGGAGTTGGAATTGAAGTTGTGTTTGGTCATAATTTTTGACATTGTAGTTTTTGGTGAAATGTAGTGTAAAAAAGTGAAATTTTTGAAAAACAAGTTTTTCTTATTTTTGGTATTCCGGAATACAACTCCGGAGTTGTATTTCGAATATTTATGACCAAACGCCTAAAAGTAAAAAAGTGAAAAAAAAATCCGAAAAAAAGTGAATAATTTTTATGGCCAAACGGCTACTTAGACTTTAAATATCAATAAGGGTTGTGGTGGAATCGTTAAGTTCCCTTCGACCTTATAAACATGAGGTCTGGGATTCGAGCCTCATGTATGAAAAAATTCTGCTAGGGAGTACTTTCCCCTTAGATGGGCCTTACACGACGCGAATTCAAATTACTCGGGGTCCTGATGCTGATATCGGACACCCGGTGAGAAACAACAAAACAAAGTTAGACTTCATATAAGAACCTTTTCAAAGCTTTCTTATAAGTCGTGTTATAAAGTGTAATTAAAAGGGCCATTTATGCGGTGTGCTCGGACGATAAAATAAATTACGTAAAAATATATATTTTTTAAAAAATATTACACTCTCTATCTATTTAGAAAGAAAAAAAATATCATTTACAAAATACCCAACAAGTGTGTATACTTTCAGGGTATACATTCACATGTTGTATTAAAATATATAATGGTGTCATTCAATTATTCTTATTGTTGTATATCTCCAAGATATACAGAATGTGAATCGTATATCTTGAAAGTATACAATATACATAATTGTTGCAATGTAATTTTTAAGGAGCGTATTTTGTAAATATATATGATGAGTAAATATGTTTTGGGAAAAATTAAGCTGAATGTCCATTTGGATATCTAGTTTGCCATTTTTAGGCCAACTACCCACTTCTTACCCATATGTACTTTTCAGCAATAATCGGTATTCACTGATTTTAGAATTTGTTGAGTTGTTCGTCGAGGGAGACAATTCATAATCAGAAGAATTCTCTTTTTGAGGCGGTGCGGATTTCACCGAAGAATCAGAGATAGTGGTCACGGCGGCACTGACGGTGAAGTGTGGGAAGGGACTTCGGAGTTGGGAGAAGGCGGAGAAGATTTCTGGACGGTGAATTTGGTTACTCCGATCAAGCATCAAGATGACAAAGAAGGCATTGAGCAAAAAGTCTTGTGTGTTGTTTTGCTGGATCTTACACAAATTTCGGTTTAGACTGACGAGTAAATGTTCGTCTAGGAGACTAACCAGAATACTTCAAGTCAAACACGAAGTGTATGTAACGCCCTAAAAGTTTGTGTTCTTTGCAATTGGAAGGGAAGAAAATCTTCATTGGGGGCTAGGAGGTATAGGACCAGCTGCAACTGACTTTGTTTTTATACAATATTTATACATTATATATCGTATATATAATGTATAATAGTGTATAAGGATGTATATATAAAGTTACAAAAGAAGGTTAGCAACTTATATGTAGTTATACATTATATATACATTATTTATACACTGCAAGTTGAGTTGGTTTTGTGTGTTTATACATGATTATACTAAGCATATACATTATATATACAGAGTCTATGTTTTGTTTATATATAGCTATACAAAACAGATACAGTATCTATACCACGATGATACACTTGACTATATCCGC
This sequence comes from Lycium ferocissimum, assembly GCF_029784015.1. Taxonomy (NCBI): domain Eukaryota; kingdom Viridiplantae; phylum Streptophyta; class Magnoliopsida; order Solanales; family Solanaceae; genus Lycium; species Lycium ferocissimum. Next base: position 54,065,126 of record NC_081348.1, on the reverse strand, counting down.
TGCAAACTAAATGTGTGGGCCGTATATATACATTATTTATACACCGATGATACAATGAGTTACATTAACTGCAAACTAGATGTATGGGTTGTATATATGAGTTATTTCCCCTATTTTTTTTCACACTACATAATCATAATAAGAAACCCATAAGAAGGACTACAGTTACCACATTGGGCCCATGCTAAGCACAGGCTTCACCTTACCTAATACTATATATACATGCCCATATTGTAATTAAGAATCTGTTGATGAACTTTTAATATATTTAGTGAAGCATTGAGGAATTAGATTGAATTTTTTTAGCATAAGCGTAACGGACATTGAAGAACGTTGGGCAAAAACTTATCTGCACCAGGTCTTTACACTAAGTCAATACATGCATTTCACGTCTTTAATTTTTTTTTTTTTTTTTTTTACTTAAACATGATTAATTAACGTACATTTTTACTTCATTAAATAATTTAACAATGAGAAGTTGCATCAAATGATCAATTTGATGTAAACGCCCAACGTGGATAAATTTTTACCGTAACATTATTGATTCGTTATTCAAATATTGTTGGTTTATTAATTTTGCCGCAAGGAGGCATGAATTGTAAAGTACCAGAACACTTTACACTAGTGTAATGTGTCTAATATATGAGGTAATCTACAACTCCTGCCTCATTGTCAAACTTAGCTCAGGAACTTTGAAACAGTAACTTATTCCCCGTGGTTAACACACACTACCTCATTGTGTCTAAGTTATGAGATATTCTACAACTCTCTACCTAATAGGCAAAACTTAGCTCAGGGACTATAAAGTCATTATTCTCCATGAGCAACACTTAATACTACCTCATTGTGGTTAACTTTGGAGATACTCTATAACTCTTCCTCATAAAAATAAATCAGGACAGCCACAATATTGTTATTCTAAACACTAAATCCTATATTATAAAAGCTAAACGTTAAAACTTAAACCACAAATACAGGATCCTAAACTTTTAGGTAATCTCTTAGACCTTTATCGCAATAAATAAAATATAAAAACGATTAAAAAAAAGATAGAGAACGTACATTAAGGCCTCATTTGTTTGCACTTAATGAAGGTCTGAATCTTAATCATTCAGATTCAGCCCATTAAGTGCATTTGTTTTTAAGGTCTGAATTTTAATTATTCGATTCGACCATTAAGTGCATTTGTTTTATTTCCTTATAAAACCTCTTAATGGATCTGAATAGGTCTGAACAAATCAGATCCATAAAAGAGTCTTATTCCATTCAGACTCATTAAATCATGCACGCTATTAACAAAATACGGCTTCTTTCTCTAGCAAAATATCCACGCCTCCCTCTCTGCTTCTTCAACCAAAATACTATTTTTTTTCCCCTCTTGAACTGGTAAGTTTTCATAATCTTTACAAGTATTTTTTCTAATATCTTTTATATTCACAATATTTTCGGATGTATTGATGTTTTTCAACCTGCTACTGGATGGAAAAGTTTATTTTATGAACTGGGGCAGTACTCATTAAGCCTTCCCTTCTTTCTCCCAATGCTGCAATTATTATTTACAGAATCCCCAATTTCTCCTTTGACATAATTGATTCTCTTTCCTTGGTTTTCGTATTTACATAGTCAGCTTTACTAGATTGTGAGGCTTCCCCATTTTTCATCTTTGTGTGGTCAGCTTTATTGAATTTTGTTGTGTTTAAGTCTACTCTAACTAGGTCTTTCTCTGAGGTAGGCCCATCTAACTCTTTCTCTAGCAAAACCATTCCTATTGCTCGTGGAAGGGTGATCTCCTTCCAGGGATGTTTTAGTTTTTTCAGGAGATTAGTACCGTGTTTGAATTATAATTTTTAGTCATAGTTGAGATTAGTACCATGATAGAAATTATAATTTTTCGTCATAGAAATTATAATTTGAGATTAGTACCGTGATAGAAATTACAATTTTTAGTCATAGTTGAGATTAGTACCGTGTTGAATTATAATTTTTTATTAGATCAATTTGTTTAGTCATTGTTGGTGTTTGGTTACTCCTTGTCAAAAACTTGATGTTTGGCTACTGGATGGAAAAGTTGATCTTATGAACTGAGCAATACATGAGACAACTGGTGTATGCTATCTTCTCCTTTATAAGACTCTATTATATTGTTAATTATTATTGAAGATCATTTGGAAAATATATGATAGTAAATTATGGTTGCGTCGTTCATTTGTTATATTTATTATTTTTCAATATTTCGGCTATGGAACAATCTAGTGAAAATTCAAGAGTGAGTTGGAAAGATATGGATGTAGTAAGACATTTTTAGAAAATTGTATTCAAGAAGTATCCTTAAATGGGAGACTTGGAAGTAGTTTGAAGCGGACTCATGGAACAAGGTTAAACTAGCTACGGAGACTTGTCATCGCTTTAGCGTTCCCCAAAAAGAAAATGAAGAATTATTATGATTATACGAAAGAAAAATATCAAGCTTGGTTATGTAACTAAAAAGATCGGCAATATTTATGATCCAACAACCAATACCTTTCGGATGTCTAATAGTGAGTGGGATGAGTACATAAAGGTTAGTCCATTATTTGATAATTTTTTCTTTATTTTGCTTTAAAGAAGAAGGTTTAATTAAAAGTATGATATCTTATATTTGAATATAGGCTCGTCCAAAAAAGCAAAGACGTTGAGGAATTCACCTACCCTTTTCCTCGGACACTCGTGCACAAAACTTTTTGAGGGTTCTACTGCAACAGGAATTCATGGTTGGAGTCCAAGTTGTACCTATCCTCGACCTGGTGTCTCTTCTGCGTCTACTCCTATAGATATTGATACGATTGATGGAGCTGAAGATCTATTTGGTGACAAAAATGATGAAGCTCCTAAAGATTCTCCATCCCAATCTTCATTTTCTGTTGAAAAGAAAGCTTCGGGAAAGAAGAGAAAACTCTCATCATCTCATTTGGAAATTGATGAGAAGATAGAGTACTGCATTGGAGTTATTGATTAAAAAAAGTAGTGGACACGAAGTCAAAGAATGTATGGACAAATTACAAGGACTTGGCCGAAAAGATCCATTATACGGACAACTATTGCTATAATTTGTGAGAGTGAGAGCTACAGGAAAGCATGGATGAAACTAGAGGATGACAAGTTAGAGAATTGGGTTAAGCTCTTGGGAAACAAAAGGGACTTCTTTAACTTTGCTAATTAGCTAAAATATGCATTAGGCGTTGATAATGTGAAACCTTCTTTATTATTTTTCTACTAGTATCTATTATGCTTATTGAACCTTTTCGGTATTATATGATGTTGGAACCATTTTGGTTAGTGATATATTTTTAAATGCCTTTTTTTGGGTTATGCTTGAGAATTATGGATAATTTGTCGTTATGTAACTTTTATGTTGACCAATATATAACATGTTATGCTTATTATCGTGTATTGTACATTTTCTAGGTTAAAATAGTTTAGACATGGACACTGAAGATCAGATATTATGGTTGATGAGCTTATATTGGTGTAGAAAACGTCTTAGACTCAAGAATGTTCAAAGAAATAAAGATTTAACATCATCTTTATCGGACGCAAGTTACACATTGGAATTATTATACGCTCTAGTCGACAATGCTTAGAGTTGATACGCATGTCTCGTGATGCATATGTGCGGTTGTGTCAAAATTTTAGACATAATGGATGGCTCACAGATAGTAAATATGTATCTGTAGAAGAAAAGATAGCAATATTTTTGTGGTTATCAAGAGGAGATTCCAACATTCTTCGCAAACGATTCACAAATATTTTCACGAGGTTCTTGAAGCGATGATGAAGTTTGCAAAAGAGATGATATCATCTACAACATCCGATCCAAATCTAGATATTCCGGTGCTCATAAAAGGCTACGTAAAATTTTTAAGGTACTTTTGTTATACTACTATTGTATAATTTTATACAAACATTTCTCATAATTTTTAATATATATATATATATATATATATATTATTTGTAGGGAGCAATCGGTGCACTTGATGGGACATTAGTACATGCCATTGTTCCCGCTAATCAACAAATTGTTTACAGAGGAAGAGGAAAGGGTAAATGTTATCAGAATGTATTAGGTATATGTGATTTTAACATGGTCTTCACTTATGTTTATGCTGGATGGGAAGGAGTAGCGCGTGATGCACGAGTTCTTACAGAGATTGTATCTAATCCAGAAAATGGCTTTCCATTTCCTCCTTCTAGTAAGCGATGTAACTTCAAATATTATGAAACAATACTTTCTCTTTATTATGACCATTTAACCTTTTATTTTAATGGCAGATAAGTACTATCTATGTGATGCGGCATATCCAAACACTCGAGGATTTCTAGCACCGTACCGTAATGTTCGATATTGGTTAGGAGATTATCAGCGTAGGAGGGCCATAAATAAGGAGGAAAAGTTTAATCATGCTCATGCACAACTCAGAAATGTTATTGAACGTGCTTATGGAGTTCTAAAAGCAAGATTTCCGATATTGGATAAGATGCCTCCATATTCTATTGATGTCCAGAGAGATGTTGTTGTTGCATGTTTTGCAGTTCATAATTTTATCAGGAAGGAGCGTATAAATGATGAACTGTTTAATCAATACGATTCACCTCAATTAATATTTGACGAGGAAGAAGGAGAACAGAAGAAGTGTTAGATGAAACAAGTGGACCCGAGTTGGACGGTGAAGATTCGCAGATAATGCACAATATGCGTGAACAACTTGCACTTCAACTAATGCAAAGAAGAGGAAATACTTGAGAGTTTTATATTTTCATTATTTGAAATACTTCTAGTGTTTGAACCTTAGAATTTGATCTGATGTAGTTAATTATTTGAATTATCTTATACTTGAGCGTTTGAAATGGAACGAGATTATGTTTAGCTGAATGATTTTTTTTGCTAACAAATTAACGTTGAATTCTGGAAAAAAAAAATCATGTTACCTTGTTACAGTAGTATTTTTTTATGTTGATATATAAACTTTAGTTTGCATTTCAGATAATTTAAATTTTTTATCAAATATAATATTCAAATATTATTTTCTATCAACAATATAAATTTATTATGCTGAAATGAGATTTTTATAAAAAAAAAATTTGATATAGTATAATTTCACATGCACATTCAGATATTGAAAACAAAACAATTTTTAATCATTCAATTATTCGGATCTAAAGACCACATCTTAATTTTCGGATGTGCATTCGGATCCAGACATCCGGATCTTAATACACATCTTAATATTCAGAGGTTTATTCAGATTCAGACGTCTTAATCTTATTGGAAACAAATGAGGCCTAAGATACACCATCTTGTAATAAATTATTTACGCAATCTCTCAAACTTTAATCATCACAACTATTCTTGGATCATTAACACATGTCATATTAACAAAGAAAAAATGCACCAGGTAACAACATTAAACAAAAAAAATTCATGACTTAAAGGCAAAATTACATACAAAATCAAACACGTTAGTCCTGATAATTTACTATAAAATGCTACCCCATAGGCAAGTTTTGCTACTAAAAATGCATCAGGCAAGGGTAAATGTCTTGGGATCTTTACCAAAATAACCTGGCATTTTTTCCCCAGCAGCCTATATATATATATATATATATATATATATATATATATATATATATATATATATAGGAGAGAGAGAGAGAGAGAGAGAGAGAATATACACTAGTTAGACTCGATTATACATATATTATACATGAATTATACATATATTATATATGCCCGATTATTTTTAATTTAAAACGGATTAGGCGGGTGGTTGTTTAGCTAAACTCTTCAATTGTATTTCGTCATATGAAGAAATGGATTGAAAGACATTCCTTAAATAAAAATTTAAAAATGTGGTCAAAACTTCAAAATCACTCTTTATGATATCACTATTCCGCAATTTATTCGTAAAAATACCAACAAAATAAGTACTAGGTCGAAGAAGAATTGAACATTTCATCTTGGAAACTAATGAAGGAGAAGGTAGGATTAACTTAACATATGCAGATATTCCTTAAAAAATGTTCAACTATATGTGTGTGTGTTGTGTATACATGTCGAGGAGATAATAGATGTGATGTCTACATATATACTACAAACAGGAGGTCATTATAAAAATTATATAGACAGAAGACACCATTTGAGATTAAGAATAAATTGTCTCATTTGCGAGTTTATTACATCAAAGTGCACAAGTGTGCAATGCCATTCATTTGTTATTTCGGAAACATAAACAAATTGTAATTGATGAATGAAAAAGATAAGAATCTTAACAATTAAAAGTTTAATAATCACATTATCAAATTTACATATAATTTTTTCATCGCTTAATTAGTAGAATTGATATTTCCTTATTTGATTATTTTCATATTCTACGTCTTAAATTTGTTGCAATTTTGTTAGACGCTAAATTGGTATTTAATTTGTACTATTAACATTTCTTCTAAGATTGTTTTCATACCGGTGTTTTTACGTCCCAATTCCTTTAGTTAATATAATAAATCGAAAAAAATAATATATATATCAAGGAAAACATTTGTGAAGTAGCTAAAAATAACAGAGATTACTACAATTCATCTAACTACAATCCATATAACTAACTAGGTAAGTGCATCCTTTGAGGATCCAGGATTTCGTTTAGACAAGAATGATATAGTGGATTTTTATACTTTTCTGAACATGAAAATCAAGAAAGTTAAAAGAGGAAATTGCCAAAAGAGTTGCTCAAAGTTCAACAAAGGAAGGCGAAAATATCTATTTTATTAGTTTCCTATATTTCCCTTTTCTATTAATGAAAAAGTTTATCTTTTTGTTACAAAATTAAGAATGTTGTTTTTCCTATTTTCATTTGTCTTTCTTTTAACATAGTTAGTTATCATTTTCTCTTGAAAAAAGAAATAACTTCCATACATATATTTAAATTTCAATTGAATAAGCTCTCCTTAGAACGAAGAAAGAAAAAGGAAATTTTAACGTTTTTAGTTAGCCTGCTAAAAGAATTTCACTTGTTAAGCCGTAATAAATTTTTGTCAGCATCAATAAATACAATGATTATATACTTATACGGTAATTATACTTTTTATATTATCTAAATTTATATAATAAAAATTATTTTAATTTCTTATTGTAAACTTTGTGAATTACTGTGTAGAATAAAAATCTCAAAAAAGAAAAACAAATTTTAGGGCGAAGAACTTATAAGAAGGTTAAGACTTGTATAATGCACATATTTAGGTTCTTCTGTGAAGTGACAATGATGGAATATCAAGATTTCGATCCTTGATAATTTTTGAAATTGAAGGATTTATTAATCAAACAACTTGTCCCAACACACCTCAACAAAATGAAGTTGCAGAGTTAAAAAATGAACATTTGTTGAAAATTATCCGTGATATATTAATTGAAGCTTGAAAGCCATTGTCTTATTGGGGAAACCCTTACTTCTACAGTATATTCAATTAATCGTACTCCCACAAGTTCTATTGATTTTAAAGCACCTTTTCTTTTTGGTTAGTTTTAAAAATAATGATATTTTTCTACATTTTATAACAATTTAATTTTAAGAAATTTATTTTACCCTTAATGAGAAGGTTTATAGCTACACAAGTTAGACGAAATGTTTTAAAAGTATTCTTTTCATTCGTAGTAGGCGTTTGGACATGAACTTAAAATCATTGATTTGAAGTTGAATTGTGTTTGGACAAACAGTTTAAATTTTAAAAGTTGTAATTTTTATCATAAACATGAAAACTAATTTTTTTAAAAGAAATATATAAACTTTCTCAAAGATAGGTTGAGCAGGTGTGGTTGTTTGGAGAAGGAGCCGATTTTTGGGCTTGGAGAGGGAAATGGTGGCTTTATGGAAGAATTACATTTTGAATAAAAAAGGGCAATTCGCGAATTGCCCTTCTTTTTGGTCTTTAAATTTTGTCCCTCATATTTGAAATCTTTAAATTTTGCCCTTGAAGTTAAAACTCGTGGTTCCAAATAACCCCGATACAAAATTTTAAAAAAAAAATTCGCAAGCGAAATTTAAATTTCGCTATGCCCCCACCGCATACACTTGTGAAGAAATTACCAAAGTTATGCGGACCAGTGCATACTTATGCCTTATGGGCGGACTTGGCATAAGTATGCGGTCCGGCATAACTTCGGTACCTCACAAGTTTATGCCGGTCCGTATAAAAGTTTGCCCATTAAAAGTATGCCCCACGGCATAAACTTGTTATGAAATTACCAAAGTTATGCGGACCCGACATACTTATGCAAATCGCCCATAAGGCATGAGTATGTCGGGTCCGCATAAATTTGGTACCTCATCAATGTATGCCGGGGTCCCGCATGCACGCGACCCAACCTTGCCTTGCAATTTTTTTTTTTTTTTTTTTTTTTAATTTATGCTTGAGCGGGGGGTTCAAACCTCGTAACCTCATGATTTATGCGTGAACGCTCGCAGTTGCAATATGAAGGGCAACAATTAAAGACCATTAATACTGAGGCATAATTTAAAGACCACAAATATGAGGGGCAAAATTTAAAGACCACCCCAAAGGCAATCCGCGCAAAAAAATGAATAAAATATGGGGAAAAGGGCCCGATTTTACCCTCTACTATTGGAAATAGTCCACATTTACCCCCCGTTATACTTTCGGCACAAATATGCCCCTACCGTTACCTAAGTAGCAATATTTGCCCCTATTTTTAACTAAGCTCCATGCTGGCCATTAAAATTTCACATGGCCTGACATTTGGATGAGATGACATGCCACCTCACCACCCTCTCCCCTCTTCATTTCTTTCTTCTACCTCCAACCAAAACCACCTCCAACCACCATTGAAGCCACACAATTTCTGCAAATCAGATTTCTTCTTCCCATTGTTGGGAGCAGCCGCTAACTACCCTCAAACACCGAAAAATCGCCGCAACCACAGCACCGCCGGCGACCACACCACCAAAACAACCTTAACTCCAGCAAACCCATCTTCACAACCACCACATGCCACCGCCCCGTCTCTCTCTCTCTCTCTCCTTTCGATACACCACACCACCGCCTCGCAAGACCGCCACCCCAAGACAACCAAAGAACATTTTTCTCTCTCTCTTCCATCTCAACCCAACGCCAAACACCACCCATCTCCGCCACCGTCCTCTTTCTACTCCCTTATCCTCACGAGCTCCCACTCCGGCGAACTCACAACACCGAGAACACACACACCCGACGCCACCCTTTGCCTCTACCACACCACCGCTTCGCCACCAAACTCCCTCACTGTCACTACCACTGCTGCGCAACACTGTTTTCCGACGGTGAGAAATTGGGTGTTTTGCAAAATGGGTTTGCATTTTGGAGAAATTGTGTGGCTTCAATGGTGGTTGGAGGTGGCTTTGGTTGGAGGTAGAAGAAAGAAATTGAGAGGGGATATGGGTCGGGTTAAATTAAAAGGGTGTGGGACTTTATTTCCCACCGTGGCTTTTTAAAAATATTATAATTGCCACGGTGGACTGGTGTTAAAAATAGGGACAAATATTGCTACTTAGGTAACGGTAGAGGCAAATTTGTGCCGAAAGTATAACGGGGGTAAATGTGGACTATTTTCAATAGTAGAGGGGTAAATCAGGCCCTTTGCCCTAAAATATGGGTTGGTAAAGTGGGGAATAAAGTAGACTTGAGTAATTATTTTTGGAATAAATATCGATCTTTTTTCGCATAATTTAAAAGTAACTATTACAATAAGAATTGGGTAAACTGCATATTAAAGAACTACACTTAAGGGATCTGATTGTAATTAATGAAACTTTTGTCCTCTTTCCCAAGATCAAGTTTTCCACAACTGTGTGTTGCACCAATTGCACCAGGTACAACCACCCGAAGCATTAGCTCATCTCTCATAATATAGCTCCCAAATTCATATTGCAATAACACTAAACCCTATATTGTAAAAACTAAATATTAAAACTTAAACCATGAATACATGACCCTAAATTTTTAGGTAATCTCTTGGGCCTTTATCGCCATAGGTAAAACACAAATAACGTTTAAGAAAAAAAAGAATGTACATTAATATACACCATCTTGTAATCAACTATTCATGTAATCTCTCAAACTTTAATCATCCCAAATATTCTTGGATCACTAACACATGTCATATAAACAAAGAAAAAAAAGACCCAACTAAAAATTATTAAACAAAGGAAACTCATGACTTAAAGGCAAATTACATGCAATATTGAACAATTGATCCTAATAATTTACTATAAACTGTTGCCCAATAGTCAAGTCTTGCTACTAAAAATGCATCAGGCAAGGGTAAAATGACTTGGGATCTTTACCCAAATAACTGGTCAGATTCAATGTTTATTTTTTTAGCTGATATACATAGATTATAGACTAAACAATTATACAGATATTATACATGAATAATGCATTTAATTATAAATCCACTGGCTATTTTTAATTTAAACGAATTGGGTGTGTGGTTGTTTAGCTAAATTCTTCAATGTCTTTCATCCTATGAAAGAATGAATTGGAAGTTAATTTTTACGTAAATTAAAAAATTGGGTAAAATTTCAAGATCACTCTTTATGATATCACTATTCCGCAATTTATTCGTAAAACTCCCAACAAAAAAGTGCTGATCGAAGAAGCATGGGACTTCATCTTGGCAACTAATGATGGAGAAGGTCGGATCAACTTAACATATGCATGTATTCCTTACAAAAATGTTCAACTATGTGTGAGTGAGTATTGTGAACATATGTTGA